>NC_139710.1:19269688-19497188 GCF_964188405.1 Protomyctophum parallelum | reverse complement strand
CCATTAATAGTCATGTGATTAACACCCTGCTGCGCCAGCCCCAAAATACACTCTGTCTCTCTGTTCTCTCTCTCTCTCTCTCTCTCTCTCTCTCTCTCTCCTACAAGTTTCTCTCCCTCCCTCTCTTTTCTCCTCCAGTCCCTCATTACATATTCATCATATTAATATTCTCCGCGTCGACCCGAAGTGTCAGCACTCGTTACTGTTCCTCCCGCTCTCTTATCTTTCCATTGCTCCCAATTTATTTGACAGTCAATCACCCACTCCCACCTCTCTCTCCTCGCCCTGTCTTCCCACGGTATGTCCCTCCTTCTCTCCTCTGCATCCCTGATGTCACTTGTCAAGTGTGTGACTGCCAACCAGGACTTAAGCACTTTCAACATCGCATCCCAATTTGACATTTTCAAAGTGTTTCAACTAATTTCAAAATGTTTCCAAAGAATTCCAACGAATATCCAACATTTTCTAAAATAAATTGTGAAAATAGCTGATCTACTATACTTGACCAGACAGTGGCCATGTGCCTGTGGTTAGAGTGTCCGCCCTGAGACTGGGAGGTCGGATCCCCGGCCGAGTCATACCAAAGACTGTAAAGATGGGACCCAATGCCTCCCTGCATGGAAGTGCACTGCTTGGCAGAGAACACATTTCACTGCGGTAACGTGTGTGACAAATCGTACTACTTTGACTACTAGCTCACAACACAGTGAACACCATGCCTGGCCATAGTAAAAGGCAACCTAGCTAATGATTTCACTCTGGCAGATTCATACTAGCCAGGCTAGTATAAATCACCCTTAATGTGAAGAAGGCTGCTGCCAAGCATACACCAGCCCACAATGAGATGAAGAGATGAGTGAAATAATTCCATTCATCCAAACATCTGTTTATTATTCGCAGATCGTCACTGGCAGGCTCACTCTTTCGGAGGAGCATGCTGCACAAGAATAGATTGTATTCATTGTGATTTTACTGAAAAGATTATGAGAAAGGCTCTGGAAACAAACTGACATGCGGCATGAGCACCTAAAAATACAGCACTGCTTCAAATATTGAAAATGTATTCATATTAATATTTTTAATATACAGTATTTTCCCCATCGACCCAAAGTGTCAACACATATCACTGTTCCTCTTCTCTCTCTATCCTCATCTTTTCATTCCTCACAATTTATTTTACAGTCAGTCATCTCCTCCCTGCTCTCTCTCCTCTCCCTGCATGTCCTCCCACGATGTCTCCCTCCTTCTCTCCTCTGACTCCCTGGTGTCGCCTGTCACCACCACAGCTATGCCCCAGGTGAAGTGTGTGAATGCCATCTGTGACTAAAGCTGAAGGGGAAGAGTTGTGCACTCCTGCTACATGGGACACGGTGTACTGTGTCCGTCCGTCCGTCCGTCCGTCCGTCCGTGTGTGTGTCATGTGTGTCAGCCTGTTGGCACCCTTGTGCGCATCAAAGGAAACAAATAAAAAAGAGAGCTAGGGAAGACATCAGGCAGAGGGGGAAAAGGACGAGAATGGGAGAGAGAGTGAGAGATGTGGAGTAAGAATGGGACCCAATATACTCAAATGGACCTTCAGAGTTAAATTAACTCACTGTGTGTGCACAACATGGCCTTAAAAAACCAAATGGTAACCACCTATAATGAGATAATGCGTTAAAAAAGTGCCTCCCCCTCTGACCGAAAGCCCAAACTCTCCCTCTTATTGGCTGTGGTCCAAAAGGCCTCAAGGTGTCCAGTCCACCATCGTGCCAATCCCCAAGCACTCCAAGATGGCAACTGGAGATCTCAGTTGTCAGTAAATGCTTTAAGAGGTTGGTGAGACTGCTGGACCCATGGCAATTTGGCTATTGCCAAAACGGATCCACAAAATTGGTTTCCTTTCAGGTATTTAGGTACACTTTCTTTTACAGAATTCTTCTCTCAGGTAAGTGCAGTACAGGTTCTTAAAATGTTATTTTCTTGTCAAATAATACGTTTAAGATTGCAGTCAAAAAGCTGTACATGTGCTTCCAACACTAGCATCACTCCACTCAATCACCATTGAAAATATAATAATCCACAGCTGTAGTAGATTATTATGTAGGTTCAGGTTGTTTTAGCATGCGCAGTAAGAAATTCGAATTCAACCAATAAAGCATCAGCATGTCAAACATAAATTAGCTGTTCTCTGATTTCAAGTTCCTTGGAATATACATATCTCTGAGGACCTCAAAGGGGCCACACACACAACCAGCATGGAATATACATATCTCTGAGGACCTCAAAGGGGCCACACACACAACCAGCATGGAATATACTCTGAGGACCTCAAAGGGGCCACACACACAACCAGCATGTAACACCTTCTACAACAGCAAGCACTATACCGGATGGTGCAGACAGCCAAGAGCGTCGTTGGAGGTAAGGTATGGTTACGGTACACTCCCTCTAGGGAATATATGAGTTTTTATTTGATTTAATGGTATGTTTTAGCAACAACACGTTGTTATAAACAGTATTTATTAACTGTAAAATGCGTAAATACATTTTCGCTACATTTCTGGTGCTTATAGTCATTTTGCAAGTCATGTTTAACAGTGTTCCTTTCAAGTGGAATGGTTATAGTGGAAAAATATATTTCTGAAAGAGTATATCAAAATCACTGATGTTTAAATGAAAAGGTTACACGGTATGACTTTCAAATGCTGGATACGTTTTCCACCTGCACAAAAAGCTTTTCTGAGAGCAGAACATGCATATAAAGTAATTTCACACACGCTTTTTTGTTTCATATCTGTGTACACATGCCGATGGTCGAAAGGCGATACTATTTGTGTCCTTGTTGCTTCAGCCGCATTGCATGGCTGTCACTGTGTATGAATGTGTCTGTGGGAAGATGGGGAATCCATAGCTGCTGCATGCAGTGTGTGTGTGTGTGTGTGTGTGTGTGTGTGTGTGTGTGTGTGTGTGTGTGTGTGTGTGTGTGTGTGCACATACCCATGCATTGTACTGATGTGTGAGACCTCATGTGAAGAGAGAATTAATACAGGTTGGGGGACCAGAGCAATACCAGAGTGTATATTACATTATCAACCCCGTGCACAAGCGTGCGCAAGCATGCACACACAGAGGGAGCATTCTATGTTAAAGACAATAGACAATTCTTGCATCATCTTTGTCCCAGAGAGTATATTGATATATGATAAAGATAGGACAAATTGATCAGCATCCCACCTCTCCATCTCCCAAAGCCAATCATCTCAACCGCCCTGCATTATTTCTAGTCTGGGTCGATCTTACTGTGACTTAGGCAGGGCAATGACACTCACGGTATGATATATGATAGTGTGTGTGTGTGTGTGTGTGTGTGTGTGTGTGTGTGTGTGTGTGTGTGTACTTGATTGCACACAGTGATTGCACACAGTCTGAAAACCCCTCTGACATTGTAATCAAAACCTTTTGAAATTGTTATTTTTTATTTTAGCATGTGGGATTATAGCATCATACACAACATATAAATCTAGAAAGTGTGGTTGCACTGACGTGAGTCGCAACTCGCAAGGAATCCACTGGGAACTGAATTCTGTCTTACCATTTATATTATATATTGTGATGTCATGTGAAGCATGACAACAGTAACAAGTGACAACAGTGTGTGAACGAACATGACCAAAAGTTTCACTTTTCTGTTGTGCAAAAGTTAACAAAAAGCAGGTTCACTTTGCTGGCAAAACATTCTTGGACAGGGAACAATAGCATGTTGCAGATAGCAACCACACTAACTAATCTTGTATTAGAAGGGAGACACAATGAAGACAATGATGGGGTATCAGTGGCACATAATGGTGAACACAATGACCAGCTGAAACTAATTTACTGTTTATATAACTAAGGGCTTCACTTTATATGGCAAAATATGGCAAAATATATATTGTGAAAATATAAATCACAATACATATTCATAATTTAAGTGGCTGCAATTGTGTTACAAGTAGATTCCTAAAAAGGTGTTCTGTGCAGAACTCATTAGAAATCTTACATTGGCATTTTGAAGAAACATTTTCACATTTTTCTGCATAGAGGAAAATTTATGTTTAAAAAATGCTGTGCTTGCAAGTATTGCAGTTCATATTGCAGTATGTTGTTTTGTCAATACTGTGCAGCCCTGCTATTGATCTACTATGGTTTGAAATGATAACAGCAGATTGAGCACTAAACATGATTTCTCCTTGATAGTATCTTGATCGTAGGATTGCATCGCTCCCATTAGTTCACTGCTATGTTTGGTTTTGGCAGATCTAGTGATTAGATCAAAAGTGTGACTGAGTCTCCCAAACTCTTGGCCTCTTTGGGGGATAGTGTTACAAGAGCGTTTAAATTATCCATGAGTCTAAATCTGCAATCACTAAACCTGTCCCCTCACCCAATTGTGTGTGTGTGTGTGTGTGTGTGTGTGTGTGTGTGTGTGTGTGTGTGTGTGTGTGTGTGTGTGTGTGTGTGTGTGTGTGTGTGTGTGTGTGTGTGTGTGTGTGTGTGTGTGTGTGTGTGTGCGCGCGCGCGCGCGTGCGTGAATGTGTTAACACTGGTGTAGCTGTCAGTCAGCGTGGTATAATGGTCACTGATCTTGTAAAGGCTAATTATATGTGAATGCTTTGATTGACATGGAAACAGTGGGCTGTGGAAACTGTGCTGACTGGACTGAGCCATATGCAATGAAGACATCCCTTTAGGCCCACAAGCTGTCATCCATCCACACTGATAATCACTTAGAATGGATTAAGGACAAAACCACTGTATATGGGTGTTTCTCAACATACTGTAGTGTTATACCTTGGTACCCAACATAGACCACAAAACGTTTTGACAGGGTTTAATACAGGTTGAGAACAAGCAATATTGTGACGTTTAATAGTTAAAGATGGAGTGCCGTGATTTTTTTCCACCCTAAAATATGATCAGTATATAACAATATGTTATATAAGGAGGTAGAAAAGTGTACAGTATTTGTTAAAATGTTGTTTTGATGGGCATGTCCAAGAGTGAAAGAATTCTGGGAAGAAGTGAGGAGGGAGATTCAGAAGATATTGTCGATAGATATTGAGCTTGACCCAAAACTGTTTCTATTAGGTCTTTACCCACCTGGCCATAAGATTCAGAGTAGCGAACAAAGATTTCTAGATTTATGTTTACTACAAGCCAAAAGGGCTATAGCCTTATCGTGGAAAAAGATAGGCAAACCCAGTATTGCTCAGTGGTTTAGGGAGTTATCATTGTGTCTTCCTCTGGAAAGAATCACTTATACTTTGAAGAATAAACAGAAGATGTTTGATAAGATATGGGGACGGTTTATCCAATATATTACGGTTAATGATTTATCTTATTTAATGGTGGAAAATGAAAATGTCTAATTGTATTCTCTGCAGCTGTTTGGTCTTGTGGCCATAAGGACTCTGTTGTTGTTACCATTCTAAGTGACCTTATTTTATTATACTGTATTTATATGTGTATGTATTGTATGTTTTGGTTTTTGTTTGTTTTTCATTTTAAGTAATTGTATTGTCTGTATTATGTATTGTTTTGTTGTATTGTCCGTTTGTCAAAAAAAATAAAAAATGCAATAAATATATTGTTTAAAAAAAGAATGTTGTTTTGATGTGGGCACACTCCAGGGTGTCCAATGAAGTACTGTCACCTCATAGACACATGAAAAACTGGAAAAATACTAAAATTGTGTCACTCCCTCTGTGTTTGTTTATTTTCACTTACAAGAATATTTAAAAATGATACACAAAGTCAATAGAAATGTGAGGGAGAATGCCTGAAACCCCTCCAGGGGCTTTAGAAGTGGCATTCTCCAGGAATATTACATTCATAGGATAGAAATGACATCAACATTGAATATGCAGAATTGCAGATCTACACAAACATTAGACCCATGTCAAGTTGGCTTAATGGTGGTGTTAAAGGCCACTAGCTTGCCAGGTTGTCCTCTGGGCCCACAAGTTTAGAACTTTTAATTAGTGTATCAGATTTGAAACAAATGCAGAGAAGGGAGGAACAATGAATCAGTTATTATATTCTAGACATTTTGAAGTGCAGAGCGTTCTTATCTATAGGCCAAATGCTGTTCTCTTATTGGGGGACTAGAAGGACAACTTGGGAGCTCAGAATGTTTTTTGACAGCTGACTGAGAAAACGTGGTTATCAAAAATGTATATCTCACTGCATTTTATATTTTATACACACAACTTGAAACATTCTGGGGTGGGAAACTTCGCAAAAATAGCAGAGCTACAAGCTCACAACGCTTGTCAATCGGCTGCTGTTGGTGAAGATACTTGTAAATCATAACAAGAGGGGGCCTAGTATGGAGCCCTGCAGGAATCTGATCACCCAAGTACCCCTCCACCAAGGCCTGATCTTCAAATGTTCATACTGTCACTTTGCCAGTATGAACATTTAACAGTTTCAGTTTTTTTGTTGGTTCCCTCTAAATGCCCAAATTGTAAATGCCCAAATGATGCAAAAATGCTGGAAAAAACTGAATCCCCCACCTCCCCCTCCCCCTTTTTCCCCTCACTGAATATGTTTCTTTTCCCTTTTTACCTCCTTTATGATGAATTCCTGTTCTGTTCTTTGACTATATAGAAGTGTCTATTTGTACGTCTCTAAATGTTTTGATGAATTGAACACGGCGGACCCTCTTGTAAACAAGTGTAATGCTTAATTGGGTCGTCCACTCACAGTTAACAGTCTTTGTATTGAGTTTGTGCCTGAAATGTACTGTAATTCTGCAAACTGTTAATCAATATTTCAATCAATCAATCAATCTGCATGAGATCCCGAACCTGGGCGCTCACACACACAAGTCACACACACATCCTACACAATACTACTGTATCCTTACACCTGGGAAAAACTGAATTCATTCTTTTCGGATCAAATAGTAATCTCAGCAAAGCAGATGGCTTCTTGGTTAGAGTGGGTGACAATATTATCACACGAAAAGATGAAATTACCTACCTAGGTTCCATCCTGGAGGCTAATCTTTCCGGTGATAAAAATGGCCACCAACGTAATCAAAAAAGTCAAGCAAAGAACAATATTCCTTTACAGGATCTCCTCACTGGTCAACAAAAACACCTTGACCTTAACAGGAGCCCTCGTACAAGGTTTCTTTGACTATGCATGCACCTCTTGGTACCACAGCACCTCAAAGGCCCTTAAAACAAGGCTCCAGACCTCCCAAAACAAACTGGTCAGGCTCCTACTTGGCCTCACCCCCCGAACCCACCTCACCCCTGCCCACTTTGACAGGCTGGAATGGCTTAGGGTCAACAACAGAGTACAGCATCTTGCAATGGGTCTGGTCCACAAGATTCGATACACCGCGCAAGATACCCATGTAGGCCTACCCGTCTAAATACTTCCTTAATGTTAATGAAGTCCACACCCACAAACCATGTACAACCAAGATTCGGCACAAACAAGGGACTAAATTATTTTCTCTCCTATGCCACCAAAATGTGAAACGCCCTACCAACAGTCATTAAGACATGTGAATCCCTTGATTGACTCCTTCAAAACCGCTCTCAAAGGGCACCTACGGACGGCTGCAATTCGAAACTGGCCCCCGTAAAATCTGAACAGTCTTTGTATTGAGTTTGACAGAATGTCAGAATGACCAACAGTCATTAAGACATGTGAATCCCTTGATTGACTCCTTCAAAACCGCTCTCAAAGGGCACCTACGGACGGCTGCAATTCGAAACTGCCCCCCGTAAAATCTGAACAGTCTTTGTATTGAGTTTGACAGAATGTCTTGGTGGAAGATGTAGATAGATGAACTCTGCTATGTGACATTTGCGCCTGCCCTGGAAGCCGCTTGGAGCACTGGGCGCTCTGCTCTGCTCTCCATGGTGCGCTCTGCTCCGAGCAGCTGCTGTGTCTGTGTGCACAGGCTTGGTATTACGTAACTTCGCTCAAAAACTCGCCTTTCAATGTGTTTACGTGTGTGGAAATATGTCGCTGAAACAAGCGCGGAATCAATCTAACTCAGTCACTATTCAAATATTGAGCCGATTTGCGCACGCATCTGTCCGCGGGCGCACGAGAAACCAAATCGAAATCAGTTACAATAATTATATTGCATTGCATGCATAACGGGAATGCCATGTTTTTCCTTGTTCTTACCTGCATGTTTTCACCGCGTGTTGTTATGGGCTACAGTTGCTAACTTGCGCTGCTTGTTGAGTTCCCGTGCGATTCTTGTAGACACCTCCGAGTCCTACCACTGGCACTTCCACCACATGCAAAGGAATGCACCTCCCTCCCTGACTGAGCCGCAATACCGATAAAAAGGATGGGGTCAGTCAGAGAGAGAGAGAGGGGGGGGGGGGGGGGGTTTGGGAGGTTTGAAGCGTAAATAATGAAGTTATGGTCATTGCCCATTGGTTGCGTGTTAACATCAACGGGCTTAAGTAGTAAGTACCGAAATAAATCTCAAACAGGAAAACAGGACATGAATAAATCCTGTGTTGAGAACAGGCTATAACTGTCAAACATGAGTTTTTTTCAAATGTAGGCTAGTAGCTGCCATGTTGGGGACCAACACAGGTGCATGTTTCAATTTCTCTGCAGTCTGATTGGCTAATTAACGATCGTATTAATTTGGTTGCTACACCTGTTGGTCCTCAACATCATCAACATGGCAGCAGGTGTAGTCTACTTTTTAAACTCATGAATACAGACAGATAGGCCCATATGGGCATGCCAATATACAGGTTTATCATGGATATTGGATACTGTACCAATTATCTCCATATAGGGGCATAAAAGGGACATTGGTTGGCAGATGTATACACTATACAGCGTTCTCCATATATGGGCACAAAAGAGCTGTAGACCAGCGCTAACAAGGACTCAGACATTGTGAGGGCCGTGTAGCGGCTCGCACCTCTAGTACAGTATATTAAAATAATTTATTTCACACTCTTTGCACGGCCAATTTTAGCACGCTAAGGTGCGCACGTTACCATCCGATATTGATAGAGAAATGCAATTAAAATTATTCTGTTCATTCTTCCTGCCTGGCAAAGAAGTGAATCAATTTAGTTATAGGTGACCTTTCCTCTGGGTGGTGTTCGGGGGATGGGGGTGGGGGGTAGTAGCAATCAAGCCGGGTCAAGCATCCTCACACGCATCATGTTGATTACATAATGAACAGTGAAGCATTGTAAACGCCTGTAATGCTGAGGAGAGGACAGTTGTCTCTCGCTACACTCAAAACGGCCTACTACAGTATTAGATCATGTGGCAGCCTTGTTTAGAGTACTTATACGTAAATCATGAGATGAGATCATGTTTGTTTAGGGCACTAAATGATGACATAAGACGTCATGTGGCCGATATAAATACAGTGGCCGGTGGGCACCCTATGATCTTTGAATCCAAACTATTCACTGTGCCATGTTCCACAGGGTTGATGCACTCTGTTATCCTCATTCTGTCTACAGTGTAGATGTGTGGTCCCTCTAAAGACTCATTCTGTCTACAGTGTAGATGTGTGGTCCCTCTAAAGACTCATTCTGTCTACAGTGTAGATGTGTGGTCCCTCTAAAGACTCATTCTGTCTACAGTGTAGATGTGTGGTCCCTCTAAAGACTCAGCAATGTCTACAGTGTAGATGTGTGGTCATTCTGTCTACAGTGTAGATGTGTGGTCATTCTGTCTACAGTGTAGATGTGTGGTCATTCTGTCTACAGTGTAGATGTGTGGTCCCTCTAAAGACTCAGCAATGTCAAGGTCATTCCAGATGGACCTGTCACTCACTATATTTAGTATTTGTAGATACATTCTCATCCATGTTATGCATATTTTCATATAGTTATGTTGCTCAACACTGACACACACTTTATTATATTAATAATAATAATCTTTATTGTCCCGAAGGATATTTGTCTTCACAGTCTGTTCAAACACCCACATCAAAAACAACACATAGGGCCCAGGCCGTAGCGTAACGGTCTGGGCACCGGACTGGTGATCCAGTCGCGGTGTGCCGCGGGTTCGACTCCCGGACCCGACACGGCCTTTACCGCATGTCATCCCCCCATCTCTCTCCCGTTTCCTGTCAGCCTACTTTCTATCCCTTAAAAAATCAATAAAGGCGTAAGCCGCAAAAAAAAAATCTTAAAAAAAAAAAAAAACAACACATAGCTCATAACACCAAGACAATACAAAAAGATGAGGTCCCCACTGTATACAGAACCATCCCATCATACATGTATGTTGTATAGAACCATCCTATCGGCGGGGCAGTTTATTTGATGGCTGAGGAGACAAAACTCCTGCTAAAACTAAAAAATGTCCATGGCAAGGTTCTGTATCTTTGTCCAGATGGCATGAGGTTAAAAAAGCGATACATAGGATGATCAGTGTCATTTGATATTGAAAGGGGCATGGTGGCACAGTTGGTAGTGCTGTCGCCTCACAGCTAGAAGGTCCTGGGTTCGATTCCCGCTCGGGGCGCTGTGGGTGCTGGCGGCGTGTTTCCTCCTCCGCGTCATCAGTGCCCATACCCGAAGGCGGGGTTGGCGAAAGGGCCTTTCTGTGTGGAGTTTGCATGTCCTCCCCCTGGCCAGCCGGGACGCCTGATGGAGGGGAAAGGAACTGGTTGGAATAACGTGTTCCTTCCATGCGCTATGTCCAACCAGGGAAACTCCCCCCTGTCAGGTGTAAAGGAGCAACTTGGATACTCAAGCATGAAGGAAGCATGAGTTAAGTCCGTTGCTCTCCCTAGGTTGGCGGAGGGTGTGTAAAGCCCAGGATCACATCACAGGATGATTGACACAGGGGTGAAAAATGGGTTACAAAATCGTGGGTCAAAAAATATAAATTATAAAAAAGATATTGAAAGTGCTAACCGTGGCCTTATTGTTCATATCAGAAAGTGTGGGTGTAGGATGATTAGGTATTTGTTTTCCTCAATAGTAGCCTTTAGAACTATCAGTTCCCGAGCATGTGACCCACAGCACAGGTCAGGAGCCCAATTCCTTAGAGTGAGGCAGCTTGATGTACAAGTACACCCCCTGGACATGATGTACAAGTACACCTCCTGGATATGTTGCTATGTTGTAAGGACTTTGCCCCCAATCCAACCCTTGATGCTGAGTGCCAAACAGGCACTGGTGAGTGGTGATTCACCTCCCTGTCATTCTGTAAAATGATACAAGAAAGTTGAAGTGTAGCTGATGTCTGCTGTCTTCCCGCTTGTTCGGGGCATGTCTGTCTGTCTGTAAATAACTCTGACCCAACGCCCCAGGCTGTTATCTTATACAGAATCTAAATGCTAAATGGTCACTGAAACATGTTTAGTACTGTGTCTCATCTCATCCCCTCTCACGATGATCACAGCACAGACACACAGGCACCCACACACGTATGCATGCGTGCGACAATTCTGGCTGACCCGATGGATAATTACATGTGCTCATTGGGTAAGTATTATTCACACATGAACACTGCGGCAGATGGGTGACTGACTGACTGAATTAAATGAGTGAGTAGTGGATGAATGAAGGTATTGTGTGTGTGTGTGTGTGTGTGTGTGTGTGTGTGTGTGTGTGTGTGTGTGTGTGTGTGTGTGTGTGTGCGCGTGCGTGTGTGCGTTTGTGCGTGTGAGAAAGAGAGAGAATGCCCTCACATGCTATCAAAATCTTGTTTTCATGGGTATTATTACTCAAACTGGATGGTCAATAAGTCTATAATCCGACTAAAACCTATTTTTCAGGTCTCTGCTATTCCTACTCAGGCATGCATACATTTACTGTAGACATATTACAAACGTGCTCACACAAAGAGGTGTGCACATTCACAAACCGCAGTCTGCATCTATAGTCTATACTGTAGCCTAGTAGTGAGTAGTATGCATTCAATACCTTGAATGACTGGCTCAGCAGGAGGGGAAAACATTAGGAAAATCGGTGTTTGTGGTCAATTCCACCCCAAGCCAATTAACCGACTCATACAGATACAGAAGATTTGTTATCATCCCTGTGGAATCGTCTGGGTCAGCATTTTGACTCACCTATTGGTTTTCCCAAGGACGACCAGAGTCTCCTCTAATGACAATACATCAGATTAAAACAAACATCAACCATGCAGGAAGGGAGGGACAGATGGTAAAGCTGACACATAATACCACAATGTCCTGATGTAATCGCCCTGATCTTACTTACTCCAGAGACACTCCAGAGATGTAGAAGAGAGAGCGAAAGACGAAATAGCAAAAGAGCATGCAAAGGTTTGCAGAAGATTAATCAGCATACAGGGGCGCTGTTTGTGGATTAATTCATATAATTACCAGGATAATAATCAGAACTTGCATGCTGTGATCTGACAATACAACAATATAGTCTACAATTGCAACTGTCTACAATTTTCACAACACAGTAAAGAACCTGGGTGTTCACTTTGACTACAGCTTAAATTTTTATAAACAAGTATCCAGTGTATAGTGAGTAGCAGTTTTTATCAGTTAAGAACAATAGCAAAGTTGGCCATGAATGGCCTACTTGTGTGCAAGCAGAGCGTGCAACTTACCTATGACTCTTGTCAACTTACTGTCCCTCCCCCCCTTCTGCCACCAGTCTATAGACCACACAATGTGCGAGGATGTCTTACCTATGTATATCCTCTTTCCCATTGTAAATTGCAAGCTTCTTTGGCAAATGGGCAAATAGAAACAGACAGTATCAGCATCCATGGACTTTTTAAGTTATGTCAAATCAATTTAATTTGTCAGACTCCAGCAGACTCCAATCAAGTTATTGAAACATCTGAGTTATATGTCTACATATCCCGTTCCAGATATCCACTACAACGGGTTCTAAATGTTTTAAGTGTCCTATATATAAGTTTGAAACTCAAATTGGTTACATCATCCACATATGTCGGTGTTGTTGCTCGACCGATCAGGGATTGTGTATTTTTGGTGGCGTCGCTCGGCCAATCAGAGCGCTGCGTATGTCGGTGGCATTACCAATGCCATGTGTCTTCTGCAGACCAGTGGCCATTTTACAGAAACCAAGAATGGAAGCTATAGAGCCAAACAGCATCAGCGCTCAGGGCCCTAATTGGCTCGTCTACTTTTTGGTTTCTGCAAAACAACCACCCAGTGCTTAGGGCCAATTGATAATGTGAATTTAGTACACTACTGGGATGGTAAAGCACCGAAAATGAAGCTTCCATATCCAACATCCTATCTCTGTGAATCTGGGTTCTCCCACAATGATGACAAAGATAACATTACAGAAGTCGCTGTCTCTGCCCCTTGTTTGCTGTCTTGTTGCTGGGAAACAAGCTCAGGGCTCCCACTGATTCAGAGACATGGTGAGTAGCAATGTTTTTATTATGGTAATTCTAGAAAGAAATTCACTTTTTATTTATTTTTATAATATAATAATCCAATTTGACCTACTTAAATGTCATGAAAAGGTTGTGGCTATTAGTCCTATTTGTCCCAACGATTTGCGATGAGACAAGACAGTTTTCATACTTTATCCTATGACTGTGTTGCTCGCCAAAAAGGCTCGCAACGAGCATGTAGGTCTGCTACCTTTGGCACATATAGAACGCTTAAAAATCGTATCAGAGTTATTTTTGCTCTTGAGCTTATCATTATGGCTATATGTACTCTTCCTTGTTGTATCATGTCAACCCCACCACCGGTTGATCAACAGGTATCAGGTGCGATCGCCCCTAAACCATCTCGCCCCTCAATTTAATCCGCCGACCTCACACCGACCGCTCTGTGCCACGGTTTTGTAATCTTTATTTTGTTTTACTCAGAATAAGGATAGAAATAAATGTAGGGTTAGGCATAGTTTTACTGAGGTTAAGGTTAGGAATAAGCGTAGGTTTAACCGTTTAAGCATAATTTACTTAGGTTACTTTAGAAATACCAGGCGGCACAGTTCTGCCGGCTGTACCCCGGGGCGGGTTGGTAAAGGGGCGACACGTTTGGTATTCCATCAACACCTCTCAAGTGAGCAGAAAGGATAGAATGGAATCAAGTCCATTGCTGGTTAATCACTGACTCAATAGCCAAGTCTTAACCTCTTAAACCCTATACAGTATACATCAAATGGGAAAATAGACAATCTAAAAGTCCCCTACATGCGTCACACTGCAAAGCATTGTGAGCTTGTTTACTAGGTGTGCTATTTCCACAGAATGTGGACCCATAATGCCTATTATGGGTTATAACAAGCAAGTCAGTTGAAAAATGTCACTCTTCACATACATATTGTAGCCTATCTCATATTCCTAACGTGCTCCAAGACAACTTGAATCAATGTTGATGAGCATTGAATTTGCTTTGTTCTTACCTGTGTTTTGTATTGGTTCACTCTCTTTAAAAGCTTACCTCCCTCCCTATTCCCTTTTCAGTTCAGTTGCTGCTTTACACTTCACCACCCACACACATACACTTACACACACACGCACGCACACACACACACACACACACACACACACACACACACACACACACACACACACACACACACACACACACACACACACACACACACACACACACACACACACACACACACACACACACTGACAATACTATCACACGTAAAGATGAAATTACCTACCTAGGTTCCATCCTGGAGGCAAATCTTTCCTGTAAATGGTGCATATACAGTATATAGCGCCTTTATCCAAGGCGCTTTACATTCACCCATTCACACACACATTCATACACTGATGGCAGCTGAAACCATGAAACCAGCACATCAAGAGCAATTAGGGGTTCAGTGTCTTGCTCAAGGACACTTCGACACTAACTCTGGGGAGCCCGGGTTCGAACTAGCAACCTTGAGGTTACCATCCAGCCACTCTACCCCTGAGCCACCGTCGCCACCAGTGATAAAATGGTCCACCAATGTAATCAAAAAAGTCAACCAAAGAACAAGATTCCTATACAGGATCACCTCACTGGTCAACAAAAACACCTTGAAGACTCTAACAGGAGCCCTCGCACAAGGTTTCTTGTCTATGCATGCACCAATTGGTACCACTGCACCTCAAAGGCCCTTTAAACAAGACTTCCCAAAACAAACTGGTCAGGTTACTATTGGCCTCACTCCCCGAACCCACCTCATCCCTGTCCATTTTGATAGGCTGGAATGGCTTAGGGTTGACGACAGAGTACAGCAACTTGCAATAGGCCTGGTCTACAAGATTCGGTACACCACCAAGATGTACCTGTCCAAATACTTCCTTAATGTCAACAAAGTCCACAATCACAACACCAGAGGGAGTGCAACAAACCACGTGCAACCCAGATTCGGCTCAAACAAGGGATTAAATTAATTTAGCTCCTATGCCACTAAAATGTGGAATGCCCTACAGCCTACAACAACCATTAAGAAATGTGAATCCCTAGACTCCTTCAAAACTGCTCTCAAAAAGCACCTACAGACGGCTGCAATTCAAAACTGGCCCCTGTAAAAAAAAGGCAAAGTCACCCCCCCCCCCCTTTCCCCCCATACTGTACGTGTTTCCCCTTTTTACTTTCTTTAACTGTTATGTATAACTGTTATATATGTTAACTGTGTATATGATTTCCTATTTTTCATAGAAGTGTATATTTGTACATCTTTAAATGTTCTGTTAAATTGAAAATGGAGGACCTTAGGTCTTAGTTTTGCTTCTTTCCCCATGTTCAGGGCCCTGGCCCTAACACTGAATTGTGTAATTGGAATTGTTGAGCCAAAAAAGTGCACCACAGCTCATTACAGACTACCATAAAGCAAAGACAGCTGAACCTAATTAACATCCAAATCCTTTATATAGGAAGATTTGCTTTATCCGTTACAGAATCAAGTAATAGTTATTTTCTGGTGGGGATACTAAATGTATGAGGATTTTATGAAGGACATTAAGCAAGCCGTTTGAATGTAATCTTTAAATATCACAACATCCTTTTTTATTATAAGCCATGTGACAATCCAAAGGAGAGGAGAGAAGTCACAATTTCCATTGCTGCTGTGTACTAATGAGCTGCAGGCCCTCTGCACTACTGGGAGCGGTGATCATCAAAGCACTGTGAAGCTTGTCTCCTACAGCTTGAGAGAGAGAATGGAGATTCCTTCAGGAAAATGCAATGCAGAATGATACAGTTAGCAATTTGCTTAAGTCTTTTTTTTTTGACGGACAAACATAGTGTCACCAAGTCGCTCTGTCAATTAATACTAACCACTAACCAGTGGTGGAAAGTAACTAAGTACCTTTACCTAAGTAGTCTACTGTACTTATACAATTTTGAGGTATTTGTACTTTACTTCTACTCCACTACATCTTAGAGGCAAATATTGTGCTTTTACTATTTATTTGAAAACTTTAGTTACTAGTTACTTTGGAGAGTTTAATTTTGATTAGAAAACATACATTAACCACTTCAACCCTAAAGTACATTTGGCCATTTAGAAATAGCAGATCTACCCGCTCACAAATGTGTCGCAATGCGACGCATTGTGAGCTTGTAGATCGGCCATTTTTGTACACATTTTGAACTTCTGAAATGTTTTCACTCTTCAATATGAGTACTTTTACTTTTAGTACTTTTGTATTACTTGAGTACATTTTTAATACGGGACTTCTATTTGTAACGGAGTACATCTACATTACAGCATTTATATACGTTAACTTACGGTAAGTAAAACATTTGAGTACTTTTTCCACCACTGGTACTAACAGAATAAACCAAGTGAGGAGTGAGGGTTGTTCCCCTGTGCTCCACTACATCCCTGAGGAGTGAGGGAGCGTTATTTATTCCCCTGTGCTCCACTACATCCCTGAGGAGTGAGGGAGCGTTGTTCCCCTGTGCTCCACTACATCCCTGAGGAGTGAGGGAGCGTTATTTATTCCCCTGTGCTCCACTACATCCCTGAGGAGTGAGGGAGCGTTGTTCCCCTGTGCTCCACTACATCCCTGAGGAGTGAGGGAGCGTTTTTCCCCTGTGCTCCACTACATCCCTGAGGAGTGAGGGAGCGTTATTCCCCTGTGCTCCACTACATCCCTGAGGAGTGAGGGAGCGTTATTTATTCCCCTGTGCTCCACTACATCCCTGAGGAGTGAGGGAGCGTTATTTATTCCCCTGTGCTCCACTACATCCCTGAGGAGTGAGGGAGCGTTGTTCCCCTGTGCTCCACTACATCCCTGAGGAGTGAGGGAGCGTTGTTCCCCTGTGCTCCACTACATCCCTGAGGAGTGAGGGAGCGTTATTCCCCTGTGCTCCACTACATCCCTGAGGAGTGAGGGAGCGTTGTTCCCCTGTGCTCCACTACATCCCTGAGGAGTGAGGGAGCGTTGTTCCCCTGTGCTCCACTACATCCCTGAGGAGTGAGGGAGCGTTGTTCCCCTGTGCTCCACTACATCCCTGAGGAGTGAGGGAGTGTTATTCCCCTGTGCTCCACTACATCCCTGAGGAGTGAGGGAGCGTTGTTCCCGTGTGCTCCACTACATCCCTGAGGAGTGAGGGAGTGTTATTCCCCTGTGCTCCACTACATCCCTGAGGAGTGAGGGAGCGTTATTCCCCTGTGCTCCACTACATCCCTGAGGAGTGAGGGAGCGTTATTCCCCTGTGCTCCACTACATCCCTGAGGAGTGAGGGAGCGTTATTTATTCCCCTGTGCTCCACTACATCCCTGAGGAGTGAGGGAGCGTTATTTATTCCCCTGTGCTCCACTACATCCCTGAGGAGTGAGGGAGCGTTATTCCCCTGTGCTCCACTACATCCCTGAGGAGTGAGGGAGCGTTATTCCCCTGTGCTCCACTACATCCCTGAGGAGTGAGGGAGCGTTATTTATTCCCCTGTGCTCCACTACATCCCTGAGGAGTGAGGGAGTGTTATTCCCCTGTGCTCCACTACATCCCTGAGGAGTGAGGGAGCGTTATTTATTCCCCTGTGCTCCACTACATACCTGAGGAGTGAGGGAGCGTTATTCCCCTGTGCTCCACTACATACCTGAGGAGTGAGGGAGCGTTATTCCCCTGTGCTCCACTACATCCCTGAGGAGTGAGGGAGCGTTATTCCCCTGTGCTCCACTACATCCCTGAGGAGTGAGGGAGCGTTATTTATTCCCCTGTGCTCCACTACATCCCTGAGGAGTGAGGGAGCGTTATTCCCCTGTGCTCCACTACATCCCTGAGGAGTGAGGGAGTGTTATTCCCCTGTGCTCCACTACATCCCTGAGGAGTGAGGGAGTGTTATTCCCCTGTGCTCCACTACATCCCTGAGGAGTGAGGGAGTGTTATTCCCCTGTGCTCCACTACATCCCTGAGGAGTGAGGGAGCGTTATTTATTCCCCTGTGCTCCACTACATACCTGAGGAGTGAGGGAGCGTTATTCCCCTGTGCTCCACTACATACCTGAGGAGTGAGGGAGCGTTATTCCCCTGTGCTCCACTACATCCCTGAGGAGTGAGGGAGCGTTATTCCCCTGTGCTCCACTACATCCCTGAGGAGTGAGGGAGCGTTATTTATTCCCCTGTGCTCCACTACATCCCTGAGGAGTGAGGGAGCGTTATTCCCCTGTGCTCCACTACATCCCTGAGGAGTGAGGGAGCGTTATTCCCCTGTGCTCCACTACATCCCTGAGGAGTGAGGGAGCGTTATTCCCCTGTGCTCCACTACATCCCTGAGGAGTGAGGGAGCGTTATTCCCCTGTGCTCCACTACATCCCTGAGGAGTGAGGGAGCGTTATTCCCCTGTGCTCCACTACATCCCTGCAACTAGAAATGCAGCCTCCTCTACAGTTCGGCATGGCCTACTGGCCTACCAGCTGGACTACCAGCATGCGCACTTAAGCCTCTCCAGCTGATCCAAAATGCCGCAGCTCGCTTGGTCTTCAACCAGCCAAAATTCTCACATGTCTCCCCCCTGCTCCGCTCCCTCCACTGGCTCCCGGTCGCTGCCCGCACAGAATATAAAACTCTGATGCTGGCATTCAAAGCAACCAAAGGTATGGCTCCCCCATATCTTGCAAGTATGATTGAACCCTACAAACCCTCCCGCGCACTCAGATCAGCCAACGCAGGGAAGCTGGAAGTACCCTCACTAAAAACGCCGGGACAACGCTCCACACGTCCCAGACTCTTCTCCCTTCTGGCTCCAAAACTGTGGAATGCACTTCCCATTGCAGTCAGAACTGCAGCATCACTCCCAATCTTCCGCCGTAGTCTGAAAACCAACCTTTTCAGCCTCCATCATGGCCCATAGCACTTACCCTACCCTCTTAGATAGCACTTCCGTAGACTTAGATAGCATTTGATACAGTCTTATAGCATGTTATGTAGACAGCACTATAATTGCATATTTGCATTGTATATAGTCATAGCACGCCATAGTACATACTGTATGTATAGCATAGTAGTATATATGTATAGTTTCATTATATAGATATTCCACTGTTACTTTCTTAGCTTACGCATGTTTCATGATAAATGCTTTTATGTGATGTATTCCCATGCTTTTGTTCTTGCTTAATGTAAATCGCTCTGGATTAAGAGCGTCTGCTAAATGCCTAAATTGTAAATTGTAAATTGACTCGCTTTGGGATATATCTACCGCAATATCCAATAATTATAGATTTAAATATTTACGTCTTCAGTCAACAAACTTGTGCTAGTAAAGTATCCACCTGAAGTGTCCTCGTTTAAAGCACCAGCTTGCAGAGGCTCCTCTCTCGGCTCCTCAAGAAGTACATAATGACTTGGGGAAGTTGTGATGCGAATGATTTCAGGAAGTCACTAAGGCCTCACACCTTTCGATCTAGCATACAACATTGATGCATGCTAGATGTAAGCTAGATGTAAGTGTCATGGCCGCCCCAATGCATTTCCAATGGAAGTCACATGGTTTGATACAACATTTTGGACTACAAGCTGTTGTATGGCTTCCGGCTGTGTTTCGACTGCCCCCCTCCACCTCATACAACACAAATGTTGTGTCAAACCATGTGACTCCCATTGGAAATGCATTGGGGCAAGATGTATCACACGCTTTGTATACAACAAGCATACATCAGTCTGTTGCGAAGGTGTGAGTGAGGCCGTAGTCACTCTGGTGGAGCTGTTGCCCCCGCGACCCGACTACGGATAAGTGGTTGAAGATGGATGGATGGATGATTTCAGAGTCAAGGCTGGGGGAGGGAGGAATCTGTTCACAGTGAAGAGTTTCACCAGGAGGTCTATAAGGTTATAATGTTATATACTTCCATAGTTCTGCTCCCCGGTCAACAGGACCCCGACCATCCTGTACGAGTTGCTCGTCCTCGGCCACTGTGGAGGATTTAAAACCAGTCTCCATGACAATGGGCAGGAACTTTATAGCCCTTCGCCATGTGGACACGCCCAAAAACATACCAATTAGCGTCTCCCTGATAATACAATATCGTATTTTAATTGATTTTATTTTTTTATTGTCTATTTGACAGTGGGGTTTTTGGGCTGAGGCTAATTTGCGACCCCGGTTCCTGTTTAGGCCTTTCTATACAAATATTGACCTAGCCTGGATACCCAGGCTTTCATTTCGTCTGATATTTACCTAGTTAAAAAATAATCCAATCCTGGATAACTTCATCACTCGCCTTGGCCGAATATCGCCATTCATCTGTCATTTCAAATTACAGTCCACTAGCGTTTCACACATGGTCAATATAGGTTTAGCCCTAGTCTTGCCCTTAATATCTGAAAGACACACGCACACGCACACACACACGCACACGCACACGCACACACACACACACACACACACACACACACACACACACACACACACACACACACACACACACACACACACACACACACACAAACACACACACACACACACACACACACACACACACACACACACACACACACACACACACACACACACACACACACACACACAGAGAGAGAGCAGATTTGCTGTAATTCACCACTCGGATGGATTTCATGTTTCTATGGAGAATAATGTCTATTTTTAGAGGTACTTCTAAAAATAGGCCTTGGCTCAAACATTTGCATTCATGTTCTGAATGTAGCCTGCAGTCCTCCATTATTTTCTTGTTATTTTATATTATAGAGGGGGTATTTCTTTTTAGCAGGACATCCAAATGTATTTCTCAAGTCACCCAGAAATACAGGAACATGCATAGCAGTATACATAATAATAATCGGGTATATAACAGCAATTTTACTCACAGAAATAATCATGGTTACAAAACAATGGTCCTTCTCTGTACCCTCTCCTGACTCGTGCTGAGCACTCAATTATCCTTTCTCTTGTTATGACAAACGAATAAGAGCATAATGTATGTAGAGTAAATGTATAGGAATATTTTTTTACACATTCATTATTGAAAATTTGTGGAGGTTTCGAGTACAGGGACAGCTGGGACTCTGAGGAAGGCTAGCAGTGTGTGTAAGGGAGTAAAGGTCTGGAGCTAGGGGGTCTCTACATACTTCATCATTGGTTGAAGTGTGGTGTATGTGCGTGGAAGGGAGTTAGCTGTTTTAGCAGTCTGAGGGTCCAATGGAGTTAAGAGGTTTTGACCCAAGCGCTTTCTACTACTTTTCATTGGTTCAATAGTTTTTAAACAACACACAGACGTAAAGGGTGTTCAATAGCACTGATTTATGCACACACAAAAAATTAGTTAGGTCGTTTCCTCCTGACAGCAACAAATTGTGATTTCATGTTTTTTTGATAAATAATAATAGATTTTTTTGTATTCTAGCTCAGAAACAAAACCTTTTGCTCTTTAATTCCTCTCAATGCCAGAAGGTGCATGAAGCCGCCATCTGTCCTATACGTTACCAATTTGTCACCTTTCCAGCGCTACCGTCCAGCCATACACTACACTTGTAGACATTGTTTTCTTTCAGATTGGCTCTTGCCAACCCTCTAGAGAGCACAGAGCATCCTAGTGCTGTCATGCAGTCGTTATTATCACACACACTCTCTTGTGAGTATGTGCCACAACCAGTTCCTCCAAGAACATCACACACACCATATCTCAATCGTATTTTGTTGATTTCAACCACTCTCTTGTTATCATTTGCTTCCATCTGATCCGTCTCAGGCACTGGCATTGGGGTTACTCAAGCTGTATTGATACACCCAACAGGCATCTGCTGCATCTAATTTTACCTATTCAAACAAAGCAGCTTTAAGGTTAAAAATAAATGCTGGCATGGCAGAGGAAGCCGAGGGGCGACTGTTGTAGGAGGTGGACACAAGAGAACAGGGGGACATGGGCGACCTGCTGTAGGGGTAAGGATAGGGAGCAACTTTGTAGCCGTGGAAACAGTTGCTAAGTAGCGGACCAGTAGGGATCTCTGGACAGTGAGGATCACATTGTGATGGGGAGCGTACCAGTAGGGATCTCTGGACAGTGAGGATCACATTGTGATGGGGAGCGTACCAGTAGGGATCTCTGGACAGTGAGGATCACATTGTGATGGGGAGCGTACCAGTAGGGATCTCTGGACAGTGAGGATCACATTGTGATGGGGAGCGTACCAGTAGGGATCTCTGGACAGTGAGGATCACATTGTGATGGGGAGCGTACCAGTAGGGATCTCTGGACAGTGAGGATCACATTGTGATGGGGAGCGTACCAGTAGGGATCTCTGGACAGTGAGGATCACATTGTGATGGGGAGCGTACCAGTAGGGATCTCTGGACAGTGAGGATCACATTGTGATGGGGAGCAAAACATATTGGAGAGGCCTGATAAAGAACTGCACAACTAAGCATATTTTTCTGTGTGTGTGTGTGAGACACAACAGACCAGTATAGACGGACGGACGGACACACGCACACACTGTGTTTGCTGTGAAATGTGAGTGGCGAATGTACGAGACAAAGAGGACATCACATTAATATGCTAATCCATGCAGAAGTGACTTCAGCACACATGCCATAAGGCATAAGCTGAACAGCTATGTACTAATAGTCTGAGTCGCGCTCTATAAAACAGCACAGCAAGTGAGGTGATATGAAGAAAAGAACGCTCTGATCCACCAATCACAAACTATAGTAAGCTGCGGGCGCGGTGTATGCGCTGTGAAGGAATCTCCAAGTTTGTGTGCCACTATGAGCACAGAAACATAATATTACGACAAATTCATCTGATGCATATATGTTGAAAATACAGTGGTTAATTGGACACTGTTATTTTACACAGTAGTGCAGAGGTTTGTTCTTCCCATGTGCTGCCTCACTTCCTCGGGACGGACATCAATAATCTATGGATTTTGCTCTTGTAGAGGGAGAGAAGGGCTTATGTAAGAGGTCAGACATAGTGGCATCCCACAGGGCCAGACAGGATGGCAAAACTGAAACACACGCACACACACACACACACGCACGCACACACACACACACACACACACACACACACACACACACACACACACACACACACACACACACACACACACACACACACACACACACACACACACACACACACACACACACACACACACACACACATACCTCCATCCTTGTGATTATTTTGTTCACCATAGTTTCTCAACTTCACTGATCTAAGAGGAAAGCTTGGCGCAACTGCCCTCCTCGTTCTCTCTAAAGGCACGGTGCTTACAAGACTCCAGTCCCAATGCCTCATGGAGAACCTCAGAGATAGACGGTGAGAGAATGTTTCATCCTATTCCCCTTATCTGCCTGGCCGAAATCCCCTGCCTCCAGAAAGTAATTGAAGGGCTAGACAGTGAGAGAAATTGGAGAATGCAATATAGCGTGACTACAGTATGAGAACCAAGCTACTGCGCTGCAAAAGGCTACCCTATATATTAAAATGTTGATAATTAAAATGAAGCCTTCTAATGTTTATTGCTTAGCCTTAGATGTTGTTTCTTCCCTTAAAAAAACCTAATTAAAACAAGCAAGTTACTAGCCTGTCTCAGTGTCTCTTTAGTAGTGGGGAAGATAAGTTAAAGGACTTAAGGGGTTTTTCAACCACAGTTCATGTTTTAGGTTATTAGAGAAAGTAAAAGATGAGTTTTAATTCTTTTTCATTTTCAGCTTTCTTTTGTTTTAGCGACTTTAGCTAATTTTGACAGGGCAATCGAACATTGAATGCGAAGGCGGAGGTGACAAACATACATATTGAGCCTATGACACACAGTATGGCATCCCCCTAGTACTCCTCTACCGTCACATTCAGTAGATCCTGTGATATTTTGTGGCCAAATGCAATTTCCTGGGGTCTGGTAGGACTATAGTAAATAATAATAAAGAAATTGCAGAAGAAGACATATTTACCCTGTCAAAAATATCAAAACTCCCTAAAGGGAAAGAAAGCCTGAAAATGAAAAACAATTAACACTCATAAATGGTGCATTTATATAGCACCTTTATCCAAGGCGCTTTACAGAGATGCATTACGTACATTCACCCATACATTCACACACCGATGCCGGAGGAAAGGCAAGGCACCACCGGGAGCAATTAGGTGTTCAGAGTCTTGCTCAAGGACACTTCTACACTAACTCTGGGGGAGCCCAGGTTCGCCATTCTGTCACTCTACCCCTGAGCCACTGCCGCTCATCTTTTACTTTTTCTAATATCAACCTAAAACATGAACATTGGTTGGAAAAAAAAGTTGTCCTTTAATAGTTTAGCGCCAATACTAATCTGCAGGTGAAATGGTAAATTAAAATGCTAAGATAACACCACCCATCCAATCATCAAAACCTGCATTGACCACATTGGCAAAGGACCTGGTCAATGGAATTGCGTTGCTAGGGAACTGTTTTGGATCCAAATTTTTTCCTGTCAGCTATACTGACATTCACAAACACTGCAGGGAATACACTTGGTCAATTCAATAATGCATTTCTCTATAGCACCCCCCGCCTTTATCCAAAGCGCTTCACAATGTACATTACATTGACCCATTCACAGCAGAGGAAACCATGCAAGGCACCAACCTGCTCACCTGCAGCAGTTAGGGGAACTCAAGGACACTTTGACAGTAACCCAGGGGGAGGTAGGGATCACTTAATGTTTTTAGGTGAATTAGGTTTTACAGTGGATGATAAGCATTTCCAGCGAAAATGCATTAACACATACAGTAGCAATCATAAAAATATCCTGGGTAAAACACATCCTGTGACAAAACAAATCTGTTCCAATAAGGAATTGGATGAGGCTTCTTCCAGGATTTAATCCTCCTAACCTGGATGGCAGTAGGCCTAGTTAATTAAATATCAAGGCGGTTTTAAGAGCGTAAATGTAATGACCTTCTCTTTATCTGCCCCCCTCCACAGATAACAGCTCTATCTGTCCTATACTTACTCTGCCTCGCCTCACAAGAAACATCTCTCAAATTAATTCAAGTAAAAAATATGTCAACAGACCAATGCCTAATTGTGTCATCATTTCACTGAGACATATTTGTATGGACTTTGTAATATATACTTTCATTTTAGCAGGCAAATTAATAAGAAATTCTTCTTTTGGTGTTAGCTGACAGATAATTAAAACATAAATGGACACTGACGGGTAGAGAAAAAGGCAACAAATCAAGGACTAAATAATACAGAAGGAAAAAATAGGGTATAAACATTCATAAAGTTATTGGCAAATTGAGTGGAAAAGTGAGTTTAACATTTAATGCAATCAAATAGGACTTTTAGGACATGCATACCGGTGTAACTAATGCTTACCGCTATGCCCTAGTCTAGAAAATGCTAAAATATTTGTTATAGAGATGTTTTTCGATGAGGCCAAAAAACTGAATTTAATCCTTGAACTATTTGCACACCTGAGCTATGGCCTGGCTTCAGCTACTGGTAAAGCAAAAGTACGAGAGCAACACCTTGTGGTTAGAGATGGTAATTCATGCTGCTTCACTGAGCATTACGTGAACAAGACAATACACATCCTGAAACAATCCAAATCATTTAATTTGATAACTTTTTCAATGAATAGAAAAACAAACAAAAGAACTGCAGTTGGATGATGTAAGACCACATAAAGTATTTACAGATATATCTACAAGTAGGAATGGGCGATATGAAATTGAATTTTCCTTAAACAGGGAGAGGGGAAACTGGAGGGCAGAGTGAACCAAGTGCTTGAAATCCAATTTATACTTTGATCCATGCAGGTGTAGCACACCGAAAATAGCACATCTACAGTGAGCTTGTACATTTGCCATTTGGGACACCCAATCTACCCAAAGCTTGTAGATCTGTCATTTTCAGTTGGGGACACAAATGCACAACCAAGTTTATAACTCGGGCTTAAGATTCCCCCAGGGCTGTGCATTTGACAACCAAGCATTCTGAACCATACACTTCTGAGTTGAATCACAAAAGCTCAAACAATACAAAAAAATATGATGCTTGGTTTGGCAAAAAGGTAAGCCTGAAATAAGTGCCTGTGATCCCCCACAAGCGAACTCCTGACTGTATCGTTCACAATGCTGATTGCATGACATGGGTATATAACACAGCACGACCTCCATGCCACATCTGCTCGTGACGAGGAACAAAAGCAAACAGATGTCAAGTGAACATTGTGTGCGTTCTTTGCTGAAATCCCACTGCCCTGCTCCCTCCACTGTGCCCTTTTGGCGAGCTGTAAACCACATTTAAGAAGCCTCTTCATCGATCTTGGGTGCCAGGTAATATTTGACGTGGCCCATGTCGGCTATCTTGTATTCCACCACTGGAAACGGGGAGGGAGGGAGACAATAAAATTAAAAAATATTACTTGAATGGTCTAAAAAACAACATGGAGGCTAAATGCAAACACTGAATAAGGTGTCGTAAAGCTACAGCGTACAGTAGGTGTTACGGTCATGCTTACCCAGGGGGATATCTGCAGACATGCTGAGGATGACTGTCTTGGACAGAGGCGTGGCCTTTGTGAAGAAGTTCAGGTAGTTCAGAGCAAAGATAAGCTGGACAGGTTCATTCATCTCAATGGTCACCTAATAACAGGACAAAAACAAAGTTCCATATCAGAGTTCAGAACAGCTACAGTTCACTGCCCATCCACCTTGATGTGTGAATGCAAAGCCAGTGACTCACAGCTTCTTCCTCCTTGTCTACATTGCTGGTCTGGGAAAGCTTGACGTTTCCGGTTCCCAGCTCTCCTGTGGCAGAGAATTTGACTCCATCCTTAGCACAAGAGATCATGACTGCATCACCGATCTGCGACAGGTCACGACAGATACGGGCAAACTCCCCCGAGGGCATCTTCACCACACAGCTGTATTCCTGCTCCTATAGGGGCAACACACAGACAGGTACAGGTATTAAAGCAAAAAACATATCTCATGACTGAAATTTGTGTGAGACAAAGATGATTTGTGCATGAAAGGATTCCTCCACACACACACACGTCCTGCGTCTCCTACTCAATTTGCACAAATGTCAACCTCATCAATGTCAATGTTTAACCTTTGCTTCCATTTATCAGTTTTTTTTTTGGGAAGATGCTTCTCTGAACATGTATTCTATTGCTAGTTTGAACTATTGTAAAACTCTTTAATCTGAATAAGAATGAATGAAATCAGTCGTGGTGACTGAGAACTTAAATCCATGCAAGATTGCAGGTAGATACAAATTAAGTGGGGATGAGAAAAGCCTGTCTGTCAAAATATGCTTTATGAACAGGGATAAAATACTTACTGGAATTCCTAGCTGTTCTACATCGAGGTCCATCAGTTTCATCTCATAATCTGAGACTTTCTCCTGGTCTGAAAGAGCATAGTGAATGGGACTGTTAAGTATCCAGAACATCGATTCCAATTCAAAAACACTTGATTCCAGATAGTTGACACATCAAGTAGACACTACATAATGTGATACATACTAGCAATAATAATGTGGTTCATGACTTGTTGTCAATGACTCACTGAGTGTCTCGAACACAAGGGCAAGTGTGTCTGCATTGTCTTCTGCTCGGAGGGTGATGATATCTTCATTCCCTGCACACTTCAAGATTTTGGACATACTGTATGGGATAATGGGGGAAGAGGGAAAATATTAGGAATGCACATGCTGCCATACTCTTAACAGCAATCAGTTTTACAATAAACAAGACAAACATACACATTTGAAAAAAAGGCAATGTAGGACAAGCAAAGCAAGCCACTGAAGCCAGCATTATTATCTTTCCATAAAGGTGCGGACATGAAAATGTAATAAATCAAAACTAATCCATAGCGTTAATCGTGTAGTACTAAAACTGACAGCATGGTGGACAGGAAATGCAAAGTTCCCGCAACAAAGCAACAACTCCCGCCATCGTCGCTGCAATGAAAATTGGCGCTCATGTGACGTCACCAGTAATGTTTTGGCGCGCCGCGCGCATATTGTACTCCAAAATATGACCATGGATTAAAAAAAAAAATGCAGATTAAAATAGATGGCTTTGACATCAATCAGCTATTTTACCCTTAGAGTATATTTTACCCCCCACCCCCACAACATTCTTTAATGCAATGTATTGTAAGTAACCATCAGCCATTGCGGTCATAGAAAGTGCAGATGATGAAAATGGACAAGCACGGACAACTCTGCCCGAGCAAGATGGAGTTCTCTTTGTAAGGTTATAAGCACAAGACTAGAGTTTGACCAGCCGTCCAGCCCCAATATGATTGTCATCTATACATTTTCTTTAATTAACACAGTCGACTCAAAGTAGCGTTTAATCCAAGCTTTTACCCATTAGACAACAGACTTAACCCGGAACATAAAACGACAATTTAGAAGCCAAGCTAGCACGGTTGATCAAGTCAATTCTATAGGCTAGCTAGTCTTTAACTGTTCTAGTACAAACTAAGTTACTCGTGTTACTTCTCGGTGGCTGTCAAATCGTTTTAGTTTACGCACCTGCTGAGGTTGACACCCATGGCGAGGTTTCTGTCGCAGCGGTACGAGTCGAAGCCGTCGCTCCGGAGCGTCAGCTGGACCAGAGAGACGTGAGAGGAGTCCATGCTCTGGAGGGAGATGCCGGACGAGCTGACGTCCCAACACGCTTCTGTGATCAAGTCTTTCAGAGCCTCCAGGACCTTCTTCAGGATGGAGCCCTGCACCAAGCGAGCCTCAAACATGGTCTCAAGTTGTGTGTTGTGTATCGACCGCGAAAGAAATTAAAGTGTCTGACTGTGGATCCCCCAAGCAGAGGCTTCACGTTACAGCAGATCTAGATTAGCCGGCAAAGACACGTTTCGCAAAGAGAGAAGTCTTTGTGTAAGCAAGAGAAGAGAGCTAAAACAGCCTGCGACCTGCTCTTCTGAAGAGAGAAAGAAGATGACGCTGAGCGCGCGCTAACTTGAGCTTTTAATGATTCGGCGTCATTCCGTCATTTCCGTGTCTAGTTTGAAGATGCCATAGCCTGGGAAGACGCTCATTCACGCTCTGATTGGCTAGTTGGTTGCCCGGCAATTTGTTTGAGCCAATGTGGAATGTATTGATGTTTTTAAGAAATCGCCATTGGCCAGCTACAATAAAGCATAAAAGTAGGCCATCCACCCGGCATGCTACGTAGTACGTATCCAATCACATTGCTTCTGTACATACCAGCTATGAGACCTAAACAGTTATGCTATCATTCATTACAATCTTTATTCTTTATACATACAAATATGTGTTGTTTAACTTAAACCTGCAAGTTTCCATCAAGTTTTCCTGTCTTAATTTAATTTCCTGTCTGGTCAGCACTTTTGCTGACGCTGCTACTATTGAATGTTATGAATTGTTCTGTCTCTAGTGCCCTGTTAGGATTTAGTCTTTTGTAATTAGTGTTTTGAATGGTCGTTTGATGTGTGTATTTTTACTATTATCTGGAGAGATACATTTCCTAATGAATAACAATTTCATTGCTATAATAAAAACAGCAGTTCTCTGCTGGCACAATATTTTGCATTTTTGCAATATCCATCTTTTGTGTTTGTTGCTTGAAGTATAAGGAAAGTAATCAATTTCCACTACCCAGATGTTACAATATAATTTTATTATAACCAACTGTACAATACATTTGACTTATGTACTGACATCTTTACTTTGGTCCAAGGTGTCATATAAAAAACAACAACTGTTGTTTGAAAATGTATTTTATTGATCAAAGAGGCATTTCTTTTTATCTGACTGGCACACAACATGAATCACACAACCAAGTCCTCAGTTTCACACGTAAAAAAGATGGCATTTTTTAATACCGCCATTTCACCCCTGAGTATATCAATACAGGCCACTCAAGTTAGAAATGGGAACACTGGACACTTGGTGTAGACTGGACGGACACTGCAGAATTTTATCAAAATAACTCGATGAATAAACTACTTTCTCACAGAACAATATTCCTCTGAGGTATTCTGGAATGTTGAAAAATGCATACATGTTTGTATATCCTGTGTGTTGAGCATGATGTCATTTCGGTTTGGGACGGCTGTGCAATTTGTGTTGTGACTAAGCATGTACAAGAGAGACAATTTGAATGATGTCCAACTCGTTAAGACAGAATGTAGTTGGTAGCCATGGCAAGGATTGGAGCACCTGTGGGCACTCCGGGGAAAGGACCACTGGACCCGGCAATATCAACATGGGAGTATGGTAGAGGGTTGGCAGAGTCAACACCAAACTAAATTCAAAACACCAAGAGAAAAGGAAAAAAAGAACATGGGTTATGATTTTACTGGTCACTCTTCGTAATCTTGCCATCATACTGTACCCACAGCATTTACAAATCTTCTTAGAATAATCTGTGTACCTTATCAAGCCCAGAGGCCATGATGAGGAAAGCTGCTGGGGCCTGGTGTCCTCGGGGAGTACCAGTGGATGGCAGGTTGTTGCTCTGGAGAATATCCTCATACTCAGACTTCCCTTTGTGGAACTCGTAGTCCTCTCGCCTAATGCTGGACACTTCAAACACGTCCCCCAAAACATCTCCAGCTAGACATAAAGCACCAGACACAGGTTTTTCAAAATAACTCAATTAAAGTTGAGGTGTGATTTATACAAAAGGATACTGGGCATTTCTGATAAGGTTCCTTTGGCATATTGTGACATGACGTAATAGTACCATTGTTGCCCCCTTACCTTTTTGCCACTGCATGGCGTTTCCAGAGCGCTGGGCTGGGCCGTTATCCATGATGATCTACACAAGGACAGATTCAATAGTTTAACAGACTGTACACATAATGTCTGAAATTATATAATTCTTTACATTTGAATACTCAGATGTTTGCCCATTTAAGTTGCAGTAGTGATTGCGTCTCAGCAGTACTCACAGAGTAGTTGGGTCCCATGGCCCGGATGGCATGACCAGTCAGAGTAGCGATAGTAAACAGCTGCGGAGATATCTCACGCACGGCCTGCAGACAAGAAACAAGAATACTGTGAAGATGAGGAACGCTGGTGTATGAACAGGAAGGAGGACAAGAGGACAACTGGAGTTGGTGAATCTATAGTAAATCACTATGTTCTGACCTTCTCCTTCATCTCACATAGAAGGTCCACCATAACCATGCGTCCCTCTGCGTCAGTGTTGCCCACTCTCACTCTGCGACCAGCACGGGACACCACCAGCTCATCAGCCACGTAGCAGTCTGAGTACACACACACACACACACACACACACACACACACACACACACACACACACACACACACACGTTAGTGTCCTGAGGAAATCATGAACATGACATGATGATGATACATCACTCACTGAGAGAGACAAACGTGTGTAGGCAACTGAAAATAGTCAATAACTAACCTGCACCCACACTGTTCCTCACCATCGCCATGGAGCCCACCACTTTCAGATTCTGTGGCCTCAGCTTGGCCAGGATCTAATGAGAGAAACAGGGAGGGAGGTGAATGTTATACTATTTTGGACACTTAACACGTAACATGGGAATGAAGGCAGCAACTGGTTGTTATAATACTAAGGAGTTCTACAAGCCCAAAACACGTCACACACGTCACACGGGGGTGCATACGTTGGTTAGACATACCAACATTCCTACAGTCATTAGTCTGACAACACCGTCGCTCCCGACATGTGCTGCGGGTTAAAACTAACTGTCACTATGTGTTGTTAGTTGTAAATTAAATGATTAAAGTCTTTATTCATTTAATATACAACAAGATATATTAGTGAACGAAAACCTGATGTGAATCAAGATCATGATCACATTTGAATCATCACATCATGTCATTGGAATGAATTTGGACACAGCCAGTGACAACCACACTCACACACTGCTCTTTTGCAAATAGCTGCATCTCCTCCTCCTGTCCCGTCTGTCTCTGTCACTGTGGTGGTCCGTGACACCGTGACCATGCACGTTTATGACAGTCTATATTAGATTGCCTCGCTGGCTCGCTGCAGTGGCTGGGCTGTCAAGTGTCAATTATATGAATGCGCAGCCTAAACCTTAACGTAGCCTATGTGGTAGGCCTACTGGTGGTGGTGGGGTGGATGGGTTACCCATCTCCGATGCGGTCCCCACTTGCGCTGGCATGGTACATTTGGCATTGAGCGACACGTCAGATTTATCCTTAAATGAGGACGAGACGAGGAGATTGCACATACCGTAACTCCAGAAAGACATGGTGCACTCTGCACTACTCTCCAATGTCCCTCCAAGTCATGAAAATATTCCAGCACAGGCAGCGCAAATTCTCCCATGTATGCGCTCATGCAAAACACTTGAATGGCTTGAGCATCTAACTTGCAACATTGTTTTTAATTGCGTGATTGTAATTGCTTGTACACTTGGAAATATTCTACCAATTTCATTTCACATGCCTTTACAAAATATATTTTTTTAATATGTATAATATGTATTAGTTTTATATACTGTACATTTTAGAAGTGAAAACATACGTTTAGATGTCTGTGACAGCCTGTCACAGGCATGAAATTAAGTGAAAATTCAGTGTGTCAGGCTATGTCAGCTGGTCAGACAATGCTGCTCCGCTTTTCTACCACAAAAAAAACAGGTGAGGACAAAGCCTATGACAGCTCCCGACCTGACGTGATATTTGGCCGGGCGCACGCCAAAGTTCAAGTTCGTGCTGGAATGATGGAAGTGCCAAGAATTTCGGCCATATTTTGCCGTATGCCGCGTTGATAGATGAGGGCCATAGACGGTGTCTATTTTACGTCATGATGATGTACGATGATAAGAGCGCCCCTCACTTCACATGGGTGTGATTTTTATTGAAGTGGCCCGCTTACTTGGAAGAAACCAGCGACGGCAGCAGCTCCACACTTGTCCCTGTGCATCCCAGCCATAAAACCTCCAGCTTTGATGTCTGCTCCACCAGTGTCGTAAGTGATACCCTGAAAACATGACAAAGGGTCTGTCACCTATTCAGACATTACAGTCACTAATAAGTGCACACTTTATTAAAGCGGCACTGTACATGTCAAACTTATTAATGTAATTATAGAGGTCCTTTCTCACCTTGCCCACCAGCATCAGAGTTTTTTGGATGGGTCCCTCTCCACAGTACTGGAGCTTGATTACTCTGGCCTGGTGACGAGGTACATCTGTATGGGAAATACGCAACACAATTATGAATATGATGTGGAACGTTAGAGATATTTCCCTGCCAGTTGAACTTGATTCTCCTACCGTTGGCACAGCGGTTGACTGCAGCCAGACAGGGGTACTCCTTCTCCAAGAAATGTACATCTTTCAACACTTCCACCTAGAAAACAGTCAACAGAGGAATGGTCTCAATAATTCTACTGGTAATTCTAATGAAGCAGTAACTGATGCATCAAAGCACTGCTACTGAGCTACTTTACAGTCTATAGGTTGTATATAAGGTAGAATAAATAAATACCTGCACAGGGCTGTCCTTGAAGAGTTCCTGGACATACTCTGCCACACGGGGAGCAGCCATACGCTCAGGGTCGGAGCCACCAATGTCACGGCACACCAGTCTGAAGGAGGGCGGTGAAGACAGGTACAGTATGAGCAAATGAGCAACAGAATATAAAAGGTTCTAGGTCATATTTAGTGCTGTGCTCACCTCCCACTCTCCAGAGCATTTGCCAGTTCCACCAGTTTCGGCCCTTTTTCGGCCTGTGTTACCCACAGGCCCAGAACACACACCTTGTATGGGCTGGGCTTCATGTTGGCCTCCCTCACCTCCAAGGGCTTTAAGCAGAGGAGATGTATGATTTATTAATTCATTTGTTGAATCAATATTCATCAACTGTGATGACATGTTTTCTCACCATGTAGAGCGCATGAAGAGCCCCAAGGGCTGCCACCAGGGTACTCTTCTCATAGTCACCGTGAGGAGGACAGACCAGCAAGGGCCGCTGCATACCTGCTTTCAAGGCCCTAAGGGGAGAGAGAAGTGAGACAGCACGGAACCAGTAAGATGTAGTGGGGGTAGATGAGGTGGAGTATATGGATTTTTTAGGGGCGCTAGCACCTCCTATATTCAGCTAGTGTAGATTTTCATCTTACACAAACATTAAATTCCCATTGACAATGAATGGAGAATTTACGTCATATGTGGACGAGCAAATCAGCAATTTTTGTCCTACACAAACATTAAATTCCCATTGACAATGAATGGAGAATTTATGTCATGTATGTAGACGAGCAAATAAGACAATTTTTGTCCTACACAAATCGACAATGAATGGATGATGAAAGTACGATATAAGAGCACCCCTCACTTCACACAGGTGTGACTTTTAGAACAAAATGTTGATTGAATGAATGAATGTTAGTACAAAAAAAAAACGGTGTGTGACTGTTTCCATCACTGTTCAAGGTGCTGGGACTGACCGCTTTATGGCACTGACAGCGGCATCACTGAATCGCCTGACATCATCGTAGTCACGGTTCAAAGGGCCGGTGGAGGCAAACACCAGTCGATTACCAGGGGCACCAGGTACCTTCAACAGCACCACCTCCTCCCCAAGACCAGTGTCCACCTAGAGATCGGCAGAGGAGACACAGGGATACAGTTTGCGTTAGGTGGCATTAACCTGGATTCCTGGAATCCAGCCTGATTTTCGCTGTTCAACCTTTTCTCACTTCACTACTCAGTCCTATTTCACCCGTATTTCCATTACGTAGACAAGTTAGGAAGTGATTTGAGTTTTACATTGGACAGCACTGCCATCCCACCCCACCCCCCACAGAAGCTGCGGGCCGATTTATCCCGTTTGGGCACAGAGATAGGAGGCTTTCCATACTATGACGCGAAGCGAGAAAAAATAAATAACGCAGAACGTAGCAAGCAGTCTGGATCCCAGGCTATGAGGACTACAGGTGATGACTTCAAAAGAATATCACGATTATTACAAACATTTGCCTCGATTATTGCACAATTATAAAAAATACGTAGTAAATGATAAGGAAAATAAAATGCAAATAAAAAGCTTGCTTCTTGATTATACGGTTAGAAGTCGGTTATTGGTTCTATCAGTTTCAACTTACAGAGCTATAGTCCTGCAAGGGTGCTTTCAGACATTCCAGCTGTGGGCCCAGCGTGTCATGGCTCTGGGCCACCAACACAATGCCATCAAAACTACAGAGAAGAGGAAAAGCACTGTCTGTTAGAGAACAAGGCACAGAGAAAAAACTGAAGTGAAAATGCTTTGTGTACAAAAAAGAAAAACATGACTTGGTACTCACTTCGGGTCTTTACAGTCAGTGGTCCACTCAATGGGTTGGATGCTTAATAAAGTAATGCACAGAGTAATTACAACATCGTATTAATAATGAATCATGTATTCAAAGTAGTAAAAGGCCTTAACATTTGGGTTATATTCACACAAGGTTCTCAGAATTTGATTTGTATGTAATGGAAGAATATAGCCAGAACATCTTTCTTACTCCATCATATGAATCAAAATACAGGTCTGTATGTTTTGATAGATGCAATCTCTTGAGATCTTACTATTAGGCTGGGCTAGAGTTAATCCCTACTAAATAATGCAGGGATAGAGATAACACACTGGGGCAAAGTCTGGGGCTATGTGGGACCTTTGAGACGTTTACTTTTAACTAGGACTTCACTGAATGAGTTTTTTCTCTCTTTCATAATGCAAGAGGATCAGACTTGGCTTTTATACAGAGGGGTTGGTTAATGGTTACAATTTTGTTCTTAAGAAGTTATGAATATCGTGCAAAATTAATTCATATTCACACTGTACTCAAACAGAATCAATATGCAAAGTAAACATATCACGTTATGGCATCAAAGCTGCATTTATAATTTGTCAAGTTATGTTTACAGCTACACAGCCTTGAGACTTCATGCAATGGTACCTCGATGTTTTGGCTGGGACAATATTATATTTTATATGTTAGCACATTTCTTCTATTAGAGCTATTTCGCATTTGAGAAATCGCAGAAATGAGCGAAACAAAAATAAAGGGCATCACCCACCCACTACCTTCTTCGCGTTCAATTACACAATAATAGTAAAAGTATTAACCTTAAAATCAAACTAACCAGTGCAGTGATTCGTTATTCGTAATTGGGGGCCCGTTCTAAGGAAGCCATACAACGATGATCATGCAAGGAAGAAGGAACGGGATGTCCAAGAAGAGATCATATCTTTTCCACATCTTGTTTGATTGCATAACGGTTTAAAGCCATTTCACCGCGTGATAGGTGCACATAAATTAATGGCATAGTGAATCAAATAAAAACACAAATAAGTGCTAAGCATGGATCCATGATTTTTAATGAGAATGCATCCGAGTGTGCTTTAACAATATTGGACCAAATATTCTTTAAAGCGATTGGTCCTCATTCATTCGTGAGCACGCCGCACACTGCGACATACAGATCAGAAAATACTTAGGACTATTGATCGTAATTTCAAAATAATAACGAATTAAATGGATGAAGATTACCTGGTGCACATTGTTGTCCTCCTCCTCCGACGTCTTCAGAGAGAAAGAAACAGCTGACAACCGGTTCCAGTGTCCACCACCACTCCTCCGGTGGTTAGTTGTTCACATGACTTGAGCTCGTTGTTCACACATTGTTGTTGGGAATTGTAGTTTATCAAAACGGCTTTGTACAACGAGGAAGTGCAATCCTTGGAAATCATTTTCACAAAACCACTTCTTTACATAATATGGTATACATGGATACCAGCCAGGCGTTGAAGTGAGCGATGGCTGCTTCCTTTGCTAACTTCCTTTGCAACCCGAATGTGACCATGAACTACAAACCCAAACCCCGGAAGCAGGTGTATGGTACTAGTGGTTAGGCGAATTACGTCCAAAGGGCATTATGGTAAGAAACTTCTCACATGATTCTTGATAACAGGTTAGTGTTTTCATATTTGGTACTATACAAAATTGCATAAATAAAAACTATTAGTCACAAAACACCTAAACGCCAGCTGCAGATGCAGAACGCAGGTAGGCAGGCAGGCGGTCATTAATTCACACTGTTTTGTTTCCTTTTTTCAGAAAATGTGGTCTTTTCCAACACCAAACGGGTTTCTTATCGTGATCTCATGACTCACCATAAATCATAATCAAGTATAGGGTAGTTCCAGCTACTGATAATTGCACAAGTATAAGATAGACATGTTTTATCAACAGATTGTGAGCACTGAGCAGTTAACTAACACTGCTTTGCCAAAATGTGGTTACAATTTCTTTATTTTCTTTTTTCGTCTGTTACACAGTCAAAGGCTACTCTGCAACCAACCCTCTTCACCCACTGTCTTGCATTAGTTTAACTACCTAATCTATTCTCAACAGATGATACTTCCTCCTCCTTGCTCCTTGTTGATCTTGAGGAGTTTCTCCAATAAGTTACCAGTAAACCCAGGGAGACGTGGATTGTGCAGTGCAGCAATGCGGTTGGTGCAGTTTCATCATCACGGCGATGAAGGGGGGATAAGAGTGGGAATTGAACAAGGTGAGGGAGTAGTGGACTTGAAGGCTTTTGACCCCTCCATGCCATCGACCATGAGACAGCTGCTGGAGATGGGTGACAAAGGGCTGGAGGGTGCACACAGGTACAGTATGTCAGAATGGCACTGCCACATCAGGTTAAGCCATATACATTTCTTAAAAAAGTATTATAGTATCTCAAAACATCCAGATGCATTGCATTGTGAGCTTGTAGATCGGCTATTGGCTATCTTAGCTATTTAGAATTAGAAACGTAAGGGTTACATTTTGTTAAATGAACCCCATTCTCAATCCTACCACAGATCTCCATCCTATGTGTGGTCAGCACCAATTAACATCTTCCTACGTTTTCCTCTACACCCCCCCCCCCCTCTCAGGGCCCTGTCCTCTGGTCAATGTGTGGTGGCGCGGTCGGACATCAAGCTGCTGTCTCCTGTCCTGGCCCCAGAGAAGGTCATATGTGTGGGTATGAACTACCGCGACCACTGTTTGGAACAGAACGCCCCCATCCCCAAAGAGCCAATCATCTTCAGCAAGTTCCCCAGTGCCATCACTGGACCGTACAGTGACATCATTCTACCATCAGAGAGTCAGGTGAGACACAGACATGTAACAATACACTGTCAAATTGTTAATTTAATTCTGACAGTGTACAAATGGAACCCATAATGGTCCAGTTCATTCCATTTGTACACCCTCTGTCAAATTTATGTTGCGTTCACACTAGCGGAGACAAAAGCTACAAAACGACTAAGCATGCACAGTTATATTGCTGCTAATCTCTCAAGATAGATTCAGAGCTCCGCAGCTGTCGGCAACTCCTGTTACGTGTAGAGTTTGTAAAAAAGACACACTACTGGAAGAGGCTGAAGGAGAGTGAACAGGCCGACGTCTGGCGGTCTCTACACCGGAAATTCAAAGAAATTATTTTTCTTTTTGCAGATGGGTTCCCAGATTACATTGATGCAGACTCACTGTAAATAGTACAAGGAACTGGTTAACAGCAAGAATGACATTTTCTTCCTTTTACAGAACAGAGAATGGATTGTAAGAAGAGCGAAGGGAAGTGAAAATGATGAAACAAAAACATGACTGAAACTTTACTGCAGCAAATGTTAGAAATTAGACGGTTGGGGGGGGCGAGCCTGATAGTGGAGTGGTTGGGGCATGTACCATATACATGTAGGCTCTAAGTCTAATGCCTGACAGTGAGTGCCCGGTTTCACTCCCAACCCTGGTGGACTAATTGCTACATGTCACTACTCTCTCCTTGTTTCCTGTGTCTCTCCATTGGTACTTCAAAAAGTGAAGGGAATGTCTCAGACCAAGTGCAGACATTTTGTTGTATAATACTTCTTCCTGACTTGAGAACTGTCTCATCCAATTTCACTTTTCAGAAGAGTGCACATGAAATCAGGAGATTAACGGGAGAAATTACAAAATGGGAGCACAGCAAGAGAACGTGTTAAAAATAGTGAGACTCCTACTAGAATTGTGAGTCTTGGCATGTATGTGACATGCCTAACCTGACTCTGCCAGATTGCGGCAGTATTGAGTTCACCAGTTCCCTCCTCCTGCCTGGATCTGGGCTCTCAAGCAGAAACGATGAACCGGAAGCAGCGGGACAACAATCTGACATCTCCATAATCATTGCGAGTCTTGTTAGGTTGTGTTTACATTTGTGCTGTGGCACAGCTTCAATATGTCATCAGTCTCATGTTGATCCCGGCCGCATACAGCTGCATATCGCTCCAGTCTGATTTGGTCTGGAGTACATCGTCTCTGCCCGAGAGACACCAGACTCTCCCTTCTGGCAGAATGCAAATGTTGTCCAGCAGGGAGAGTGGTTTTACCAGGCTATGACATGCCTGCCCCTGCCTACTTTTAGATGCATTGTTGCAGAGGTTAAGTTGACAAACTGTGTGCTGTTTGATTTGAAGGAGGTGGACTGGGAGGTGGAGCTAGCCTTTGTGATTGGACGAAGGGGGAAACACATCAAGGTGAAGCGTCACACATCAACTATAGATAAAGTAAAATGACATACAGGACATTTTAAACCTACAGTTAACCCATTCTGACATATTGCCATCTGCCCTGCTCTTGTTATTCAGGTGGAAGATGCTCTATCATATGTGGCAGGGTTCACTGTAGCCAATGATGTCAGCGCACGTGATTGGCAAATGAAGCGCAATGGGAAGCAGTGGCTGCTGGGAAAAACATTTGACAGCTTCTGTCCACTCGGCCCTGCCTTAGTGACCACTGATTCTGTAAAAGGTGAGAGGGACAGCAAATGAGGCAACAAAAGACAAACGCTGGGGTAGAAAATGTAAAGTTACTGTTGTTGTAAAGGAATTATTAGTTTATTACTATTATAGATTATCACTGTTGGGCACATACCTTGTATTACTTCAGAAAATGGAAAAAGGTACCTGTGTCACAGGTTTCTGCCTGGCAGGCAACACCTTTTACAAGCAATTCATAGAATTAATTGAGGACTTTATAGGAACAAATTACTGTGCTTCCAGATCCCCACAACTTGGGCATTCGCTGTTTAGTTAATGGAGACACGGTCCAAAACAGCAGTACTGATCAGATGATCTTCAAGACAGAGGAACTGGTTGCGTGGGTCTCAAAGTAAGTTTGATACAGAGCATAGCTTGTGAGACTCAGGATTTCGCCATTTATGCCCGTTTGTCTCCTGTTAGTGTTAGATTCATTACCTTAACTCTGATCGTCTCCTGATAATGTGTGATCTGAACTGTGTTCGTCTCCTCTGATAGGTTTGTGACCTTAACTCCAGGCGATGTTTTCCTCACGGGCACTCCTCCAGGTGTGGGTGTGTTCAGAAAGCCTCCAGTCTTTCTCAAGGTGAGGATGATCAGGTTTTTAAACTACAAAATGAACAGGAAACAGGTACACCACCTTCTGGAAAACCCAGGACTACGGTTATGCACATACCCTGTATTATAATCCTGCCTATGCAAGGTTAAAGGTACCAATATTTGAACACGCTTATTGGTGCATTGTCAACACAATATCCCTTGCAATGCCGGGCAAGCTGGCAACGAGGTGTTTATATGGTAATAAAGTTGTATGTTAATCAAGTATTAAATGCCTGGTCATCACAATATTCAGTATGTGAACTGTATACAAGCTGAGTACAGCTTGAAAGAGCCTAATGCGTTTAGCCAGTACTAGTCAAAAACATAACCTTTCCGTGACTATATTTGAATAATTTCACCCTTGTTTCAGAGAGGCGATGTGGTGGAGTGTCAGATAGACCAGCTTGGATCTATACTGAACAAAGTGGTCTAACACGTGACAAACGAGTGAACCCTGCTCCCTTCCATCAAGCCACTGAGGACTGATTGCTAACTAAGAATAAGATCAATTAATTTACTGGTTTATAAGTTTACTGATGGCCTCTTAAAAAGAAGACAAAAAGACAATCACTGACAATCAGTGAAAATCTATTGAAGATGTGATAGGTTTCTGTTTTGGAATGGGTTGCTATGTTTGTGTGCTGGGATGTAAGCTAGGAGAAGTGAAGTATTTGTAATATTGTATAAACTAATTAGATGAGTCGTCAGGGCTTTCACGAACTCCCACAACTAAACTGTTGCTGTGATTGAAAATGTGATAAACTCTGCAAGTGTATGGATTTTTGACTTATTTTATATTAAAGATTATATTGTCATTTGTGTATATTTTATTGTACAAAGTTAAACTTCCTTGTATACCGGTACTTTTAAAGACATATCTTGTTGCCTTGGAGGAACTTTGGAGCCCAACTGTTGGATCTTGGCTGTAACTCAAGCCCACCAAATTGATCATAATTCGACCTGCTACTATCCTACCTTGGGGCCCATTTGTCTATGCCAATTATTAGCTCTTTTAAATTCACCTTAGATTCCACCACTGAATGACCCATTGCATATAGTCAGACATACACAAGGACATTTTGAACTTTTTTATCCATGGCTTCTGGATTTAGAACAAAGTCAGCAATGATTGAAGTCACAGTATTGTTAAACTGTGTTGGATCCTAACAAAAATAGAATTGTATCTATGTGTACGTGTGTACATCACAACCAATAAAATAAAAAATATTGCTGCCTAGAATTCCTCCCAGAAATAAAGGAACTAATGGAATATTCTCCGCCAAGGAAATGCTACACATTCAGGTAAAAGAAAAACATATAAAATGTATAATATTTCTCTTAATCTGTCTTTTCAAATACAAAAAAAAACTGAGCAGCAAATTTCAATGGTATACCACCATAGCCAATGAGAAACTAAAATAATGCAGTTCTCAAAAACAACACTGGGTGGCACTAGTGCTTCAAACTTAAACAAACAAAAAACCTTTGGGGTGGCACTAATGCTTCAAAAATAAAACCCCCAAACCTGAACAGATGCTGAGTCGAATGTTAAAAGAAAAACAACATGCAACACCTAAATATACAGAGACTGCTGCTGAATGCTGTGACCTAAGTAATGGTCAACAGTCAAATCAAAAGGAACCGATTTTCGTATCAATCATAGATATATTGTGAGATGAAACACTGTAGTTTATGTTGGCTGTCTGCCAGCTGGAAGCGGGGACTGACTGCCAGGAACATGCCGCTTCTTTGCTGCTCCTCCACAATGACCTGCGGACACAGACACTCATGTAATATAAAATAAGACACATTGATATAATTTCAACAAGGGTAAAAAAAACCAAAAACTGAAAACTAACATATGCAATGCCAAATAATGTACAACAGACAATACAGTACTTAAATGAAAGAAAGAAAATACAGTAAGAAGAATCAACTGTTTAATGACAGTAGTGGTTCTCACATGTGACCTCGGAGTGAGACTCTTAACTATCATTTGCCTTTGTTAGCTGCATAAAATCTGCAAGCAGCTTTCCCTAATTCCCTTCTGACATGTCACAATTTCTAAAGCCCGGAAGCCTCAAGCACTAACATCGATTGATGTAAAATGGTATAGAGAAGGGAGATAATGCGACAGCCTGTATATGAAGCCTTTGTGGCTAAATATAGTGCTAGTGCTCTATTTTTGCAGGCAATGATTGCCAAACCACAGAGTACTACTGTACACATGCAGAGGGTGAACTGAATGAGTGCCAAACTGTCTCCAGCGATTTAAAGACCAAAGCTGAAGCACCAATGTACTGTACATGGCATCTCCATTGTTGGGAATATGCAGGGGCAAGTGTTGAACTTCAGTCCACCCCTCTTCTAATTTTAAGACTTATGTCCCTTCAGCTCTATTCATTCCCTTTAGAGCTCCCTGACCAAACTTAGTGTACAGCTGAATTTCTTGCCTGATAACTCTGAATTGGGTAGGGAATATGGATGGAGTATTGATCTACTTAAAAGAAAACAAAAGTGTTGCGATATTATCAATTATGGCCTTTAGTTGCTAAGACTAAAGCCATTGCTCTCTGGATTCAAGTTTGATCTTAACACTTCTGCCAACAAGCTGGCCAGACTAGAATCAGTGGGCTTAATTTCTTGCCTGATAACTTTAAATTGGATGGGGATGGAGTATCAAGATCATTTTAATTCAAATCCTATTACATTGAGAAAGTGGTAATTATGATCAATTACAGGCTTTAGTTTGGTTTGGGCTCACACAAAGCTTGGTACACCTGGGGTCTGGTTGGTGACTGAATAGAAATTCTGAACCGAGGCGGACGTTCTCTAGTAACAATTCTGTTCAGAGTCGGAGCTACATTTAGACACACAAAAAAACAACACACATGCGGCTGTCACTTACCCCCAAGTCTATTAGAGTTCTCACTGCAGTGCGTGCCATTTCCTCTGAGCAGCTCTCTATGAAATGTGGCACAAAGACTTGCATACATCAAAACCGCAGACAGCTTTTCAATATTCTTTTTAAACACCACCTCCAGATAATACTAAAGCCATTACCAGTCGGATGGATGGCATTTTATGCAGCGTAATGCTGAAGAGCATGGTTCCTCTTTGCCTTATTTCATATGGTTCTTTTCCACCACAAGAATCAAGCAAACTGCACTGTGCTGCTGTGTAAGATATTTTCTGTATAACTCTGGGAACTCAGCCTAAAATAATGGCAAAAAAATGCCGATCTACAAGCTCACAATGCGCCACAATGTGACGCATCTTGAGCTTGTAAATTTGCTATTTTCTTTTACATATTTCTTTAATGACGTATCTCCCCATTCAGGGATGGATTCAGTTTTAATAGAAACTCTACAAAAAACTATCAAATAACTTCACAGGTTCTGGAAAATGTCAGGTTATGGGTTACCCTTTGTAGTCGAATAGAGCCATTACTGAGGAAGGCAGTGTGATATTTGAAGTGTGGGAGTATTAGTGGTGTGTCATGCTCGTTGCACGGTACCACATTGACGTGCATGCGCAGGTGCGGCACGGTACGGTGAACACGTGTGCCTGCTAGAACGTGCTCCGCAAGATTCAAGAGAAGACGCACCAAATAGCCTACGCAAATCCAGTGGTTAGTTGCATAACAGGTTTACTGGCGGTGAACGCGCCCCACTAGATTCACGACATGTCAAGTACCCAAATCAAATGGCTACTTTGCATAACAGGTTTAACTGTTTACTTGAACGTTCTTATATGATATAAAAGCAACACAGCACTCCGTTTGCATGCAACAAGAATGCATCCTCCTCCATCAAAGAACAAGAGATTTGTCCAAAGCAAACTTTTTAGTTTCGCTAGTGGAGCACAGTAAAGAAGTTGTCTGAATATTTTAAGTCTAATTTTGTGTTTGTGTGTCTAAAACTCTCACGCACATGGACTGAACCAGTAGTTTTTATTTAAAAAAACATACGTCAACATTTATTTATTTTTAACCTGGTGCCAACGTTTGTGCTATTGCCATTGAGAATGCATTGGGCGTTTAAGTTAAATAACTCAGAAACTATAAAACATTTCAAAGTAAAAAGTTCCAGCATGTGTCTCCACAGTCAGCTAGCTGAATTATAAAAAGTGTGAATGGAGTTTCTAGGTGAAAGTGATTTTTTGAAAGTGTTGCGTGGGCACACAAAGTGTTAAGAACTTAGGAAAATCGATTTGTGTGTGAACGTGGGTGCATGTGTGAGGGAGAGACTTGGTCGGTGGATGCAGGAAATTGCACTCACCGTAGTGCTGTCTGTCCTTATCCGACATGTTGCACAGATGCAAATGTATTTGAGCAACACAGACAGCCTCTGTATGAAAAAAAACATTGTTCAGTACAATATATATATATATATATATATATATATATATATATCTAAAAAATCAAAAAAATGGAGTTAGGTAGTTTCCTCCCGACAGCAACGATATACATATATATATATATATATATATATATATATGTATATCGTTGCTGTCGGGAGGAAACTACCTAACTCCATTTTTTAGATTTATTTTTGCATAAATCAGTGCTATTGAACACCCTTTACGTCTGTGTTGTTATGAAAATACTGGATCAATGAAAAGTAGTAAAAATTACATTGGACCCTAGTGTAATATAAGGTTTTTTAAAAATAATTTCCTGAAAATATTACATTTTGGAGTTAGGTGGTTTCACTCACACACACGCGCACACACACGGCAAATGGAGCCAGATACTCCATTCCAAAGGGAAGTGCATATTGCATGCTTGGTCTACCATGACATGTAACTGGTTCCACGTTCAAGTTAATAATATATCTATTATGGTCGATCCATAATGGTGTAGCAGTATAGTCTTATAGACTAGTAGTGGTCATTAATAATCATGAAAGGTGGGTGAGCTGGAACAAAATGGGAAAATGGCTTGTATGGAGAGATCGCAAGTATCAAGGACACAGGAGGACACAAATTCATTATTCAATATGAGTTCATACAGGGCACAATCTGTTTTAATACTCTCAACAGTCTCCCATCTACAAGATGGACATTAACGTTAACTTAATTTGTATACTCTAAAAACAATTAATACAACAATGAATACATTACTGTGTATATATACACTGTACATGTATATTGTATATAGTACATATTCCCTAGGCTGGAGAGGCACGCGCACACACACACACACACACACACACACACACACACACACACCTGGCAGAGGAGTACAGAGGAGATCCAGTCCCTGTGTGGCCGAGCGCAGTGCCCTCAGATGCCCAGATAGCAAACTACAGAGGAAGAGGAGCATCTCTGGACACTGGGACGGCTGGCTCAACTAGAGGGACAAAAACAATGTCAGGAGGTTGATGGGATATAGCTGGATGCACAGACAATGACAGCTAGAGCAATACAGACCAAGTCAGGATGATTTACATGTTGGTCAACTGTACAAAGTCAGGGAATAAGGCGTGTGAGTTGAGATTGTGTGTGTGTGTGTGTGTACCTTGTAGAAACGAGACTCTCCATCCTCAGAGTCAGACTCATCGTGGTATGGGTCATCAGAGGTGCTCCAGGAAAGGGTGCCCAGTTTCCTGTAGGCATCACAGGCAGGAGCATCCCTGAGAACCTGGCCACGCCATACAGAGAACAAGAGTCAGGTAGGAGGAGCAATTTATTTTGCTATCCTATATAAAATGTATATAGGATAGATATGTACTACTGTGTGCATCAGGTTTGCCATCTTGTTCGTGTTTTATTGATTTCCGGGCATGCGTCGGTGTGAGCTTTAGGCCTGTGCTGCAAAACGGATATTTTCGTCCACCATTTAAAAAAGATCTCTGCCTATTAGTGGGGTTCCGTCTCCATGTTAAATTTAGTTGTCATTTACAACTCATGTAAAAGTTTCACTTTCAGTACTAATTTGAAGGTGAGGGTCTATAGAACCATTTTGGTTCGAGTGGCAATCACCAAAATAAAATAATTGGCCTATAGGGGGCGTAGTCAGGTGCCAACCCTCATCAGCCCTACCAAAATATGTAAACTGTTGTAACTTTTGATTAAATTATCCAATCTGAACATATGATATATGTATGGATTCACAATCAGGAGTAGCATTTGGTACTTAAACCTTATTACACATATAATATTTGTTTCCACCCAGTATTGGTGTATATCCACAAAATAGCAGGAAAAACGAGCTAAAAACTAGTAGTGGGGTCCCTAGACAGAACGTCATTTACAACTCAACAAAAGTTTAACTTTCACTTCTAATTTGTAGATAATGACCTATAGAACAATTTTAGTTTGAGTGGCAAGTCTACAAATTAAAAAATATATATATTTTGCCAAATTTCCAAAATGGCCAAAATCGGAATTATTATTATTTGAAAAATGTCTTAATTGTATTATATTGCTGTTTTTTCTTTGTTTTTCTTGCTATATCAAGTTAATCCTGTGTGAGGAATCAACTGGATTTCAAATATTAATGTTTTGAATAATCTGATATAGAAACAAAATAAAGATGGCTGCCAATGTACATTGAATTACTACATTACGCCTAACTTCTATCCTGTTGAACCTAGAATGGTGATGTTGGTGCCTATACCTATGTTATCATGAATGACTAATTGTATAAAAACAAAATACATAAAATAGGACAATATTTCACACAAATGAGACAATGCAGTACATATGCGGGGAACTAAAGTTAGATATTGGAATATAATACACCACTCCTGTGTTATATTTGTTTATTTTATTTTAGTTAATTATACTATGTACTGACACTATAGGGGGCAGAGTAGCAGGTGTGTCTTAATTGTTCAGACTTGGTATCTTGTTAGTTATAAGACTAAGCATACTGCAGAAGAGCATGAGCTGCACTGATTGCTCTCTTGTGGTATTGATATTTTGAAGGTATACGCAAAAAAGTTAAACATGTCATGAAGGATCCTAAAGTGTTTTTTATGAATATGGATAGTCATGTGGGATAAGTGGCCATCCCAATAGTATGAGCTAGCATTAACCAAAGTAGCCTGTAGCTATAGCACAGGCTAAAACTAAAGGCTAGCTACAGTATAGCAATTATGCTGAGGAAGAAATTGTGTTTTCATTATTTTCATTATTATTATTACAATGGTAAATGTGAATGTAGCTATATGCACTGCTGACTGTTTTCTTGTATTAATATGTTGAGGCAAACTGTTAAATACAAAAGTTATATAATAATATAACAGAAAACTAAACCTGGATAAAGTATTTGTCTGTTATGGCTGGGACAACGAAATGGCAGTTGTGCATTTTGTGCCAAAAGCAAACTGAGGAAAGACTTGTTTGCCCTCTTGCAAATCCAGTTGCCAGTCGTAGAGTAGGACATCATAAGCCTTGCAAGTCAGTTCAGAGCAATTGACGCTTCTCGATCCCCACCCAGACGTAGAACTTCCAGATGCAGAATCCATGAAGCGAAATCGTGCATTCTGGCATACAACTTGTCCGCATCTGTATAGGGCAACAGCACTTGACAGTGCAAAAAAAAGGCATTCTGGAGGTGCTGTGGCATTGGCAAGAAGATCATGCCGGACATGGTGCACCTGTTAATCATAATAAATGTCTCTTTTGTGGTGAAGAAACATATGCAGCAGACCATTCATTCCAGAAGGTAGAACTCACCCAAGAGATAAACGACAAGGCAGTTGCGCTAGGAGAAGACCGTATCGTGGCACTCCATGACTATCCATATTCATAAAAAACACTTTAGGATCCTTCATGACATGTTTAACTTTTTTGCTTACCTTCAAAATATCAATACCACAAGAGAGCAATCAGTGCAGCTCATGCTCTTCTGCAGTATGCTTAGTCTTATAACTAACAAGCTACCAAGTCTGAACAATTAAGACACACCTGCTACTCTGCCACCTATAGTGGCAGTAGTACTGCATTGTCTCATTTGTGTGAAATATTATATATTGTCCTATTATATGTATTTTGTTTTTATACAATTAGTCATTCATGATAACATAGGCATAGGCACCAACATCACCATTCTAGGTTCAACAGGATAGAAGTTAGGCGTAATGTAGTAATTCAATGTACATTGGCAGCCATCTTTATTTTGTTTCTATATCAGATTATTCAAAACATTAATATTTGAAATCCAGTTGATTCCTCACACAGGATTGACTTGATATAGCAAGAAAAACTAAGAAAAAACAGCAATATAAGAAAATTAAGACATTTTTCAAATAAACATAATTCCGATTTTGGCCATTTTGGAAATTTGGCAAAAATATATATTTCTTTAATTTGTAGACTTGCCACTCGAACTAAATTTGTTCTATAGGTCATTATCTACAAATTAGAAGTGAAAGTTAAACTTTTGTTGAGTTGTAAATGACGGTCTGTCTAGGGACCCCACTACTAGTTTTTATTTTTGTGGATATACAGTATACACCAATACTGTGTGGAAACAAATATTATATGTGTAATAATGTTTAAGTACCAACTGCTACTCCTGATTGTGAATCCATACATATATCATATGTTCAGATTGGATAATTTAATCAAAAGTTACAACAGTTTACAATTTTGGTAGGGCTGATGGGGGTTGGCACGTGACTACGCCCCCTATAGGCCAATTATTTTATTTTGGTGATTGCCACTCGAACCAAAATGGTTCTATAGACCCTCACCTTCAAATTAGTACTGAAAGTGAAACTTTTACATGAGTTGTAAATGACAACTAAATTTAACATGGAGACGGAACCCCACTATATACGACAGAGATATCTCTGTCCACACACAAACGCAGAAACGCATTGAACACAGGAGAAAATGTAAGCTTCAATTGTAGGCTATATTATATTTTATTTTATATTTACACTTACGAGGTGCCAAATACATATAGGCATATCACATTTTATTTATTAATTAATAAGTACCGCATTTTAAAAGCCACCTAAATTGTGAGTGGAAGTGGAACATGTTTCTTTCATTGTCTGTCAGCATGTCACACTATGTGCGTAAATCCCGACTCTCAACTTTTCTCTCCATATAATTAAAAAAATGATATAGACACTTTCCAATCCATTTCTCTGGCAAGTCCTGCACAGCACCCGCAACCAGTTGGGAGCTTGTAGAGTGGCTATTTTCGAGGTGTATAATAAATGTCATGTTATAATGTAGGCTAATAAAGGTTCACGCGCACACATTGTCGGCATGCAGGCACAGTGACAACGGAATACAGTCAAGGGTGCGCCCCTTATTACCTAAACAGGAGAGAGATCTGCCATACCGTATATGCGCACGGTGACCCACTGTATACTTTCACCTCACCAACCACGCTATTTGATGCGATTGCATTCACATCTCTCTCTCTCTGCACCCTCTCTCTCTCTCTCTCCCTCCATGACCATGAAATGGAGAGCAAAATACAGCACGAGAATAGTTTCACATGGCTATGCACACACCACGCATAGACTTGTTGTTGGTGTACTGCGCAATGGCATTTGGCCTGGGTCCTTAATAGTAGGTTAATATCCTCAGTTTCTCTCTAGCTGTCCACAATTAACCTATTGTTCAAGCTTCGCACTCGGCACCAATACAAATGAAATCACCAGTCCGCACTGGACTAGTAGGCTGATATATTATTTATTATTGGATGCAGCAGAGCAGAGACTTTGCTCCCTGGTGACGTGGTGCAGTTGATGCAACATATGATAAGTTTTAAAGTTGTTAGAAGTGATATATAAACATGAACAATCGGATAGATATCCGTGTCGTTTCCATGCAGGCGCAAGCTGCATTTCTTACCTAATTATAGTAAAAATGATATGCGCTAATGAGCGGTGACGTCATTGTTTCTCAAAAGCTCCGTTTCACATGGCTACACAGATACACTTTCCGGTTTGGAAAATCTTCACTTATTTATCCGTTTCCAAAAACCTCCGTTTGAGTGGCCGAAAATGCTGTTTGCGTGTGGCTGAAAGGCCCAAATGCGCAAAAGATCCAGGCCTTAGTCTTACCTCCTCCATGATCAGGACGCCACAGCGTACCAGGCTGTCCACTGCCTCCACAGCAAAACCGTTCGCAGATTGACAAGGCTGGAGAGGAGAGAGAGGGAGGGAGATAGACAATGAGAGAGCTCAGTTCTACTTCTCAATGCTTAATGCTATGATTCGCCTCGGGGACAACAGGGAGTTAGCGAGGCCAAATAGCTCAGACATCTGAGAATTTCTGAGGGAGGACAGCTGCCAGACAGCATTAAATGTGTAGCGGAGAGGTTGTTTAAAATGAGAGGAGGAGAGATAGGAGGCCGCAGGACCAGAGGTAAGAAAGGTATTAGCCGGTGAGAAATTGGAAGCTAGACGCGCCTGCAAGGAAAAAAAGACTCGACGAATGGAGATGAAGGCAGCAGTGAGCAAAGAGGGCAAGAAATAGTATTTATGGCTTGGATTAAGAGCCCTTGATGTCAGATGGAATGCACTCACACACGCACGCACGCACACACACACACATCACACATCACACACACACACACACACACACACACACACACACACACACACACACACACACACAAGATGAATGGTTGTTCGGCTCCATTAAATGTCCACTGAATAAGATACGCTGGATGGACCCTGGTGTGTGTGCGCGCGTGTACGTGCATGTTTATGTGTGATGTGAATTGATGCTCACCGGCATAAAGCCCGGAGGCAAGAGGTGGCAGAGCTGCAGGGCTCGCTCGGTTAGCTCCGTCTGACACAGAGCCACATCAAACTCCACGTCAGCTTTGGCCTCGTCACCACCCGCCTCAGCACACCTTACCCCACTGCCGATGCCACTGCCAGCCACGCCACACAGCATTGCCGACACTGAGCACGCTGGGAACACACGCATAAGCGGTTTGATCATTTCGTTGGATAATAGAGATGGTGCAGAAACACGTCACTTAGACAGGCCTTTTCGACAACACAATGAACATGTCTACGGATTATTGCTATAGACTCTGCCCTTAAGACAGAGTAAGGTACATTTGAAAATTGTAGGCATAAAACTGGGCCTATGTAGGCCTGCATACTAGCATAGACATGGATAGGTGAAATGGGCTGAGCAGCATTGTGTTAGTAAACACAAAATACAGATAATCAAAATGTTACTAGACAGTTTATATCACTTCTTATCCACTGAATCGGAATCAACTTTATTGTAACATCACAGGTTTCCAGATTTAAAGCAGTGGTAATTTTTATGCAAGCTCCATAGGGCGCACCGGCTGGCCAGGGGGAGGTAGTTTAGAGACCAGGATTACATGGCCAAAGCATTTTCGGGGGTCCCCAGCCAAAAACCTTGGAGACACGGGGAGAACATGCAAACTCCACACAGAAAGGCCCTTTCATCAACAGCGCCTTCAACACGATCCAGCCCCTACTGCTTGTAGAGAAGCTTGTGCTGATGGGGGTTGACCAAGGACTGGTGGCATGGATCACCAAATACCTCTCAGGCAGACCGCAGTATATGAGACTGCAGGGTTGTCGGTCAGATTGATTGATTGATTGAAATATTTATTAACAGTTTGTAGAATTTACAGTACATTTTAAGCACAAACTCAATACAAAGACTGTTAACTGTGAGTGGACGACCCAATTAAGCATTACACTTCAGAGGTGCTGGTGCGCAACATGGGTGCCCCCCCGGGCACCGTGCTGTTACCCTTCCTGTTCACCCTCTAAACATCGGATTTCCGCTTCAAATCTGAGACCTGTCACCTTCAGAAGTTCTCAGATGACACCGTGGTGGTCAGCCATATCTCCGGCGATAACATTTTGGAGCATGATGGTGTGGTGATGGACTTTGTGGTGTGGTGTGAGGCAAACCACCTCCGGCTCAATGCCAGCAAGACCAAGGAGATGGTGGTGGATTTCCGCAAGATCAGGAGAGAACCTCTGGTGCCCAGCACCATAAAGGGGGAGGTGGTGGACAGGTACAAATCCTTGGAATACACCTGAACAACTCACTAGACTGGTCGGACAATGCTGAGGCACTTTCACAGCAAAGGGAAGAGCAGGCTGTTCTTCCTGAGGAGGCTGAGATCGTTTGGCGTGTGTAACAGAATGTTACACATGTTCTACCAGTCTGTTATGGCGAGTGCTCTCTTCTTCAGAGTAACGTGCTGGGGGAGGAACAACAGAGCGGGTGACACTCACATGTCACAACCTAAACAGGCTTGTGAGAAAGGCAAGCTCAGTTGTGGGGTCCCGCCTGGTGGCAGTGGAGGAGGTGGCTAGGGTAAGAACAGCAAGGAAGCTCGATGCCATCCTGAATAATACCTCTGACCCCCTCCACCTAGAGATAACTGGGTGCTGGAGTAACATGCGCGGCAACGACAGATTCACCCTCTTGACACGTAGGTGTGAAAGCCTTTTGAAGTCCTTTGTGCCTGTTGCACACAGCATTGCTATTAAATGTCTTGCCTCGTTTTTTGTATCTATTCCAAATACTCCATGGAGTGGACCTGGTGAGACGTAGGAGGGGCCCGGACAGGAGTCAACCCACAGAGCCTAGTCCCTCCACATGCCAGAATAGTACCTCTCAGTCATAGTAGTACTCATAGTAGTTCCGGAGTGGTTCCAACGGATTGTGCAGCCCTGTCTTTCCCTAGTGGGTCTGATCGAGGGTAGCTACTGGGGACTTGATCACCCCGGCTGGGTCACCTGAGTGAGGGGTATGATGTTCGCGAGACCCGAAACCCTGATGACCTTTGGATACATCACTGAGGATACGTCCCAGTTGCATCCATGCAATGTATTTTCGTTCAAATTATTCCTTTGTTCTTAACTAAAACCTTCTTCCGGGATCTTAATAGTTGTATTTCTACTTTTATTTGGAATAAAGCCCGTCTGCATGCCAAAAAAGCTCTTTTGGAATTATCAAGACCATCAGGAGGCCTGCGGTTGCCTAATTTTATGTTTTATTACTAGTCGGCGAATATTAAAAAGGTGAGTTATTGGGTTGCGGTCCATGAATACAAACATGGCCCAATTTGGGCCAGTATGGAAACTCTAACAGATCCCGGGATCTCTCTAGTGGCCATGTTGTGCTCCACACTGCCTAATAGTAATTCTATACGCTCTAGCAATCCAGTAATAAATAGCTCTCTCAGAATCTGGCGCCAATTCAGAAAACACTTTGATTTTAATAATATGTGTGGCCACATGCCCTTGACCGACAATCATCTTTTTCCTCCCTCGCGGGAGGACTCAGCTTTTAAAACATGGCACTTCAATGGCTTGATTTTCTTTAGCGACTTATTCATAGATGTTACATTTGCATCCTTTAAAAACCTCCAAGATGACCATGAGCTACCAAATTCTCTCTAGCATATCTAATATATATAAGGCTTTAAAGGAGATTGGCCCTCCTCTCTTGGATAAAACAAAATCTAGACAATAATTTAGAGCTGGAGGAAGAGACGTGGGAACTCTCTTTGAAGCATATTCATACTACCTCTTTATGTCTTAGACATTGCCTAATTCAATTCAAAAGAATACATCGTTTGCATTTCTCGAGAGAAAAACGATCTAAAATGTATCCTGACATTGACTCTACTTGTATAAGGTGTCATCTGGAGCCAGCCTCTGTTGGACATATGCTTTGGGGATGCACTTCCTTGAACCCGTTTTGGAATAGTATAGTATAATAGTATTTTTGATGCCTTCTCAACCATTTGTCATATACCAATTGCGCTCAACCCGATAACTGCTATATTTGGAGTTCCCAACGACGATGCACCGATTACTTCTCCCCAAGCCAATTTCATAGCTTTTTCTACACTCATAGCGAGACTTATTCTCCGCAACTGGAAATCTGATAAACCTCCAACATTCACAAGTCGGGTCAAGGATGTTCTATCCTTTATACCATTGGAGAAGCTCAGATACAACGGGTACAAATCTCGGCAGAAATCTGTAAAGGCTTGGTCCCCTTTCATTGAATTCACCCTTTCACTATCTTTTGATGCTGTATCCTAGCTGTTATAAGTGTTTTCCTTCATGTCATTTTTCTGTTTCCCTTGATTTCTAGAAAAGATGTACACTCTTAACTTTTTCAAAGTTTTTCATTTGTGCTCGTCATGTTTTATAGTGATAATTGGATGTGTGGTAACCTATTTTCCTTTATCAATTGTACTACTGTCTGGTTAGAGTCTGGTTGGTTCACTGTGTAGCCCCTTAATCTAGTAAAAGACAATTTTTATTGTATTTATTTTATTTTTTATTATTGTATTCATTTATTATTTATCAAAGTCATACGATTTGTCACACACGTTACCGCAGTGACATTTTGCATTCATTTGACCCATCTCTTGGAGCAGTGAGCCGCAGCCAAGGAGCGGTGAGCTGCAGCCGTGCCGCGCTCGGGAATCATTTGATTAGTAGATTTGACCCCCCAATCCAACCCTTTGATGCTGAGTGCCAAGCAGGGAGGCATTGGGTCCATTTTTAGTCTTTGGTATGACCCGGCCGGGGATCGAACCCCCAACCTCCCAACCTCTAACCACAAGGCCACTTTCTGTAATCAATAAATCATTTATTTAGTTTATGGTTTTATTATTGTTGCTTTTGTTGTCTTCTTCTTTTGAGGGAACCTGGGGGGGGGTATATGTAGGGTTGTTTGTCTATCAAAATTGAAAATCCTATAAATAAAGTTATATAAAAAAAATCTAATAATCAGCTCAGAAGAAAACATGCTGGTCGACCCATATTAGATAATACAATCCCAGTGTGGGGGTCCCAGACTGGGGTGAATCGAGGATCTACTAGCTAGCAAAGCATCACAGTGACTGCATATGCACTGGGAGCTTGGCATCATTGTGCTGCTGATTACTTTTTCCTTTGCTGTCAATAGCAACAGCGAGACCTCAGCATGTTTCATATTGCTCAGACTGTCGAGTTCTAATGGAAAGAAATATTTCTTACAACCAAAGAGTTGTCACTTCGATAAACAAGCCTTTGTTAGTCTGCCTGTCAGCGAAAAACCGTACAGTACAACTCGGGAGGGGAGCAGGCATTGAGGCGCAGATACAAAATGTCCAAGACATGGACGGTCACTTACCGCCAACAGCCTCCAATATGAAGGTGTGTGTGAGAATGTGGGTATGTTGAGAGAGACTCAGGGTGGCAGAGAGAGAAGGGCGAGGGATGATGAACGGGTCCTTCCTAGGAGTGTAGGAGGAAAAGGGGGTTAGTGATGAGGAGGTCATGTTTGATTGGTAGAGCACCCCCCCCCCCCACACACACAAACACACAACATTTCTGCCTGCTGAAGACCAACCTGGAGGGTATGCCTGCGATAATGAGGTGAGGGGTGAGGAGGCGAAGAGAATGGTAGACTACCTCCACCAAACTACCCCCGAACCCCACATCCATATCCCTCAACAGAACCTCCTCTATCAGCCAGATCACATCACGGCAGAGGGCAGATAGATGCACACCCTGGAGGACAAGGATAAGTGGTTGAGCAGGGAGAACATTTCTCAATATGTAAAAACAATATATTGAAAACAAAGCAATAGAAGGAAACTAAAACTAGAAAAAGTGCCCTTCTGGGCACAGGTCTCCACCAGGAGAATAGGAGTGTGTGTGTGTGTTTAGGAGCAATATAAACGTGTGTGTGTGTGTGTGTGTGACGCGGCTTGGCCTGTTGTAGTGCCACCATGAAGCTGATTTGAAAACTGTCAAGTGGCATTTCTTCCAAAGCCTAGTGGGAATATGCATGCACAGTTTCACCACAATCGGACGCTGCGTTGAGTAGTTGTGGCGATTTGTACAAAACAGGTACAAAGCGGGCTACTCCTGAAAAGATTAGAAGCCAATCGTAGCCAATGAGGGCGGATTAGGAGAAATCAAACAAACCCGTCTTGATCACATGACTATGGAGAGCATGTGTACCGATTTGCGTGAAATTTGGATCAAATCTGAAGGAGTAATATTAGAAAATGTGTTTTACATATGTCGGCCTCCTGGTGGCGCTATAAAGAGCAGATGTGAAAAATCCCAGGCAAAGGTTCTTCCTTGGCCTCTAGGGAGCATACAAAGTTATCCACAGATCCGTGCAGTTAGAGGTAAAAACACTTTCCGGCCAGTTATAGCGCCACCATGAGGCTGAGTTGAACATGTCCATGTGGCATTTCTTCCTCAGCCTAGTGGGAATGTGCGTGCACAAGTTCACGGAAATCACACGATGTGTTCATTATTTGCAGCATTTTGTTTGAAACTGAGCACTCCTGCGAACTTTGGAAGCCAATCTTAGCCAATCAGGATGGAGTCTGAAAAATCTGAAAGACCCTTTTGTTGATTGGCTCTAGAGAGACTGTGTACCAATTTGCGTGATGTTTGGACAAAATCTGTAGGTGTACTGTCCAAAAACGTGTTTTGCACAAAACGGCCTCCTGGTGGCGCTATAACAGGCCGTTCTGGAAATGTTGGGGCAGAGGTTCATCGTTGGCATCCAGGGAGTGTGTGTGCATAATTTGGCATCGACCAGGTTAACGGTGCCAGAGATTAGCTGTTCACAGACAGACGGACGGACCCACACACGGACACACGGACGGACGGAGTGCAAAACATACTCTCTCCCCATGCCTTCGGCCTGGTGGAGACAATAAAAACTGTCACTGACAGGTTGACTGCTGCAGAAGTAAACATTAATGCAGGATATCCAAGTTATTTACTACACATTTAAACTACAAAAATCTGAAAAGAGATATGTCGATATAAATGCTTTTGAGGAGGTAATCATCATGCATTATTGAAACTAATAGGGAATGTAATACCTGTAGAGAGATGAGAAAAAGTGAAACAGGAAATAAGTGTCGATAACACGCCAGGCGTAGATTAGATGGAGATGAGGGAGCATAGCTCAGGAAAACACTGATGCATGCTGACAAAATATAGAAATCATTTTGGTTTATGGACCAACTGGAGTACTTATGGGTGCTTTGTTTATGCTGTAGTGCTTATTGAGGGAACAACAAGCATTACCATGGGTGCCATCATCATCCGATTCATTGTCGCATGCGCGCACACACGCACCCACACACACACACACACACACACACACACACACACACACACACACACACACACACACACACACACACACGTACCTTGCGGTGTCTGTGCAGCAGAAGACCAGACATCACACTGGTGGACATCACAGCCATGCAGGAAGTGGTGGCTACACAAAGTGTGAACAAAGCAGAAACACAATGCTAAATCTCTCATCAAGATTGATGGATAGATACCTTTATTGATCCCACGGGGGAAATTCAGGCGCCAGAGACAGCACAGCAGTAAAAGTGCAGGGCATAGAAGTACAAGAGGTACAGCAGATATCAGAATAAAGACACCCTCAAACAAACATGAAAACAAGGCAAGTAGACGTATACACCCTATACAATTCTCTAGCCTGGTGCAGAACAAGAAGACACTGTCAATACATAATATGTATACAGATGTAGCTAGCGGATGTTACAATAGTCACACAAGTTCAAAATGTTCCATATTCGTGCATCGTTATACAATCTGAACAAGCAAGGGAAGAAGAATTTGTGATTCACCGGAGGTACAGTATCCCAGACTTACAGTAGATGAGGTGGAGGATGAGGGCGATGCCGAGGTCACGCTCCGATTGGACGAGTTGGGGTGCACAGTGACGGGGCAGTAACCACGATGTCAGCCTCTGACCGAAAATGGAGTCGGTGCTTTAACGAAGCAGAGAAACCCAGTGGGAGGACAAAGCACAATTAGGAGAATAATGGTCTCTCTCTTTTATAATTTAGCAACTGTACCACTCCATGAAGGACAGCGCTAGGGCTGATCATTAAGATTTTGCTGTCATGCCGTTGGAAATGTATTGTAGGTAACTGTCATTCATCTTCAGTGGCCGTTTGCTGCATGGCTCGGTGACAGTAATGAAGCCTAGGCTGTGTCTACTCGTAGTTATTTTTGCTTAAATTGGTATCAGAGTTCTTGGAGTTGAAGTCCAGTTTGGTTCCGCATTGCAGCAATTCAAGTGCACCATTTTCAGCGTTTGCTGGGAGCCCATTAAGTATCATTACCGGTACAGAGCCAAGTGGATGACTAAGACCAGATTTCTGTGGAAAAAATTATAATGTACAGGTTTCACACCGGAAACAGAGATGAAGGCACTTTGGGTGCTGAAGGAGCTCATTATCAGCTTCAGTTATAAATGGAAATGAGCATAAAACATCAGACTGTGGCCTATCACAGGTACAGCTAAAATTATACTGCATGTACTGTATGTGAACTATTATTCATGCAGCACCAATGTGTCTGTATGTGAGAAATAAAGGGTGTGAAAAAAAAACACAATTTTAACATTTAACATATATGTTAAAAAGGGCCCAGTTAGGTGCATGTGTGTGCCTATTTGAGTATTGTGATAAATTGTCTTGTATAGGCCACTGTTTGTTTTGTTGCGGCTGTAGCAGAGGAAGCATGATAGTGGGGTAATGGCGAGAACGGTGGCCAGTGATGCAGGTGTCGCTAGGGGGGCGGGGGTGTGCGGTGTCGCATTTTCCCATGTAAGTCGATGGAACATTTTATTCACAAATAAATTAATTATGAAGTTATAATTTGTTAAATGGGGAAAAGGGCTTCGGTGGTCAATGTCTGTGTGAAAAGTGAGAGTGATTGGTGCAGCCATTGAGGAGCAGCGGCAGTGTTTCATTCATTCAGACAGACAGACTTAGAGTGAATTTGAGTTAGATTAGACAGGTCATTGTGTGTATTTTCAGAGGAATCAGCTCCTCTGCTGAATGTGTCGTCATCATGGAAAGAAACAAAACAAGCCTCAAAAGAAGAACCTAAGTAGGCTGACACAAATGGAATCAGTGAATGTGGAACAGATTATGAAAAGACATGCTGATTGTCTCCGTGTCACGGCCACAATGAACACGTCTTTTCATACACAAAGCACTTAATGGCTCATGCGTGGGTTACGGTCGCAGCTAACAACTCCACTGTCGTTCTCTCTGCATCCATCACCCACCGTCATTGCCTTTGAGCCTCCCACATTCAGAATTCCAGCGTGAATTTCACAAGCCAAGCAGAGCTTGACAGCTTGGGAAGATGTTCCCTGTTGGATTATCTGTTTCGCTGGCACTGACTGTGTAATGACACTGCTAATTGGGCCGAGTCTAAGAGGATGGGAGCGCTCAGATTTATCAGGGACATGTTGCATCGTTGGCAAGTTTAAGCTTTTACGCAGTTCATCAACAGTTCATCAAAAGTTAAGGCATCTTTCATTTCACAGATTTTGATGATAAAACACATACCAACGTGCCTTATCCCATTTTGAAAGATACGCACGCACACGCACACACACAATCGACAAATTACAATTCATTTTACAAGGAAACAAGCACAGGTTTACTACCTGTTGGTGAAAATGACAGGTAGCAACAGGTCCTGTAGAGGGCGCCATCCATCCACTCTGCATCGTCCTGTTTTACATATCTCCTGTAGACGCAGCATGCATGGATTGCACGCACACACACACACACACACACACACACACACACACACACACACACACACACACACACACACACACACACACACACACACACACACACACACACACACACACACACACACACACACACACACACACACACACACACACACACACACACACACACACTCACAGTCACAGTCACGCATACAGTAACATGTCTACTCCTATATAGAGCAGATAACATCAAAGTATGGCCGCAAGCGGCAAATAATGAGGTCCAAGCTCAGAATTGAAGAAATGGAAAAAACAATGTTGTTGTTCACAGTGAGATTTGAACATGCATGTACAAGGGAGAATTATCGCACAATGAAATTAATTCATGGTTTGGAAAGCTGATGCATGTTACTTACAGGTCTGTGGTCCTACTAATACCTAAGAATATCTCCTGCCACTAAATTATAATTTACAGAAGCCTAAACAAATATTTCATGCTTTCAAGGGCCATAATAAAATCAGCCGCAAGATAACCCGATTGGTTTAATGCAGTGCAACGTCTGAGTTGCTTGGACCCTTAATGATAGTTGCTTGGACCCTTAATGATATATTATATCTGCAAGTCATTGAATATTGAAGCTCCAATAAGCTCAGGTGATGTTTGAAAAGTTTCACTGAATCAGGTTCTAACATGCTGGACTAGTTAGGATTTACACTTTATTGCCTCTACTGAGGTTAATTGGTTATCAATGCCACAGTCCACTCCCATCTACTGACAGTGTCCATTAACGCTAATCTGGAGTTAAACCTGCGTAACCCTTAAATCCCCAGTAACTCCAATCATTGTCTGTGGAAAAGGCAACTACTCCAGCCTTTACATTAAAACATCTTTCCTGAACATTGTAGGTAAAAGGCTGATTTACTCGGTGCAGTTAAATAGGCCACATCAATCTACGGGCTTTAATCTGTGTGTGTATAACGAGTCGTTAAACCTTGAGAGAGAAAGGCTGGGCGAAGTGGATCCTCACGCTCCCCTTCCATCCTCCACGCAGAGCAGAATACAGGGTCTGCAAAGCAGAGATCAGGCCAATCTGTGGACAAATGGAACACGCACGCGCACACGCGCACGCGCACACACACACACACACACACACACACACACACACACACACACACACACACACACACACACACACACACACACACACACACACACACACACACACACACCAGAGTGTTAAACGTGGCGATCATATCATAATAAGGCCCTGCCTTTAGGAAGTACATTAAAGCAGCAATATCACTAATGAGCTGCATTTGCGATGAGCAGGAAGATAAAGTGGTAGCGAGCGGCGTGCATGCTGCCTGTGTCTGTCTGTGTGCAACATGGTGTGTGTGTGTGTGTGTGCTGCCTGTGTCTGTCTGTGTGCAACATGGTGTGTGTGTGTGTGTGTGTGTGTGTGTGTGTGTGTGTGTGTGTGTGTGCTGCTACTGCTGTGTGCCAGCAGCATTGAGCAAAATGGAGAGGAGCGGCCATTATTATGGCAATTAACCCAAAGCAACACCCACTCTTCAATAACCCGCAGAACATATACACAGGGGGCTATTGGCAATCACCATCATCTTACAAATTAGAAAGCATGACTAATGTTATCAGCCAACTCTGGCTTGGAGGGCACAATTCTCAATGCTGTATTTTCTTCACCGGGCATTTTTAATTGTGATATATTCTGTGCGAAAATGTGTTCATTACTCCCCAAAGACATTGAGGTTACAAATGTCTCCTTTCAAGCGGTGGGTGTGCATTCTGTGTCCTTAAAATAGTGTACTGTATGGGTATGGGGAACACACACACCTGAACGTTAGCCTTCGGTACACGGTCGTATGCGACGCCCACGGGGACCAGAGAGACGTCAGACACAGCTCCCTCGGCGATGAGTTGGCTGATGAGCGCCAGCCACTGGCCACCTCCACCTGACTGCCTCGACACACCCACACTCAACGCCTGGCCTTCACTGAGCAGCTCGCAGACCAGCTGAGGACAAATGAATACAGATGTGAACAAAAATGCTAATTTGTACATCTGCTTAACAAGTTATGCATTATAGACGTGACCCGTGACCTGTGGAAATAAGTGACCATCTTGTGGGCATAAATAATTAATAATAAAATGTGGCCACATATTGCAAGACCTCAATGTGGGTTATGTGAAGTCCACACGATGGTCACCTATTTCACCATAACACCGCCATTATGGAAGAAAGAGGAGGCAAAGAGGCAGAGGATTGGGATCTGATCCGAGTTATTGTGTCTTGGCAACACTCAGAATTTCACAGAGCAGGACGTGGGAGGAGTGGAGAGGACAGGGACGATAAAGAGGACCTGTGAATGGACACTTCCAAAGATACAGAAAATTCAATTACTATTGAACAGTAGCTGAGCAGGCCTACACTCAATAAACAATAAAGGTCTATTAACAGTGAAATACAGCCAATAAACAACCTGCTTTCTCACGCAGAGCCAATGTACTTACTCACATAAATGGCCACTGGAAGAGAGAGAGAGAGAGAGAGAGAGAGAGAGAGAGAGAGAGAGAGAGAGAGAGAGAGAGAGAGAGAGAGACACAGACAGACAGACAGACAGACAGACAGACAGACAGACAGACAGACAGACAGACAGACAGACAGACAGACAGACAGACAGACAGACAGACAGACAGACAGACAGACAGACAGACAGACAGACAGACAGACAGACAGACAGACAGACAGACAGACAGACAGACAGAGAGGAAGGTCTCGCCTCACACATAAACAACGTGCTTACACTGCGGCCAGGGCTGCAGTGCCTCAGATTAATGTCAGCCAGGCAGGGCTATTTTATTGAGCTGTATGGATATTGATCTTAATGAAGCCAGTAACTCACTAATTAAAAAGTACTTTCTTTGCCAAACAGAGTATAATGTACTTGAAAAACCCTCCCCGATAACTTGATAAAATACAGATATAATGCACAAATGATAGTAAAAGGAAATTATATGAAAAAGAAAAAAGAGGCAAGACAAAAAGCAGGGGGAAAGTGTGTTTCGTGTGTTTGAAGCAAAGTGAGAATTGTTGTGAGGTAATGGCTTCAAAGACAGGGAACAAGGAGAGGGGACGGTATTATCACTCCAAGGAAATCTCCAAAGGAAACACACCAGCAAATTACCTTTCCATGAAGATAAGAGTGAAGCCAGCTGCGTGGGCCTGCCTGCCTACCAGGCATAATCTGCCCGTGCTCCCCAAGGACCCAACGATTCTCCCCTCCTTCTTTACCACACTTTCATTCCTCAATGCAGTTGGCTCCCACACGTCCCAAAACGAGGTGTGTAGGTTTTATCTTCACGGTCGGGCAGAAAACGTGTATCTCCATATTTCACTTTCCATAAATAATCGTATTTTATACTTCATCATCATATGACAGTGTCATAGCGTAAATAGCCAATGATGAACAAGCCCACAGCCTGTAGAGCTTGTTCAAGATTTTATTTTTTTATTTTATTTTCAGGTGAAACCTGACATACTAAAGGCCCCTTTTTCGACCTAGTCATCAATGGGAGTCTCCCCCATGCCGCCTAAGCCAATGGGAGTCGCCTAAACACCGCCTAAGCCAATGCGAGCCAGCCAATCGCATGGTAGCGACCTAGTCATCATTGGCTGCCTCGTAAGCTATGACACAGGCACGGCGGAAGTCTGCAAATATGCAATGCCCAGACCACACTCTCAACCATCGACATATATAAACACCGCAGCAGAGCGCCTGATAACACCGCCTAATGTTATGAGAAAACTGGAGAGCAGGAAAGATGCACAATGGAGACCGCGTTTGACGTTTTGACCCGCGTTTCACCTGACAAATATGACTATTTAGAATATTTCTTGTTTTTTTTTGTTTGTTTTAGAAACCAAATTTGGGATGCCAGGTTGAAAGTATAAATAACTATAGCTGCACTCTGTCGAGTGCATACTTGCTTGTTGCACACTATTAGGCCATGAATGGCCAACTAGTGCGCAAGCAGAGTGCGCAAGTACTTTCGACCGCTATAAACTGTCAAATCTCAGTATCTCTGTGAAGGAACGTTTGAAATTTCTAATTATTAGGTGTAAAAAACATATTGTCATTACGTCACCATCGAAAACCAATTACACTCTGGCATTGGGTCCTTTAATCCACATATTTCTTACGTCATCATTGAGAGCTAGTTATACATATACTATGTATATGTATATGTAATTTGTAAGTTGATTAGTGGTATACTGTGGTTACTTTGCACCTACGCACCGTCCCAGCCAACCCGCCACTTTTGATGCGTATGCACCGTCCCAGCAAATTGTGCCTGATACGGCAGTGGTGCCAGATTTCATACATGTATACACAGGAGCATTACCTTTAATCCTCCCAACACTAAAACATATCGTCATTACATCACCATCAAAAACCAATTACACTCTGGCATTGGGTCCTTTAATCCACATATTTCTTACGTCATCATTGAGAGCTAGTTATACATATACAGTACACACCATGTAATCTGGTCCCAGCAAATCAGGCACAATTTGCTGGGATGGTGCATACGCATCAAAAGTGGCGGGTTGGCTGGGACGGTGCATACGGGTCCCGGGCGAAACTATTACTTGCGTGCACGCTCTGCTTGCGCAAGTAATGATGCGTATGACAAAAACTACTTTTGATCCATTGGAATGCAGGTTCTTGTTTACATTTCCTGAAAAGCAACAGTTTTGGACAAAGTAACAGTTTTGGAGGTGTCCACAGCGACATTGGATGAGGCAGGCGAACGAGGAGGGGAGATGCAGGTGGCTCTCATTCTGACTCACGAGAGCCGTAAAACGGTTTATATGCAATACACACACGCACACACGAGGTTGTGCACACGTCACTCACGGTCGTCATGACTGGAGAGTATAGGCTGTCCATATGGGCATCCTGCTCGGTGAGTATGCCAGGTGGGAGGAGGATCACTCCAAGCTTCTGCAGGATCAACCTGTGGGAGGAACAGTGAACATTAGCTGACAACATGCAATGGCTGGCTTTCCAGCATGGAGGTGTTACCTCCATGCAACTTGCATAACAGCTTGTGTGTAACATGCGTGTACTGGATGTGTGCATGCAAGTGCATACTGTACCGTAGCCAGGAGCACTTCATCTGCAGGGGACAGAGTGTGTAGGGGACTCTCAGATTGTGGCAGAAGAGAACCAGAGAGATCAGAAGGCAGTCCATAATGCTCTGATGCACATACACATACACCAGCAGAGAGCCCTGGGAAACAGACAGAGTTTTAGACAATCCTATTCACAGCCACTTATCATGGCGAATGCTGTCAGACTGCATAGAGGTACATGAGCAAGACGAGAGTGGAAGCTCACAAGCACAAAACATATTGCTGTGGTTTAACGTTTGATCAATATCGATCATCATGGCCCACAAAGCACATCTAACTTAATAACAGCCAAATGGAACGCTGAAAAGCACATTTATATGTTAAACAGAGATGCCACAGCAGGAGGACTGAAAGCGGTGAGGAAGGCTGCATTAAAGATCTACACAGTATGCATCACTGCATTTTAGAGGGTATAACCAGGTCCACACCAAGAATAGATCTAGAGTGGGGTTTCCCCCCCCCCCACAAGCGAGAGGGTTCTCTTATTATGTGTTTGACCTTTCACATTGTAAACTTTCTTTTGGAAGACAGGTTGCATGTTTCAATTTAAACTTACATTTCAACCAATAATGGCTTTTATAAATGATAATGATTTGCTTTTGTAAGTGATAATATTTCTAATAAAACTGGATATGTATGCAGCAGAAGTGTTAGATTTTATTGTGAAATATTTAATGGATTGAGAATCATGCAGTTTCTTTCACGACAAAGATGATCCATAAATTTCTCATTTTAACTGTATTTTCCCCACGTACGTATATACGTACGTCGACGCTAGGTGGCGTCATATCCCAAATCCGTATATATACATACCCCAACGTAGACTCAGTCTGTATAATGGTTGATGCCTACGGAAGCCTTTAAAGGTGTAGGGAAACGGAAATGGTGATCAATTTATTTTGAAGTTTCAACATGAAACACCGGTATGAAGTTTCTGAACCAATCAGAGCGTCGCATCCCTTCAGGCGATGGGACGGTAGCTAGGGACGGTAGCTATGCTATCCGCAACACGCATGGTGTGTGTTTGTTTACAAATCAGATTGTCAGCCAGCTGTATCAGTTTACTGTTATGTGGCTTATTTCTACCCTATAATGTTTTCAGATACATATTTTAGCGTGATGATTAAGTTGAAACCGAGTAATACACTGTCTAGATGTTATCTTGAATGGGAATAAAAACGGAGGATTTCTGCAATCAGTAGCAGCTGTGTTGGACGGATGCGCAGATATGGGGAATTAAACGGGTGAGCTTCATTTTTATTGGCTTTTATCGATGTGTATCTCTACACGTCATCACGCAGCACGTTTTCGTTTTAATAAATAAATAAAACAATAGTTTTTATGGACTTTTGATATAAAAACACACAGAAATGAGAATTTTCCCATTTTTTTGGCATCCATTGTTAGGTATGTCCATATATAAAAACTTATTTTTCATTTCACTACGCCTTTAACATTGGTCCGGTTCCCATAGCAACGCCCCACCGTTCCAACTATGGGATTGCAAATATATTCACAGTGCAAATGTAGCACTATGGGCGTCGACTTCTACTCTGCCCATCCTCCTCCCAGTAATCAGTGAGCTGATTGCTTGCTGTATTTAAGCAGCATACACTCTGCCTGTGTTAGATTCTCCTCAGTCGGTGTGTGTTCCTGAACAGAGCTGGCCCTTTGGGCTTCAGCAAGCCACGCAGTCCCATAGCGTGTGTGTCATGAAGGACCCTTCATGACAATTATTCCTCAAACAAGGCTGGCCTAATGGGCTTCAGTATTGTTTGTTTCATTATGCTCAAGCCAGGTAAGCCTCTCTCGTGCCTGCAGTCAGTGTATTGTTGACTAGAGTTATGGTCATGAAATTGACCGGTTGTCTCTTGCTTTGTAGTCTGTGTGCTACCGTCCGTCTCTGCATGGACGGCACCACCCCCTCTCGGGTTGTCTACCCCTTGTGTGCCTGGAGGCTGCCTGTGCATCCTGCCCTTAAATGAGTGGTAGGTTTGTTTGTGTAGATATTCCTTGTGTAATATAATTGATTAACTTAACTTACGCCTTATTGAAATGGCCTGGTAACACTGCGGCTTGTGTTTCCAGGGCTTGGTGAAAGGAAGCCACGCTGCTGTTTTGCCTTGCCTGAATGATAGTTCAACACTGACCAACCACTGATCCACTAATCAAAGGAATCAAAGGAAGAAACTTTGCATGTGAACTGGGAATGTCCTATCGGACACCGTTTATGGAGACCTGTTTGTGTAATAGTGTAACCCTGTGTTGTCTGTGTGTTTAATGTGTTTTAACTCTCTCTTTGCTAGTTCCGGTGCTGAGGCCTCCGGGTCTGGACCAGGCGACGCCCGTTCCAGTGGTAGTGGTATCCCCTTTCCTTTTATTGTGTGCCATGAGTTTGTTTTTGCTGTGTTCTATGGTTTGGGGTGCCACTACCCTGGGCGGGTTAGCTGGTCCCCTGTCCCCCCTGGTAACCCTCAGCACCGGTCCCTGAGTGTCCCAATCTGTAATTCTGAAGTACTTGAATACTAATAACTAATAACTTGTTTATGTCCAAGAAACATCCTGATCTTTTACCATGAAGTGAATAAAGCTTTGTACTTTGGTTACACACGTTTCTGCCTTGCCTATCTATATATACTGTTACTGAATCTGTGTTTGGGGAGTCATTACGTGCTCCGGGTGTCCAGTATTGCATTTAGTAAATATCTCCTGGGGCACAATTCCCCAGGTGGCGTAGTAGGCTACCTTAAGCAATACCACCTTACCACACAAAGCAGTGGAAGAGAGGATTTTCAAACCGTCCTTGGTGGATTTTCTGCCATCCACATTTCGGATTAAATTTGTGCCTTTGTACTGTGACGCCGGCACCATGTAAACGCTTCTGACAAGAGGTAAGGAGTGTGTGAGTGTTCCAATGCTGCGGTATTGTGTGTAGCGAGAATGTGTGGGGGGCGGGCCAACACCGTATGCTGGCCCCTGGAGCTGGGGTTTATGCTAACAGCTAGCGGTAGAGATAGAGTTAAGATGTTTGAAAAAGATTCACACTATGTGGAATAAATAAAGCCACAGAACACATACCTGTAGTGGTGATGTTATGGAAATATGTAACTAAAACAGAAATGGTCGCTGCACAGAATGGTTCAAGAAGACCCCATGAAAGAATGAGGAAGAAGACATGATACCCAGGCGGGGGGAAGCCCAGGGAACCTTTCCTGAGCCAGGCCCAGGAGTAGTGCTTGACAGACGGGGTTCGCTCATAATTCCAAGCTCCCATTTTTCCGACGTTCATATCTCACCATATCACGCATTCACGCAAGATGCAAATAAACCATTCAATGCCTTTCAAGTGGAGAAAATGCCTCCAAATAAAACTGCGTTCACATTTAGCCAAGCATGTAATTAGGTAGAGTCAACTATAGGCCACTACAATTGTACCTATTTAACCTCTCTTAGTCAAAGGCTGTGGATGTTTATTGGTTGGAAAAGTTGAAGCCGAAAGCAAAGTTTGTGCTTCAATCATTTCTAATGAGTATGGAACGGAAACATCAACAATGCACAACTGAACAATTACTTGTGCAATTCTGTGTATTTAGGAGGGAGCGATAGGTTTGCCTCGCTTCCAGTCCCAATTATAGGAGTATTTAGCATAGATAGTGACATCTTTGAATGGAAAACTACAATGCTTTGTGGGCCCTGCCATATTTATGTGCATCTATTTCTTTTTAAACTTTAGGATGTGCACGTGTTGAGTCTGTATACCTTTTGTGTCTCTTTGTGCAAAGCTGCCAGGTGGTCGAGATTAACCTGAACACTGCAGAACACTGAGCCGAGAATCTTCAACATCACCCAGCCCACAAATCTGGACAAGGAAAAAAAGAGAGAGGAAGGTATGAATGGATAGGATGGGAGAGATGGATGACTAGAGAGAGAGAGAGAGAGAGAGAGAGAGAGAGAGAAGGGGTGGAAGAGAACAAGAGGGGAGAATATAAAAGTACACTCTGGGGTAATGGAGAGCTCTGTAGTTAGGATTAGACTTCCTGTTTACTTCCGGGTTGGGAGCAAGCACTGGTGTTCCAATGGATGGAACACCATGGATGGATGGATTCCAATGACTTCACAAATGCCTGAAGAAGGTCTTTGACCGAAACGTTGCCAATAAAGTTTGTATTGCAAGTGCAGACAGTGTGCGGGTCTTTGTGCACTTTATGTGCATTTTTCTGAATACGTTGAGCCCTGCCTACGCACCCGCCTCAGAGCATACAGGTAAGACTTTGTTGCCTATAATGACCTCACACAAAAATGGAACAGAGAAAAGACTTGAATCTCAATAGACAGGATTAGATCAATGTGGACACACACACACACACACACACACACACACACACACACACACACACACACACACACACACACACACACACACACACACACACACACACACACACACACACACACACACACACACACACACACCGCAAGAGGCGTGGGGAGATGCAGGTGTTAATGAGGGGCAGATAGGGTGAGAGGCAGCTCTGTCGTTCTGGTTCGTCTTCCACCTCTGGCAACGCAGCGAGAGCCTCCCGCACCCTGAAACACACGGACACACATGGGATTTAACATGGCACACGGCACAGACGCACTCTTAAGCACAATTTGCAGGAGTGGCCCATCTGGAACACAATTGCTTCAAATGAATGAATGGTTTATTTTCAGTCATTGTTTACAAATCAAAACACAAAATCACACAATACAAATGCAATGACTGAAAAAAGGCATAGGCTGAAGCACAATGCTTATTCTTTGCCTATCCCTATCCATTTCTTGTCAGGACCTGTATTCAGTTACTTTTATTTTTCTTCCCATGACTCCTACAACTGGTGTCTGGGTGCGTGGGGTCAGAGATGGAGTGGTGTGTGTGTTCTTGGCCGGTGTCAGGACTTGATCAATTCGTTCAGAGACCCTTATCTCAGGAGAGCGTATAGGATAAAGGATAACCGGAAGGACAAACGTGCAGGGGACTGCAGCAAGTCTTGGTTAAAGAGACAAGCTTAGAAATAGTGTCCTTTTTAATCTGCGCCAGGAAGCGCACGCACACACGCACACACACACACACACATGAGATTTGCACTGAACTTTCACACCCATCCAACAGGTTTCGGGGAATGAGAAAATAGGCCATGGAGAATAGAAAGTGAGAGCCAGGGAAAATTCAATTAGAAAAGAGAGAGAAGGTAATAAGATTCAGAGCACAAAGAAAGAAAGGGGAATAGAAGTGTAGTGAGCGCACGCACGCACGCACGCACGCACGCACGCACGCACGCACGCACACACGCACACACACACACACACACACACCCTCACACACACACACACACACACACACACACACACACACACACACACACACCTGTTGCTTTTGCAGATTCTCTCCAGTCTGTTAGTGACTGGACTCGGGTAGACCTTACATCCATTCACGAACAGCATACAGCACACCCTCCGCACCAGCCAGCCACGGTACCTTCCATTAACAACAGACTGTAGTTAGAAAATGTGTGTTGCACCCACTTTGTTTTGCATTCATACCCTTTATGAAAATGAACCAATCTATATTTAGAATTGAAAATGATGTAGTAGGCTCCAACTGGGGCCTGTGTCTCAACAGTCAACACAGTACTTTCAGTAATAAAGCACTGATTCTCAACATGGGGTCTGGGGACCCCTAGCACTCCTTGAGGGTTTTCCAAGAGGGACGCAGCTAAATTATGCATACGTAGCTAGGATCCAAATGGACACTTACATAACTCTGAGCGTTGTATCTCTGGGACTGTAGAAGTTTGTGTTAACCCATTTAGAACTGAGGCCCATTCTAAAAAAAAAGGCTTCTAAATCCTAAAGGTTTTCTGAAGAACCTATGTTTCTAGAGATGCTCAACCTTTTTCATGTCAAGGACCCCCAGAATTATCTGTATTTGGCCGCCAACCCCCAACCACCCAAAGGGGTACCCGTCCTGAATGGGTTAATTTGTGTACAAATGGAAACAATGCGGGTCCATGTGGTTCCATTTGTAGACTCAGAGTTAAATTAACACAGAGAGGCCCAGGCCGTAGCGTAACGGTCTGGGCACCGGACTGGTAATCCAGTCGCAGTGTGCCGCGGGTTCGACTCCCGGACCCGACACGGCCTTTACTGCATGTCATCCCCCCATCTCTCTCCCGTTTCCTGTCAGCCTACTGTCTGTCCCTTCAAAAAAATCAATAAAAAGGCGTAAGCCGCAAAAAAATATCTTAAAAAAAAAAAAAAAAATTAACACAGAGAAACTTTGGGAACTTTGAAATGAAAAAGAATGAATTAAATAATCTCAAATTATACCAGTAAAACGCCTGAGGGCGTGCACTGGCCATATATGGAGTGTGTCTTGAGTGTACAGGGTTTGATGAGGTCAGATGAACAGATGGAATGTCAGAACAGGTCAGCTCCATATACGGAGATCTAAGGGTGGCAACGGGGGCAGTGTCTTAAGTGTACAGGGTTTGATGAGGGCCCAGGTAGGGCCGGGCCTTAATTTCCGGGCCTGTTGAGAACTCTAGCTTCCACCGGCTGCGGCTGCACAAATAACTTTGGGGCAGCCCTGTCTAGAGTTTGAATGGACAGGTATCAGTCAAAAGGGAGACATTGAATAGGAAGGATGGATGGGGAAGGATCAACATATGGAATGTCAGAACAGGTTCTGACATATACTATCATCATCATCATCATACTATAATTTTAACAATGTCTGTCTGTGTGTGTGTGTGTGTGTGTGTGTGTGTCTGTCAGAAACAACGCCGTAGCTCCTCAATGCCTGCACCAATCACTCCCAGGCATTGACCATATGAATATGGAGGGCGTAACGAAGCCCTTTTTTCGATTTGACACATTAATGATTATTAATGAATTTATTAGTCAATTACAAACGCACCCGGGCGCAGTACCCCCCACGGCCACAAGGGGGGGGGGGGGCAAATATCTCACAACGGGTAAGGGCTAGTAATATACTAATATTGATTACATAAAGGATCTCCATATATGGGCTTAATTGTGACAGCAGGTCACATTTACTATGATCCCTGATTTACTATCATCCTTGATGATGTCATAGTGATGGCACAATATATGGGGGCTTTCCCCATGTATGGGGATTTTGAGTGATACACTGACAAAAATATTCCATGGTATAGTATTGTACAGGCTAACAACTGTATTTTAATTGCATAGTCAACATTTCAATTAATTCAGATCTTCATCAGGACATAGGATGAAGATCTGAATTGATCGATACGTGACGATGCAATACAAATACAGCAGTCCTTTTTCAGCATCAGCAGTGTGCAGACTATATTCTCTTTTGTGATTCTTCTGCTTGTCTCACACCTGGGCCATGGATGTACTACCTTCCTCATAACATCATCAACATACCTTGTGTGGGTCTCGTTGATGCCAAGAAGGTTCTGGAAACCAAGGGAAGCGGGGATGTGTCCGGACTTCTTGTCCTGAGCCATGACGTGAGTGTGACAGATAGACAGACAGAGACAGACACAGAGGCAGACATTCTCCATCAGACGTGGCCTATGACACCAGCTCAGATTACACACTGTCACACAGAATCACATTAATCACATGAAAGATGCTATTATAACATTAGAGGCTCCTGTAGGGACAGTCTTAATGGGGCCGTCTATTATTAAGGCATCTCTGGATCTGCTAAATGTGCTTTAGTGTGACAGGTCAGCCCACCCTATGAGGGTGTTTATCTCTGAATCTGCACTTCCATGTAACATAATAATTTGGACACCCAATTAGGCCTATCAGGACGGAGAGTCATAGAGATACCAGACTGTACAGAAACAAATAGGTCCCTTGGATGCTATCACCTGTCATTACCACTTTATTACTGCCTACCCCACTGCAATTTCCCTTGTGGAACCGCCACTCTAAGGGCTGTATTTTGCGTGTCTTAAGTACCAGGTCTTATTACCTAACTTGAGTAAACTAAATACCTGGATGCGTGATCAATGCTCTTTGGCCACTCAGAATAGCCAAATGGCATTGATCACGCCTACAGCCCTAACTGTCTCCAAGGTGTCTACCAAAGCGTTTTGTTCCCCCCAGCTGAAATATCAAGGAGAGTTCCTAAAAACACTTGATGCCCAACGTTGAAATATTAGCGACCCGGCATTGAAAACCAAAACATACATACGCTGTACTCAGGGGAAAAAACAACAACAACGCATTGGTGGACACAGCCCCTATGATGCCAAGACTCTCACCAGACTGAGCGGGGTACACTGGTGGCAGCACTGGCCCACTGGGGGCCTGAACTTGGCCAGGAAGGGAACCACCACCTTCAGCTTCCTCTTGATCTTCAGTCCCCATGACAACTGAGGATGGGAAACACAACAAATATATATTATGTGTCACAGGAAATACGTACAGTACATTTCGTGGTTCTATGTCCCCCCCCCATCAGCGCTGAGCGCACTGATATAACAGACAGCAGCGCAAAATGTTTACAAGTTTATCGAGATGAAAGTCCCTACTCCCCAGTCCCCAGGCACACAGTGACAGCACTCCATGTTTACGGCACGCACGCACAGACAGACAGACATAATATTCTGTAGGCTATACACTGCAGTGTTTTTATGTGTTTCCTTAAGCAATTGATTCATGTACTCGTCCTCATTTCGATCAGGGCTAAAGTCTCCTCATTCGACTATGTCTATCCACGGTAACGGGACATCTTTGCGTTGCGTAAAATATGCCTTCTCCGTCTCCAACTGTGTTCAGCTCCTCACCCGCCACATTGTTTGCTTCATTTCCTTTATTTGCTGCGGATTGCATTCCCACTTGCACCGAATCGAAATCAAGTGCGATTGGAAGCGAAGCGAAACCCCCGTTTTTGGGCGGAGTAGAATGCGGTTCTTTACTTTGCATTAGGATTCGAATGAGCCTTCACACCTGCCAAGCGAAGCGAACTTTCGGACAATGCGCAGCAGGATTCGTTTTAATCGTAGTAAAGCTTTCTGGTGTGAATGTCACCTTAGTCTTGTTCCCCAGTCAGTCCCTGTTGGATCATTGTTTGGTGTCATGTTAGTCAGTTAGTTTGTGTTATGTATGTGTTGCACTTATGAATAATAAAACACGACATGTATTTTTGACACTACCTGACTGCCTGTCCTGCTTTTGGGTCCTCGATCACCGCACCACTACGTGATATCATGTCATGTTTATGAATTGAATACATACACTGTACAGTAGGACCCGAATGACTCACTGTACTCTGTTGCTGTTTACATTTCTGTCTAATAAAGTATTCAATCAATCAATGAAATACAGTACACAGGCCTGGTCATTTACAACAAACCACACCCAAGAGCCAACCACTGCTCACTGACAGTAATGACATCAGGTGGAATTATTTCTGTGTGTGTTTGTATGTGTGTGTAAGTATGTACAGTACAGGTGTACGTGACTGTCTTTGAGATAAAGTGCTGTACTTGAGAACAGCATCGATTATGGTGCTCAGGTGTGAATTGGCCTCATGAATCCTCCAGACGTCTGTAATGTTTTCTTTCCCCCACGCTTGAGCAATTGTGATAAATTGCAAACAAAACAGAGTAGCTGAATCTGAATTGTTACCTGGTGAGATACATTACCATAACCTTTGATCAATGATAGATTAAATTGAGTACTATAGACGAATAACATTATCCACATCCATTTCAATGATGAGTGGGGGGAGAGGGGGGGGCAAGAGAAAGAAGAGATAGGTGAACACCGTGCTGTGAGTTTGCTCAGTATACGTAAGGAGAGGGTGTGAGAAAGTCCCAAAATCTGAACCTGAAATCAATCACATCTAATACAGCGTATTTCAGGTTCAGTTTGGCACTACTTTACAAGGAATAACCAAAACACAGCCCCAGGAGTAGGGCTACAGGTACAGTAGAGATCTCTACCCCCAAAGTAGATAATTAGACTAATTTGAGTTGAATATCCGCTACATACTGTACCATGACATATCTTGAACTCCAGTGACATGAGATTCACTCAAACATGTTTATAAACTTGGTTCAGATGGCCTCTGCCCCAAGACCTAACTCTCTCCATCATAGGGTAATCTCCTCTGCAACCCATCTCCTTGCTCTTCCAGGACTGCTCTTTGTTTTTCTTTAGCAAAGGTTTTGCTTTCTGTCCATTTCTTTCCTCCAAAGTTTTAACTTTGACAGCATTTTGGGTGCAAATTCTTGGGTGGAAATTATTCTCATCTCTATAAACACAGCATGACAGTCCATGGACTCTATGATCCCAAATTCTGGTGGGGTGGCTCCTCTGTATTGTCTCAATAGAGACAATAGTGGTCATTCTAAGCACAGTAATGCCATGGTCAGTACACCAATTACTAGTCGTTTTGGCACTGTGGGTAGGTGCCAAATCGACTGTGGGCAGGTGCCAAATCGACTGTGGGCAGGTGCCAAATCGACTGTGGGCAGGTGCCAAATCGACTGTGGGCAGGTGCCAAATCGACTGTGGGCAGGTGCCAAATCGAGTGGCTAGTCTCAACTAGCCACAATGGTAGCTGCTACTGTAGATTCTACACCTATACCCCAGCGATAATGATTATTTTGATGGTTTTCCCCATACTTTGTCTCAATTGTTGCTCATGTTTTCATTTAAATGTTGTATTTGAAAATATACTGGCACCCACGTTGCCCACACGTTTTTTTGTAACTTCAGAGTTACTTTTAACATGACCATCCTGTACGTGCATGGTGTATGCTATTATAACCAGACAGGCTCAGTGTAGGCTGTAACGTTCTGTAAAGGTCTTACTACAGGTTTCTTCAGTTGAGTTGATGGGGGGACCATCACTGTGTTGAAATCATCTCCTTGTTCCATGTTGGGCCACCTCCACAGCCTTCTTCACACACCTACCAGCATAAATAAAAGGAGGTACAGTTTAGAGTGTTGTTGCATACAGTAGCAGTTATATGTGTGTGTGTCAATTTCAGCAAATACATAACACACTTACACGTACGCGCGCACACACACACACACACACACACACACACACACACACACACACACACACACACACACACACACACACACATCACATTTCTGCATTACATAAAAATAATTTAGTCCTCCAACGTTGCCACTACTCAGTCAGTACTACTCACCCATCTATCACTCATTGCCCATAGCTACAATATCAACCATCCATCTACCCCTCCTTCCCCCCCTGCAATCTTCCCTCAAATTCATAACTCTTGCCATTTCCTTCATACTTTTCTCATTAAGGAACATAAGTTTCAGTTTCGACTTCACCCTGTCTCCTTTTTAGAAACTTGTTTGAAAATTGTTTAAAAAGTAGAGTTTCAAAGTTTGGTGCTTGCGTATGCATGCAAGGTGCTGTAAGTTACTTCAATGGAATAATAATAAAGCATTGGGGTCAACAGGTATAATTGAGTTTTTGCAGGAACAAGTTCTACTTTCTACAATACAATTTCGCAGAAAATGTTTGCCTATTTTCACCTATTATGACGTGCCCAGAATAGGGATGATTGGGGTGATTAAACACATTGACTGCCACAGCCCCAGGTTTTCCTACAGGCGAGACAGTTCCTCGCCTACGGCGCCAGGGCGGTGCTGCGTAGCGCTCCAAAAATATATATTTGTGAAATAATGAAATCTATGGTGGGTGACTAGGCCCCCACTGAACAAATAAACAATAAATACACTTTGCACCCTGTTCTGTTCCTCACAACAACGTTTCATTTGCTGCACTACCTGCTTTAAGTGGGGGATGTCGTCACAGACTTGATATAACTGGCAACCCCCAAAAAAGCTGTTGTGTACATTTCATCCTCCTACAAGCGAGGTGGAAAGCCTATTTCAGCCTACCTGGATTTATGTCATTTTTGGTCAAAACAAGCTTTTTTAACAGCCCAAACTAAATAAACAACCAATGATCCCATTTATAAAATGTATTTTCCAGGTGGAAATTAAAGACATGGCTTTTTTGTTTAAATTCTGCACATCATGCAACCCTCGTCTGGTTCGACAAAAAAGGTAAAAACACACTGGAATACACTGGTGGATTAATTAATACCTGGCTGTCCATTAGGCCTACTGTAATCACTTTTATTTTGAAGATTATTTCTCTGTCATTCTCTGATCCTACTGATACTAACACATACACACCTTCACACACTCTTTGCATTCATCTACATCAATGGTTTTCAACGAGTGGTCCGCAACACGCATGTGCACGCGCGCACAGCACACTTGCATGGGGGGGGGGTACTTACTGTACTTAAGTACAGTACTTGAGTACATGTACTTCGTTACTTTACACAGGGCTGTACTGTATTCACACAGTTTATGTGTGTAAGTGGAACTGTGTTCAAAGGGAAAATGTGTTGTTTGCGATAACTTCCCTCTGTCTCTCTGCCCCATTAATTTGACTAATTAAAACCAAGACACAGCACCCCCCACTCTCCCTCCTCGCACCCTGACATGGGGAGATGGGCTAATTCAACGGGATCAGGTTCCCAGATTCATAGCCGTTTTCCCATGGGAAACCTTGGACATCAATTAGACATGTAGTCTTGCCTATCCTGGCTGTCAGGAGCAGGAGTGCAAGGAGGAAGAGGAGGAAAGAGGGAGTGTGTGTGCAGGGCATCTGCATATATCATAGCAGAGCCTCTAATGGGAACATGTAATCTGTCCCTTGTGGGAATACAAGGCCACAGGGAAATGGTTACAGATTGTACATGCCTCCCACACATACTTCCCAATTTGTTAACAAGCTACATAGATGTTCCCAATTTGTTAACAAGCTACATAGATGTACCCCCCCCCCCCCCCCCCCCGAACACACACACACACACACACACACACACACACACACACACACACAATGTGCACATTAACCTAGAATGTAAGTTGTATAATTCAAATCTAGGCCCCAAGCTACCCGTTATAGTGGGCTTCACTGATCCTTAACGTCTCTCCCTAGCAGTACATTTATGAATTAAACTTTAATTAATATGCAAGGGTTTGCTAAAGTGACCTCTCGGACCTAAATAATAAGCAGACTTGGCAACCTGACTGTAGAAAGTAACAGTACAGTAAAGAACCTGGGGGTTATTATTGATTCTGAATTGAATTTTAATTCACACATTAATCATGTTACCAAGACTGCCTTTTTTCACCTTCGAAATATTGCACGAATCAGAGCCTATTTGTCCTTGGACGATGCAAAAACGCTAATCCACGCCTTTGTTTTTTCTCGGCTTGACTACTGCAATGCACTCTTTTCAGGACTGCCTAAGAAAACGACTGACAGAAACTTGTCCAAAATGCAGCAGCTAGAGTTTTAACTAGAACTAAGATGAGAGAACATATTACTCCAGTTTTGGCATCACTGCACTGGCTTCCGGTTGTTTTTAGGATTGATTTTAAAATTATTTTACTTGTCTATAAAGCTCTCAATGGTCTCGCACCTCCGTACCTCCGTGACTGCCTACCTAGATATGTCCCTAACCGCCCCCTCAGGTCCTCCAATGCTGGCCTACTTGAAGTGCCTAAAAGAATGTGCACAAAAAAATATGGTGAGGCAGCTTTTTGCTTCTACGGCCCAACAGCCTGGAATAAACTTCCATTCGAGCTCAGACACGCACCCTCTGTAGACTTTTTAAAATCTCAACTCAAGACTCACCTCTTCACTCTTGCTTTTAGTTGAGTTTTACTATGCACGTTCCTACCCTGCCCTGACTGATTTGCTGCATGTGGTGTTTTTATGTTTTTATTTATTTTATGTTCTTATATTCAATTTTGTTCTTTGCCATTGTTCTATCATTTTAACTACTTGTGTTTTATTGTATTATATTTTTGTGTCCTGCCCTGTGAAGCACTTTGAGCTGCATTTATGTATGAAAGGTGCTATACAAATAAAGTTTATTATTATTATTATTATTAAGTGGGGTGGTGATTAGGAAGGATGAAAAATCACTGGCAGGTCAGGGGAGTGAATGTTGTTGTAGTGCCAGTGGGTTCTTAAAGTTGCCCAGATCAATGCGTGTGGTACCACGTGACACCACCCTCCCAGATTTTTCAGGAGCAAGCATGCACACGCAGATGCATAAGGACGGGAACACCTTTTGGGTTTTTACCTTTTAAGACAGGAAATCAGTTGAGTCGTTTTATTTGACATTTTTCTGAAAACTTCAGGACTTAGAAGGGATGTGCAACAACGAATAAATCAAGCCAAAACCCAGTTTATCGTCCAACTGATTGATTTAAAATCAACTTTGTATCTGTTTCAGTGGTTATGTTATGATGCTTATGTGGAGACTTTAGAAGGCAATCTAGCTCAGACGCTTTCCAACTCCAACATTTTTGTGCTAGGTTTGCTTTGGAGTTGATTGATTGGTATATAATAGGAATTGAAAGTCGGCAACCGACCAAACATGCTTGGATCTCCATCAACGGGTTCCGACCACGGCGGAACCCGTGATATAGACGGCAATCGACGGGACCAAATTAACTATTTACATGTGCTCTGCCCACCAACTCACGTATACAAGCCTACCACCATGTCTGTTAGGCATACAAGTTCTTAGTACAATAGAGCCCATTAATTTCATTTTGCTATCTGGTGTAAACATACCTGAAACTATTCTCCATTGATGATGAATGCATAGCGGAGGCAGAGAATTTTGTTAAAAGGGTCATTTTCTGCCTTAATCTGTACATCACAATAACAAGGAATGTGGCATAAAAAGAGGAAGATTCGGTGCTGTGCACTTGCCGTTGGAATAGGCAGCTCGTTTTTGACATGCTAATGAGCTTTGACAGACAAGCTAGTTGGGAGGAAGGATTGTGCTGAGCAGGCAGAGAGATAACGCCACAGGGACACCAATGTGATAGGCATTTATTCACCCTCAACATGTAAGCCAAGGCTGTTTTCAAGCGAATGGGCTGGCAGTGTAAAAAACACAATACACATCTATGCAAAGTATGCATACATGCACACTCAGACACACAACCAGGCACTCACACAAAGGTGTGGGTACATTCAGCTAGAGGCATAAATTGTACCTCTAGGCCTATTTCTTTCACAGATGCACACACGTGCATAGAATGCAAGCTCACGTAACAAAATTATAAAATAATCAGTGTGTCATGGAGCCAGTGGATTGATATTGATTTACACAAATAAAAGGACATCAGCAGTGTCTCCTCTCTGCTCATTTCTTGCCGGTGGCACAAGGCCAGTTCCAACCTTTAAAGATTTTTTTTGCGGCTTACGCCTTTATTGATTTTTTAAGGGATAGAAAGTAGGCTGACAGGAAACGGGAGAGAGATGGGGGGATGACATGCGGTAAAGGCCGTGTCGGGTCCGGGAGTCGAACCCGCGGCACACCGCGACTGGATCACCAGTCCGGTGCCCAGACCGTTACGCTACGGCCTGGGCCCAGTTCCAACCTTTTAGAACATTATTCTTAAAGAAAGAAAATATAAAACATATATGAATCTGTCAATATTCCCTGAAGCTAATTCCAGAAATAGACATAAAACACTAACTCACTGATGGCTTAGATATGAAATATTCCTATTGTTTTTAGTCTGATTTAATCCACTTAATTTCTGGTCCTGCATTATAGGAACACATTTAAACTCGTTATGTGAGATTTACAGTTTTCATTCCAAACTGAATCCCTCTGGATTACTTATAAAAAACACTGCATGGGATCATCCTCTTCATCCAGCCTTCTCTTTGTTTTGCTAACTTTTTCTTTTCTCCCTGTTGTCTATTTTTGGCCATTTCTCAGCTGGACTCCATTTCCCCTCTTCCAGCATTGGCAAAGTGCGAACAATGTGCTATTTCAAAGTATAACAAGGGAAAAGTGACTAAACTGCATCCCCAAATAGTCTTGACTTAAAAAGAAACACTTTCCTTTAATTGTATTATTCTCTAAATGCCAGGTCACCCATTGTAGTAGAGGATGTCGCTGCTCTCTAGGATAACACATGTACACATACCGGCAAATAATTCTATGTGTCCAACAACAGCTTCTCTTCAGATCAGAGTTCCCAAATCTGGAAGCGAGCAGCAGTCCAGTTTGTCTCAAGAATGACATAGCTGCGCCTTCTAGTCTAATCCACTTAATAGTCTGCTGCAAAAATTCGGTTCAACTCGAGAGGCTGTAACATGAGTTGTACCGAAGCTGAGATGTGTGCTGTTCAGCGGCAACAACAACGCAACGCACAGAAGTATTCTGCACAGACAAAAGAGGAGCCAGGCCTGTAACGAAGGGCAAGACGGTATCATTTAGTTTTTGGGCAGAAGTTGCAGGATTTTGGCGGAAGTACTGTTCAAGGAAATTACGTTGATGCTTTACAAATCAGTTTACATTCTCCGTCAATGAAACAAGTGTTGTGATTGGTCATTATTGCTCAAGTCAGAGAGAGAGAAAGAGAAATAGAGAGCGAGAGCTGCTGTTTACCTGCTAGTTAAATGAAACTAACTGGACAAAACACAACTAAATCCCAAAATGAGGATTAATATCCAGCAGGCAATAGCAAATAACTGCAAACTATTTAAACTAATTTAATTTAAAATACTATCATTCAAAGGAAGAGAGAAGCATTACCGATCTGATGGATGTTTTCAGCAGCTAGATGGAAGTTGTTTGAGCAACACAATCACAAAGTCCCTCGTTGAACTTAATTGCATTCACCTGCTGTGCTGGTCTGCAGGAGCCAGGAGGCACATAATCCAGTACAGGCCATTTTATCCCATACAATTCATAGGCAGACATTGTAGCCAATTGCTTGCTACAAAAGTGGGAGCTAATTAGAATATTGCATTTGATAGACAAAAACATACCTTTTAGCTCTAGTGTGTGTGTGTGTGTGTGTGTGTGTGTGTGTGTGTGTGTGTGTGTGTGTGTGTGCGTTTTCATGCTCCCGACAGCTTTATTGTGCAAAAGATGCGAGTAAATTGCACCAGCACCAAACAAAGACAAGAGTGCAAAAAGAGGACAGAAATAGACAATTATGAGCAAAAATGGAGAGTGAGAGAGAGGTGACTTTTTACCCTGATGTTTGATGTTCTCTAATTAGGCATCATTAAAGCGGACAAGATAAACATAACAAAGACCCATGCCAGTGCAGCCCGAAGCGCCAACGCATCCACTCACAATGCCACAGTCCCTGAACACATGAGTGGATACACAAACACACATTTGTAATACTATAATTGGGAGAACATCAACAATTAACAACAACAACAACATCAATCTTTTTTGTGTCATTTTAACCCTGACCCTAAAGCCACATGATGTGAGCTTGAAGATATCAGCTATCTTTGGGGAGACACCCGCACGCAACCCACATTCAACTAAGTATACATATTGTAGCATAACCAAGCCTAACCCTAAATGTCTTTTTTTAACAGGGAAAGTTGTCCTCATAATTCTTCTACACCCCCCCCCCCCCCCACACACACACACACACAGTGAGACAGAAAAAGAGCAGATTTGAGCTTCGGAAGGAGACAAGTCAGACAACAGATGCCATTGGACTGATCTGGGGATAATGTCACTGATCAGTCAGTCGTCTGATCCTGTCAGATAAATAAAGGGATTTTCACTCTTCTCATCTTGGCCGTCTTCACAGAATACGGGTTGCAATAGGGACCAACTCCACAAATCCACACACTCCATTCTCCGTCTGTCTCCCTCCTGCTATGTTATTTCTTTTTCCTCCTTCAGAGTTCTCCTTTCTTTTTGCCTTTCTCCACCTGTCTCCCGACAGCCATGATGTTTTATTAACTACCATTGGCTACAAGATCTGCTCTGCTCTGGTGCTTTCTATTCAGCTATACTGGCCAGAGAGCTCCAATCCAAATAGTTATGCTTAATTTATGAGCGTTTCGTACTTTGTCATATGTCTCACGCACAGAAAATAGCCAATCTACAAGCCCACAACACATTGTGCGACTGTATAAGTCAGGGTTTTACTGATAACTAATTTCACACGTAGGCAATTCTAACATGTAGTTCCAAGCAACACTAACTAAACAAAATGTGCATGCTGCAATCGTGCAAACATTAAAATTGTACAGTGCACGCGCACACGCACACGCACACGCACACGCACACACACACACACACACACACACACACACACACACACACACACACACACACACACACACACACACACACACACACACACACACCCCTCTATACAGATTTCATATTCAGAGACCTCAGAAAATGTCATGGACAAATACAATGCATGGTGTCTTATGTAACTGCCCTATTTGCTAATTGATTCATAAATCGGTCCAAAAATATTCTTCAAGCGTTTGTAACAATGCTTGGAAGTTGTTGGTAAACACTGTACTGCATGTAAATGTGCCTGGTTGCTGCGTGCGTGCATGTCGGTGCAAACGCAAGGGTCTGTCCCGTGTGGCATTGACATGGAACATTGTGAGTTTGTTTGAGCAGTGCTGGTCCATTGGCTTATAAAAACATTAGTGTATTAAAAGGTCACATTAAACAAATTGTACTGATGTAAACAAAAGGGAGCATTCATCTTTGACTTCGAACACACATCTCCATCCACCCCTACAGCGTCAGGAGATGGGCGGCATGCCCACAAATAACATAATGAGAGAGGAAATGGATGTGATTTGATCCAATTTGAGGCGTGACAGACTGACATGTATTGTGCACAGTCTGCATACGGGGAAACCATGAGCATTAATTACAAATTTAAGAGTGTAAAAATGAACTGTTCAGGGTCCATTCTTGGGCTCTCAAGTTAAATGAAAACTCAGTGCATTCCAATGTAGGCCCCTGCAGCTGGGGCTAGCTGACCTAGCTGAGAATAACTATATCTTGAGGTAATTTCCACCGTCCACGAATGTGTTTTTTATTCTAACAGAGTACAGAGACAGTGTAAGAGAGGAGTCGGTGGTGGAGAATGAGAGAGGATGGACAACAATACTGTGTTATACTCCGACACTATAGATGCTGCACTTGGTGTGTGTGGGTGTGTGTGTGTGTGTGGTGTGTGTGTGTGGGGGGGGGACAGCAGCACATTTTACCCTCACCCAGATTGTCCTTGTGTTATTTTTGGACTATCCAACTATAAATGAACCAAGTCTCTGTCTGTGTACTGTGGTAGTCCACATAACTCGAGAACTCGCCCTACCGACTTCAAATTTGACCCACACGTTCCACCCCACCACAGAGAGTGCAGTGCCTGGTGTCGAGTCGGTCGGACCCACGGTTGTCCAGAACCGCCCCAAAAAAGCTTCTGTCTGGGCTTTGGACAGGGCCCCGGCCTAGCGTCCATATATGGAGCTGTCCTGTTCCGACATCATTCTGACGTCTGCATAGACTGACACTCCATATTTGAGTATGCCTGACAAAGAACTCCATATATGGGCATAAAAGGGACACAGATATAATATCTGGGTGGGGCATGCATTTCCAACTTGCATCGTTCCAAGTAGGCCAGTGCCCAACGGGCACCGCTGTAGAGGCTCCAATGGGCACCGCTCTAGTGGTACAAATTTGGGGGTGTGCGATGCTGCACATTGGGAGTCAAACTTGGTAGTTCGCAATACGCAAGGTGTTAGTTGAGCTCTTTTTCGGGATGTTTAGATTAGCGATGGGGGAGAGCGTGACCCCATAGGCTTCTAACCATATTTATGAAGTGATAAAAGTTAAAACTGAGGATATAATGGGAGATCTTGTAATTTCATTGGTCAAACAAACCGGAGTGACAACACTTAATCCGGCAGTCCACATACTGTAGTGTTGGATATACAGTATAACATCAGCAAATGATCCATCACAGGCACTATTATCTCTCTCTATCCTTCCGTCTCTCTCTCTGGCACGCACGCGCGCACACACACTGAGAGAAACTGACGCCGGCGTGTCCACACCACAGACAGTATAACGCAAGGTGCTAACGTTGCTAATGCTAACTAGTAGCAGCTAAACGAATGGATTGACTGGCGAGTCACAGACAGTGTGTCAAAATTGGACCGTCTGTCCCAACTCCCGCCGAGTCCCGAGTCCACACAAACAGGGTTTTTTTCCGCGGAGCGACCAGCGGCGGCACACATCATGCCGCCCAGATGCAAGCAGAAATATCGCTCAGAATCATTAGTGACTCACGAGATTAGTCCGTCAGATAATTCTCCGGGCAGCGAGCTCGGTCTCCACCCCCACCCACAGACCCCCTCACCCCCCCCAAACATCTTTTTACGGATTTGCATAAATCACACAGGTCCTATATTTGGGATAAAAACGGCGATTTTCGCCGAAAAGCTACACTTTTGCATGTCTGAATAATGGGTCTTCAGGAGCGATTTAAAACGAGGAACACACACACACACACACCAAAATGGTATGACAGATGTAGTGGGAGGTAGATTATGCTGGAATAATAATAATAATAAAGCTTTATTTATATAGCACCTTTCAAGAACAAGGTCACAAAGTGCTTAACAACAAAGGGAACACAATAAAGAACACAATAATAATAGCAAAACATTGGATAACAGAAAGTGAAAAATACTAAGAAAATACGTAATATTCACAATGATAAAGGATTAAAAGCAGCTTTATAAAAATGGGTCTTCAGGAGCGATTTAAAACGAGGAACCGAGTCGGCAATCCTGATTTCAATAATCAGGATTGAATGTGAGGTCTGAGTTCAGCGGAAGATCAGGGCTATGTGTGTCTTGAGTATCTCTGTGTGCGACTGAGCATGCAGCATGCGCTGCACATGTCTTGTGATTGTAGTGATAGATTTACAGTGCATACAGAAACTTGTCAGACAGTTTGAACTACGTTTTTGGCAGATCTTAAAATGTATTAAATTAATTATTTCCTGATCAAACTAGACATAATACTAATTCAATAGTATTTTGTACATAAGAATAACTAGAAAAAGTGCCCCTGGGCCAGCAATGTTTGGAATTATAGAGCAGTGGTTCTCACCCCCCAGGGGGTTCCCACATGATTTAGATGATTATAGAGCAGTGGTTCTCACCCACAGGGGGTTCCCACATGATTTAGATGATTATAGAGCAGTGGTTCTCACCCACAGGGGGTTCCGACATGATTTAGATGATTATAGAGCAGTGGTTCTCACCCCCAGGGGGTTCAGACATGATTTAGATGATTATAGAGCAGTGGTTCTCACCCCCCAGGGGGTTCAGACTTCAGACATGATTTAGATGATTATAGAGCAGTGGTTCTCACCCCCCAGGGGGTTCCGACATGATTTAGATGATTATAGAGCAGTGGTTCTCACCCCCCAGGGGGTTCTGACATGATTTAGATGATTATAGAGCAGTGGTTCTCACCCCCCAGGGGGTTCTGACATGATTTAGATGATTATAGAGCAGTGGTTCTCACCCCCCAGGGGGTTCCGACATGATTTAGATGATTATAGAGCAGTGGTTCTCACCCCCAGGGGGTTCCGACATGATTTAGATGATTATAGAGCAGTGGTTCTCACCCCCCAGGGGGTTCCCACATGATTTAGATGATTATAGAGCAGTGGTTCTCACCCCCCAGGGGGTTCCCACATGATTTAGATGATTATAGAGCAGTGGTTCTCACCCACAGGGGGTTCCGACATGATTTTGATGATTATAGAGCAGTGGTTCTCACCCCCCAGGGGGTTCCGACATGATTTAGATGATTATAGAGCAGTGGGTTTTTGGGAAGAGGGTCAATTTAAAGACAGAGGTCACAGCCTGAAAAGGTTGAGAACCACTATTATATTTAGAGGTGAGGTGAGTCACTATTATATTTAGAGGTGAGGTGAGTCACTATTATATTTAGAGGTGAGGTGAGTCACTATTATATTTAGAGGTGAGGTGAGTGGAATTGCATCATTTTGTATAAAACGAGTCACTCCTGCAAACTTCAATGGAATTAGAAAGATCTGACAGATCCGTCTTGATCACATGACTATAGAGACAATGTGTACACAGTGTAACTATTTGAGAGATTTTTGGACAAAATCATGTGTTTTGCAAAAATAGGCCTCCTGTTGGCACTAGAATAGGCCGATGTGAAACATTTGGGGCAGAGGTTCTGCTCTGGCATGCAGGGAGCCTATGTGCACAGTTTCACGGCCACGTCTTCGGCCTGGCAGAGACAAAAATAATCATTTAAAGTAGTCAGACTCTTTGTTATGGCACTCGCAATTGAGCTATGGTGCATGCTACGTGCGTGCATGTGCCTTACAAAATGTATATGGAGATAAATTAGGAAAGGAACACACCTGTCTATATAAGGTCTCACAGTTGATGGTGTATGTCACAGAGTGAAAACTTCCCTCATCAGTCAGGACTGCAGATTCACTCCCCATTTTCCGCAGCAGTCTGAACGCTCATATCTTCAGCCTTATCACAGACATACTGTAGTCCCCACACCGCATCATGCTATGGGGATATGATCTTCCACGTTTCCTACCCCAGTTTAGATCGGGAGAGATTATCAGGAAAGATTATCCTCTGGTGTGAGTGGTTCAAAGATCCAATCTTAAACCTCACGATTTGCTCACAGGCCACTCAGGGCCGTCCTGCTCACAGGCCACTAAGGGCCGTCAACATATTTGATATTCATCTGGATGATCACTATTGTCCGAGTGTAGCGGCATGGCGAGAGTGGCATGCGACAGAGAGAAAGACAGTCTACAAGGAGACAGATGTGAATCTCATACAAGAAGCTTATAACATTATCCTGTAGTGTGTGATATCAGATTTCAAAATAATTGATCTCCCAGCTATTTTTAGATTTTTTTTAAACATTCAATTTGTCTGGTATGTTATAAAATTATTATATAAGACAAACATGAAAACAACTGAAGTATTGCATAATGATTTACAGCCACTTTAAAAACTCCTGTAGTGTGTGCAATGCATGTTTAAAATAAACATATCTTCCAGGTTTCCAAATTGTTTAAGATTTTAAAAGTCTTGTAATTTGAGCCCAGCTTTTATAGGACTGGCCAGATGGAAGCCACTGCTCACTAAAAGGCGCATGACAGCCTGCTGGTAGTTTGCCAAAAGGCACCAGCTGAATAAGAAAAACAAAATAATTTGATCTGATTAAATGAAGATTGTACTAACTGGCCACTACAGATCCCAATGGCATTGGAAACCAGATACTGAGCATCACCTCATCCTGAGAAGTTTGGGTTTCACATTTCAACAAGACAACAAAAACCCAAAGCCCATACAGCAATAAAAACACAAGAGCAGCTTTAGGAATATCCTGTGAAAGTTCTAATGTAGCCTATCCAGAGCCCAGCCAGAGTACAAGCTCACAACGGGACACCTTGTAAGCTTCTAGACCGGCTTTTTTCAGCAAAGAGGTTTGGTGCAGAGAGAGAAAAGGAAGAGTCTATTTGCAGACCTGTGAGGGACCCCTCACCACCACTCCTCTCACCACAATGGAAGGTCTATTGGAAAGAGAATATCTAGTTTTGTTTGGTGTATAGGTAGGCAAGACTGAATGCCAAAGATCCCTATCACAGATCCCTCACTGCATCTATAAAATTATCTCTTATAAACATACTACTGTGTGTGTGTGTGTGTGTGTGTGTGTGTGTGTGTGTGTGTGTGTGTGCGTGCGTGCGTGCGTGCATGCGTGAGTGAGAGAGAATGGTTATGCCCTACTGGCACATGGTCTGGCTGTTTTCCAAGAAAAGACAGAGGGTAAGTTATTGAAGTCTTATGATCAAGTGTATAAAAGCAGATGAACCTAATACAATCACAGCTAAGGGCTCTGTGGTTGTATATGTGTGCGTGTATATGTGTGCATGTGTGCGTGCATGTGTGAGAGAGATAGAGGGATAGATAGAGATAGAGGGGCAGACATGTGAGGGTCATTAGGTTGGCCTGTGGGCTTAACAAGGGGTGCATATTTAAGTGTGCGCACATGGGTGTCTCTTTTCTAATTATTTTTCTCTGTTGGGTGTTTGTGTACAGCTGAATGACCAGTGCGACCATGGAGGTTTATGCTTATTTCATCACTAGTGGAGAAACAGCGGCTTTTCCTTTGAGGTTATGGGTACACGACACTGTTCAATTTATTTGAATTCATTTCGTTTGAAAAAGCCTTTTGATGTGACAGTATACACTCATAGCAGCGTTTTATGGAATGGAGGAGGGGGAATATGGACATAAAGTGCGGAAGGACGTGAGGTGGGAGGGAAACATCTATTTTTATGTTTTGTGCAGGCATAGTCAAATTGCAGAGAGCCTTCAGTGGTGGCCAAACGTTGTGCAGCTGGGGCAACATGCCATTAACTTAACTTCACTCTGACTAAAACCTCCTCACAAGATTAGCAAATTTTCCTATGGAAATATATATTTATATAAAAAGCAGCCTAGAAACAAAGGTGGAATAGGGATATATCTAGTATCCCTATTCTGAATGGCACATATCTAATATCCAAGGCTTACAAGACAAATCATGTCTCTGCAGGACGATGACTTAGAAAAGTATTTCAGAAAATAAACGTGTTTCCATAATTTCCTTCTAGCATAATCCTAAACATGGAACGCATATCAAAATTCCTTTAATTATGTTTTATGCAAAGTGGTTAAAGCATTACATAAATGGTTTAGTCATGCACTCCCATATGGAATAACTCATTATTTACAGTTGGTGTTGGTGGAAAAGCACTTTCTAACTGGCAAAATAGAAATATTGCTGAGCTGGGTCAGTTAAAGGATGGAGATATAATACATCTTAATGAACTTGAGATACATTTTGATTTATTCTGCACAATTACACACGTAAAAACATGACTTTTAGTCATAATGATATATGATATTCAATTAACAGATGCAAGTAGAGGAATTGTCTCTAAACTAGATATATATGCTATAGAACTTTTGACTATAGAACATTATAAAAGCACAATGAGTGAAAGATCTGGGTGTATCTCTCAACAGATCAGTGGGAATCCATGCTTAGTCATTGAAACTATCTTTTGAACTGCGTGAGATATAATTATTTATTTTATTCATCAACTGTGGCACTGCCCCAGAGGTAACGAGATGTAAAGTTATTTCTTTTTGCAAAGTATTGGATATACATTTCCCATTATGTCAAACAGAATTTAGGCCTCGTTCACTAAGCTGTCCGTAAATAGTGTGTAAATATAGTGACGAAAGAGGTGTGTATTTTACATAAATTGACGTGCGATTCATGAAAGGTGTTGCAGAGCCCTGATATGTGGATCACAGGTGTGTCTCATTTTGAGGCACGCTCACGATCATATTGCATTCCTCCATGCCCCTTTAAGACCATAAAAGGCAACCGGAAACATCCAATGTCAGACGAAAAACGTTGACAGATCTACTGTAAAAGCTTACAACGCTGTGGGATGCACCCACTTGACAACTTGTAGATCAACCCAAGCGAGTCTCTCACTCGATGAATCCGCTGAATGTTAATAAAGTAAATAGCCTACTCTAGTGGAGGAGCTTAGGGAGAGATAAGGGATATTTTGTGATGCCCTTTTCAGCCCAATGAGTGTTTTTTTGTGCAAAACTAATGCTTGGAATGGAATCATGAAACCCCCCTAGTTTAACACGTCACATGCTGTTTAAAGCATAATTAAATTTTAACATGTTTGCCATAATAGGATGTTAATGGTGGGCAATATGGATTTGGCCGCTGTGGCGACCCCGAAGGTCGCCAGCTCAGGCGCCCTAGCTAAATCATTAGAGCATACCCTAGGGCCGGCTACATCTGTGAACTTTTAGACAAATTAGCACAAAATATCCATAAGCTCCTCAACTACTCTCACATGTAATGAGAACCAGTAAGACGTCCTGAGGGCGAGAAGCCTCAAACCTTCTGCACGCATCCGCCTGGGTGACAGCAGACTGCTGGGTGAGCACTGGCGCTTTGGCATGGGGGTTCAGATCAACATATTGAATGAATTCAGTACTGGCCATATATGGAGCCTGTCTTGAGTGTACAGGGTTTGATGAGGTCAGATCAACATATGGGATGTCAGATCAGGAAGTACGGGTGGGGAGGGATCAACATATATGAAGATCTAAGGGTTTGAGTTTTGAGGTCGGATGTAGAGTTGCTGGCTGGCTCTATATATGCAGATCTAGGTGATGATCCAGTCTTCTCCATGTATGGTTATCCAGGGTTAAATGAGGTCAGTGTTGTGATCTTCATATATGGAGATGGCCATATTATTGCATAGCACTTGAACACCTTGCACTTTAAGGTCAAAAGTGCACTTAATGTACTTTTTCTGGTATCGGCTATGAGTATTGTAGTATGTTTTATTGTATTTTATTGTGTTGTTGATGTAGTGATGACTGTCTATGATGCTGCAACCAATTTGCCCTTTGGGGACTTTAAATAAACTTGAACCTTGTTATATGGTGGTGTGACGTGTCACGAGGGGTTGACCATATATGGAGGCATGATGTCACGAGGCGTGACCATATATGGAGGTGTGATATCACGAGGCGTGACCATATATGGAGGCGTGACGTGACACACGGAAATGCGGGTTTTCATAGTAAATTCAGGAAGCAATCCTGTGACCTTCTGATTACCAACCAGCACCAAGCATACAGGGTGCCGGACCCGTAACTTGATATACCCATACCCATATACCTATACCCATTGATATATTTTGAAATCTGAATGAAAGATAATCATCAATACACAAGGACCTTGCCGGTTTCCTTTCTACGATTCAAGGAATATTTTTGTTTGTTTGTCTTTTGTAAATATTCCTTCAAATGACTTTCAGAGGGGTCGTCTGCACTCAGGGGGCAAGGACTCTGTCTTATATTGTTTTTGTGTCTTATGAATACTGAAAGAAAAATATCTATGTGGAAAAAACAATTATAAAAAAGGGTGGTATTAAAGTACTTCAAATGGAGAAAAAACCAATTAATTACCAGCTGCATTATTATTATCTGTGCGTCTGCTGCTGACGTTATGCCACTTTTTAGCTGCGCTCCGCTGTTATGCTCAAATTAGTGACCCTAAAGAATTCTGAGGCAACATGGCTGGAGACGAGGCAGCCAATCAGAACTGCTCGACTAGCCATGCCGTGCAGACGATGGGATGTTATGGGTTGTTGCCAGTGGTGGCAACTGTCGTGACAGAAATAAGCTAGGCAGCCTCCAAAAACCAAACCAGGCAAGCAACTGTGAATGAATCCACGTTAGGCTGGAAATATGCAGGCTTGGCAACCAGTGTTGCCAACTGGTGACAGAGCAGGCTCAGCAGAAAATGATCTCCTGTCGATCTCCTGTCGGGACTTTCACAAGCTAATATTGACCAGCTTGCAGCTGGTAATAATAAAGGAATTCTCAACCTAGGAGGCAGACAGAAGGGAAAATGGAAATGCTCCCCTTTACAAAACCCCCCCCCCAACAACATCAAGTACCTTATACCTTTGATGCTATATCTATATAATTGCTTTTCTCTCACACTTATTAAGATTAACTTTAAGCGAGTGGGCAGGCAGGGCCTCAGTATCATTCTCAAGGGCACTCTGACTCCTCTCAGGGTCCAATTCTGTCCAGGTAGCAGCCTGAATTGTAACAAGTGGAAATAGCTTACACAGTATAATATTGGCATGAAAATGTACAGTACATTATACGGTAAATATATATAATTTCAAACCAGCTATATTTGCAATGGTATGGAACCCTTCCTACAGTTAAATGTGGAATTTAATGTACTGTATACATTGAACTCTACCTGTTTTTGTTTTATACAATCACTGTACCCTTTATCAGGGTATGTAATGCAGCACCTTGGAAGCCAAAATATGATGGTATTAATTTACAATGTGATGTCAGTACTGTATAATTGTCAGGCCTCTCCATATTTTGGCAAAAAATAAGGACAGATAAAGTGCCATAGATGGAGGGAGTGAGCTAGGGCAACACACTCAACTCTATAGATGGAGGGAGTGAGCTAGGGCAACACACTCAACTCTATAGATGGAGGGAGTGAGCTAGGGCAACACACTCAACTCTATTCAGTATTTTATCCGTGACGTGAGCGCCCCCTCCTGAGATACTTCCGGGTCCTACTTTTGTGTCGCTTTTGTGTCCCCATAGAGTCATACTGTGTCCCCATAGAGTTATACTGTGACGCTCCGTCGGACTAAATCTGAGACGAAAAAACCCACGAAAGTCTCATTTTACCGCTTTCCTCGCAACAACAAAGCTGCGCTGCTCTCCAAAATCCGTCTGCCCCACATGGAATACTATCGCCATTTTATTTGATTGTGTCAACTAAATCCTCATTAATGCAAACTAGATTCAACATACTCAAGCCTGCACACATTGTAAATATCCCCCGAAATATTTTACCGAGCAAATGGACTGTTGCCACCTTTAACACATTGTATGCTAGAGTTTTCTATTTGCTCAGGCTTGCTGGTGCTAAGCGATTAACATTGGACTTTTGAACTTTTTAGGGGCCCACAGCGAGGGGCCTCTTATAGCGAGAATCACATCGCATAAATAAAAAGTAGGCCAAACATGTCCACTTCAATTTAAAAAAAAAATTATGATTCTACCATCTTCCATTCTGGAGATATTGACCTTTTTCTAAAACCTGCTTTTGAAGGCACGCTGCTCGCTTGAAAAAACAGCAGAGATATGGAAGGTTGAAGTTGACAGACATTGACAGACAGATATAAAAATGAACACAAATAATATCATATACATACTACACACTGAATGAAAGCCCTGAATGTCTACTTTTAGGAGGAAAACAAATACACATGGTCCCATGTATAGTTTGTCAGTAATTGGCTATTGAATGCAGCTTGCGCCCACCAGAGAGGATTTCAGAAAATGCATGGACCAGAAGAACTATTATTCACAAAATAAGGCCTATAGCGAAATGTACATACTATATACCGTATGAAACAGAAGACTCTCTGCTTTCATAAGAAAAATACTTCTACTGTAATAATAATGAAAATCACACCCCTGTGAAGTGAGCAGTGCAATGTTGCGCAACATTGCACTGCTCACTTCACAGGGGTGTGATTTTCATTATTATTACAGTAGAAGTATTTTTCTTATGAAAGCAGAGAGTCTTCTGTTTCATACGGTATATAGTATGTACATTTCGCTATAGGCCTTATTTTGTGAATAATAGTTCTTCTGGTCCATGCATTTTCTGAAATCCTCTCTGGTGGGCGCAAGCTGCATTCAATAGCCAATTACTGACAAACTATATTTGTATATATTTGTATATTTGTTTTCCTCCTAAAAGTAGACATTCAGGGCTTTCATTCAGTGTGTAGTATGTATATGATAATAATTTATTTATGTTTATATCTGCCTGTCAATCTCTGTGACTTTAAACCTTTATAACTCGCTATGATAACTTCATGAGGAAATGCTCACTTCACAGGGGTGTGATTTTTATTATTATTACAGTATTAGTTTTTTTCTTATGAAAGCAGAGGGTCTTCTGTTTCATACGGTATATAATATGTACATGTCGCTATAGGCCTTATTTTGTGAATAATAGTTGGACCTGAACAACTGCATTCAATATCCTACTGACAAACTGTACATGGGATCAATATTATGTATTTGTTTTCCTCCTAAAAGTAGACAATTAGGGCTTTCATTCAGTGTGTAGTATGTATATGACAATAATTTATTTATGTTTATTTTTATATCTGCCTTCAGAACGATAGTATAACGGTGAGATGCGTTACTGGATCGGTGAGTTTAGTGGTTGAGGTTGACATGTCTGGACATGTTTGAGGAAAGAAGCACAGGAGAGAGAGATGATCAAATAACTGGCTGCTTTGTTGGACAACGCTATCTTCACTTTGTTTGGGCAAAGAAGCAGAGATCAGCGATGGAAAAGAGTTTTATCCACGGCAGATAAGTAATGACGTATTATCGAGGGACCGCCATGATCAACTAACTGCCTGGGACCGAGGCTACGTTGTCACCAGCCAATGCAGCCATCGCTATCCGTTGTGTGATTGTAGCCTTTTTATTCATTATAATTGCAGTGATAAGACCTATATCACAGCCGGGCGTCTCTCTCGATACCGTGGATATAGCCTACATCCACAATCACACAACGGATAGCGATGATGGCTGCATTGGCTGACGAAGACGTAGGCAGTAAGTTGATCATGGCGGTCCTTCGATAATACGTCATTACTTATCTGCCGTGGATATAAAGCTCTTTTCCATCGCTGATCGTGCTTCTTGCCCAAACAAACAAAGTGAAGACGCGATGGCGATCCACACAACGGATAGCGATGGCTGGTGAAGACTGAAGACGTAGCCAGGCAGTTAGTTGATCATGGCGTGTGCCGTGTGCGTGTTGAAAACGTTATGAAATGGCGATCGTTGAAGATTATTCTTGGTTTATATACTGGCAGAGGGCAAATCGACACGACTGCGTTATATCTTTTTCCGAGAATGAGAGCGGTGCAAGGCGATTACAAGGCGCAGTGTGGCCTGGGGCCAGGGAACTCAAACTGCAATGCGATCCGGGCAGAAGAGACTCAGACTCCCCCCACAAAGATTCCTCGGGAGAAACCATGTAGAAACAGGAGGGGAGGGGGAATCGAGTGTATTCACAGACACTAGACTACTACTAGACTACTAGAGTATGGGTAACTCCATTTTAGATGCCCTGACATCTGCGTTGGTCTATGCCGTTGCCGTGCAGACCCATACGTGTAATGGAGGCATTGGAGGAGGGAGCGTCTTCGCCACAGACAGACCTCTTTTCAGGAGGGAGGGGCTTTTTACTCCCGGATCACATATTGGAGCTTCCTGGAGACGATCGCTGTTATTTTCCTCGGTGTCCTGGAGCATAGGACGTTGATGTACAGTAAGCAATAAAAAAACGTATAAAACGTATACATACGCTTCGCGCGTACGGCGTTCGATATTAATAAAGCGTATGGATACGTTTCCAGCATTTTTTGTGTTAATAATAATGATAATAATAGTCTTTATTGTCTCCACATCATATATTTTTGTTGTCATGGACACTTGTACAAAACATTAATAATTCTACTCGAGTTGGAAGCATTAAGACCCATTTTAACCCTCAATGGCTTCCTTTCTGAAAAATAACGTCACTGTAAAAAGATTCACGCGTTTAGATATTCTATTTACAATGAGATGCGGACGGGAGCTGGTGCCACTTGGACCCGGACGTAACGTAGCACTACAAAATGACGTCGGACTTAAATACTGAATAGATGGAGGGAGTGAGCTAGGGCAACAGACTCAACTCTATAGATGGAGGGAGTGAGCTATGGCAACACACTCAACTCTATAGATGGAGGGAGTGAGCTAGGGCAACACACTCAACTCTATAGATGGAGGGAGTGAGCTAGGGCAACACACTCAACTATATAGATGGAGGGAGTGAGCTAGGGCAACACACTCAACTCTATAGATGGAGGGAGTGAGCTAGGGCAACACACTCAACTCTATAGATGGAGGGAGTGAGCTAGGGCAACACACTAAGGACAGATAAACTGCCATAGATGGAGGGAGTGAGCTAGGGCAACACACTAAGGACAGATAAACTGCCATAGATGGAGGGAGTGAGCTAGGGCAACACACTAAGGACAGATAAACTGCCATAGATGGAGGGAGTGGAGCTAGGGCAACACACTAAGGACAGATAAACTGCCATAGATGGAGGGAGTGAGCTAGGGCAACACACTAAGGACAGATAAACTGCCATAGATGGAGGGAGTGGAGCTAGGGCAACACACTAAGGACAGATAAACTGCCATAGATGGAGGGAGTGAGCTAGGGCAACACACTAAGGACAGATAAACTGCCATAGATGGAGGGAGTGAGCTAGGGCAACACACTCAACTCTATAGATGGAGGGAGTGAGCTAGGGCAACACACTAAGGACAGATAAACTGCCATAGATGGAGGGAGTGAGCTAGGGCAACACACTAAGGACAGATAAACTGCCATAGATGCAGGGAGTGAGCTAGGGCAACACACTCAACTCTTCACAGTGAAATGACTAAAGAGTGCTTATTGTTTGTAGTATATCGCCTTTTTGCTTGACTAAAAAATGACAATTTACAATTACAATTACAATTACAATTACAATTTAGGCATTTAGCAGACGCTCTTAATCCAGAGCGATTTACAATAAGCAACAAAACTAAAACCATGGCAATACATCACAAAAGTAGTTATCATGAAACATGCGTAAGCTAAGAACGTAACAGTGGAATATCTATATAATGAAACTATATATATATATATATATATAAACTATACATACTAGGGATGCACCGAAAGGGAAATTCTTGGCCGAAACCGAATACCGAATATAGGAAACAGTTGGCCGAAAACCGAATACCGAATAGCCGAATACATCTTTGTTGTAAAGCTACCTGATTATGGTAAAAGACATGATTATGGCAAAACCTAACTTAAATAATAAACACTTATGGGTCCATTAAAAAAACATCTAATTAATTGGAGGCTTTGTGATTAATTAATCTCATTTTAATCGCATATCAATAGGCCTATTTGACCTGAGCAGTGAGCTTTTTTTCTACATAATCATAGGCAATAAAACAAGTAGTAATAATAATAGTGATAATAATATTATTTATATAATGCTTCTCTGAGTACTTAAAGATGCTTTTCAAGGGGAACATGAGAAAACAAATAAAAAACAACTTTATTAGGGAAAAACTAAGACTATGGAATAAAATAAATGAAAGTGGAATGAGATAGCTGGGGAAAGTAATATTCAAGAGGTGGGTTTGAACCATAGACTGTAAAAATTGGCATGTCTTTGAGAAGTGCATAGTTTCGACAGGTCTGCCTGACAGTGAAACTAAACACGGTCAGACGCAAGGATAGTCCATCATTCATTTATAATGGAAACCAGCAACATGTTGATGCAAAGACGTGTAGCTGCTCCAAATGATATATCCATTCGTCTTTGTGTCTGCCCGTGTAAACGCAGCATCGAGTGTGAGGGGTTTAGTTGGGGAACGGAATACGGATGGAAAGTACTATAGTGTTATTAAGGAGGACTCCTTCTAACGATATGGACCAGAGCTAAACTAATGTTAGCTCCCATGCTAGCTAGTAGCTACCCTCGTCAGACAACACCACCACCATCCAGATCGGGTGGAAGGCAGCTGCTGATATCACTTTGCTTGTGCCCGTGGATGGGAAATAAGATTTAAAAGGCTATGGAAGCGTGGATGAAAGCACATATGTGTGCAGTAAAGTTGTGTCGGACTCGGATCTGTCTGTGCATTCTGTCTGCTGACTGCTGCGTGAGTGACTGTCTTAAAGAGCGTCATAAGCATGCGCCCTTCCCTTCCTGCGCTGGAAGTAGCAGATCTACAAGTTATCTACCCGTCGCAATGCACAGCACTTTGGGCTTGTACATCTGTGTTTTTCCCGCAGTTTAGTTGAATTATATCGATTCACAACTTTAGGACCACTACTACTATTCGGTGATATTTTTCGGCTTATTTGAGCCGAAACCGAATAGACCGAAAATACATTTTTAGCCATTTTCGGCCGAATATTTTCGGTGGCCGAATTTTCGGTGCATCCCTAATACATACTATACTATACATATATACTATAAAGTGCTATGACTACATAAAAAGAAAGTCTGTATAAGTCTGTATAAAATGCTATCTTATAGGGGATTCACACTATGGTCCCGGGTGCGCACTCGGGACCACTTGGCAGATGTTGTGGTAGTGTGAATGATGCGTACCGTTCCCGGGAGCGGATCGCCCAACCGTCCCCGGGACCGCATGGGGGGCGGGTCTCTGGACCGTTGAAGTGTATCCAGATACGGATCGTTCCAATGTGAATGCATGTGTACCTAAAGAAGGAAGTGGACTGGTTTTTTTTTAAGAACGTGACATAATCTCTAGTCGACGAGCCAAGCGTCAACAAAACAAACCGCACAGCCGCTGCACGACGCGTAACACCAGCTAATTTCTCAATGTCTCCTGTTTAATCTTCGTACACGCGCAGCACCGCAGTGCGCGCTGATCTTATTCTGCGGACTACACGTGGCTCTTGGGCTTTGCTTGGCATAGTTTCCAAAGTAAAACAAAATAATAATAATGCTAAAGTAGAATCCATAGCAAACTAATATCAAACACGAGACTGGAGCACAGAACTGACTGACACAGTGAATAGCAGGCAGGCTGACAGTATAGTAGTATAACGGCAAAGAGGCAATGCAATTCAGTGTGTCTGGATTTATTTGAGACAATGTCGCACAGTTGATGGTCAGTGTCCGTGCGCGCCAGCCATCAAGCACACCGTCATCAGGAGGATTAAAGTGTGTTATGCAAGTGTTTCCGGTGAGCTGTTGAATCTCAGGTAATGTGAATCATGGCCATCGGGGACCAGGCAACCGTATTCGGAAACGGTTCCAATGAAACGGATTCAGTCCGTCTCAGTGTGAATCCCCTATAAGTCTACATAAAGTTCTATCTAAGGGGCTAGGGTAAGTGCTGGGTAAGTGCATGATGGAGTCTGAAGAGGTGGGTTTTTAGACTACGGCGGAAGATTGGGAGTGAGGCTGCAGTTCTGATTGTAATTCGGAAGTGCATTCCATAGTTTTGGAGCCAGAAGGGAGAAGAGTTTGGGACGTGTGGAGCGTTGTGATTAATTATTGAACTGGTATGCTTATGAGCTATAATGAAGTGACAAGTTTGACAATGCATATCTTATACTACACAGATGATCTATTCTACACTATGGGCCAGATTCAGGAAGGAAATTTACGACCAGGTGTAAATGAAGTGCGTAAATGAGTATGTGTATAATATGTATGCTCAATCTCACATGTCATTCACCAAAGGTTGCGTAAAGGCTTCATTTGTGCGTATCGAGGCTGTAGCCCATTTTTGCCTCACAGTCACAGGACTCTATTTCCCAGATGTTTCTGCCCATTTTACCTCCATAAAGGTAACCGGAAACTGATGTTTATGGTCGCTGAAATCGACAGATCTTCAAGCTAACAGCCAAGCCCGTCGGTACTATAGAGTTATATACTGTATAAACGAAACGGTTGGTACCACCGCATAGCAACTTGTAGATCATCTTATTTTGGCACACTGCTGGCGGAACATTAATAACTGAAGTTAATAAAGTTTGACTCTCACGTATAATGAGAAAGAAGTTAATTTGTACAGTTCAACCTCATGACCAAATGCTATTAAAACAGGCCGTTCTGGAAGGTTAGGGGCAGAGGTTCATCGTTGGCATCCAGGGAGTGTGTGTGCAAAATTTGGCATCGACCGGGTTAACGGTGGCCGAGATTAGCTGCTCACGGACACACACACACACACACACACACGGACGGACGGACGGACGGACGGACAGACGGACGGACGGACGGAGTGCAAAACATACTCTCCCCCCATGCCTTCGGCCTGGTGGAGACAATAATGGACACAGATGTCATCCATACCGGACCATAATGTTGCCTTTATTGGTTATTGGGGGTGCATACTTAGTTTAGACTAGTCATTGGTTAGACATGGTAGCTGCTGGGTTCCAGCAGCTACTGAACATTTGCTCTGAGTATGGGGTCACGTATGACATCAAATACAATGCCAAAAAGAGTGTGGTAGTCATTTGCAGGACCAAGGGGGATCAGAAACAGCATTTCCCTGTGTTCTACTTGTCGGATCAAACCCTCTCTGTTTGTAGCAGCTGTAAATATTTGGGGCACATCATTACAGATAAGATGGAAGATGATGCTGACATGTATAGACAGCGTAGAATGCTCTATGTCCAAGCTAATATGTTAGCCAGGAAATTTCACTACTGTTCAGTTGAGGTCAAGGTGAACCTATTTAGAGCTTACTGCACCCCGCTGTATACAGCCCCCTTATGGGTGAATTATAAAAAAGAGAGTCTGCGCAAGCTAAAGGTGGCTTATAACGATGCTCTCAGGATTCTCCTGAAGAAGCCTAGGGGTGGCAGTGCTAGTCAGCTCTTCTGCGACTCTGGTCTAACCACCTTCCAGGCTCTCTTAAGAAACCTCATGTTCAGCTTTAAAAGCAGACTTGATGGCTCACTTAATAATGTAATTAAGGTGTTGACTAATCCTAGGTTTAGCACTGTTAGATACCGCTCCCTGATGTGGAAACATTGGTACGAGTGCCTCTTATAGATTTTCTCATTTTTTTACAAGAGAGTTTTTAGAGTTTTATGAACCAATGTATTTATTTGTAACTGTTTTGTATGTTTTTTAATTGTTGTTTGTATTCTACTGGCTACGGCTGTCAATAAAGTTTCATTCATTCATTCTATATGCTGCTTTCAAAGGCCTGTATCTCCAAATGATACTCATGGTCACCACCGACCGAGATAACAACAACCGGTCAAGACACCACACACAGCATTTTGTCATTGTAACACCCGGTTACGGATATTTGGCTCTTCAAAATAAGGGTTGCGCGCGATAAAACCTTGGCAATGCACGATTGGATTAATTAATCCTGGCGGTCAAACGGTTTTAAGAGGATCATATTCATCCCCACTGTAGCCCCCTGCACACTCGCGTGAATTCCGTTTGTGTCCGAGCATAGGCATGGTAACGCCCCGCCTGCCTGTGATTGGCCTACCGACACTGTCCTCCGAGGTGTATATGCTGGATGCCTGGATAGTCTGATGTGAGGTGGTGGGATAGTATGTTTATGCTGTTTGCTTTGATGGAATAATTGATTGAACATGCACGCCATAATATGACTTGATTTGGGTGTGTTCTAATATAAAGTGTTTGTGTTGTGTAATTTGTTTGTATGTGTAAACTTGAAACATTATTGTACTATAAAAAGGTCTATTTCCCCTTCATCTTTATCCTTTTTAGTGTAATAGTATTAGTTTACTATAATTAGATTAATACACGATGATCAACAGTATCAAAGCAAACGGCATAAACAATAAGTTTGCCTCTTCTACAAAAAAAAAACGTACAAGTTAGTTACAAGGCGCGTGTCAAGCTGTCATTCTCTTGTAGCCTATTATTTATTTCTCAATCTCACCACGGAGTAACCTGCATCTCGGAGGACAGTCAAGACGGGCAGTGTCAGTAGACCAATCACAGGCAGGCGGGGCGTTACCATGCCTCAGCCATGCCTATGCTCGACACAAATGGAATTCACGCTGCACACTCTCACTCTAAGGATTGGCTATCATTAGCATTAGCGCACACTGTTTACCTATCGCCAAAAACGTTTACATCGTCGGGAGTGATGCGAGACAAAGTCACAAATGACATCCGAACTTTGGATGTCTGACGATCACCAAGGAAAGCGATTCAGCATGAAGACTAAAGCATTCTAAATACATATACGCATGCCTTGAGAACTGGTACGTCACCCTCCGAGCTGACGGTGGAAATAAGCGGATGGTATGACCAAAGTCACAGCCCAAAACAAAAATCATGAATTCCACACGTGACGTAGAAATGGTCGTAAATGTCCGGACGCTCAAACTATGAGCGTAAATTGCTTCCTGAATCTGGCCCTATGCGTTTGAATTTATTTCCCTACTCCACTCGCATGGTGGTCGTAGAGTGCATGTGGGGTGCAGGTGTGAAGGCGCAATTAGCTATTCTTTTACAATGGCTGAACTATTAAAAGCCCTTCAAAATTAATATGTTGAAGTAACATTAAGTGTATATACAGTATACGTAAATAATTATTAAATAATTCCCCAACAGTGCTTCCGTCACCCGTGTGTGTCGGGGGGGAGTGTGTATCAGGGATGGAGATGTGGAGACCCTGATGTCATAGTGAATTAAGTTATTAGTGCAGCCGCGCCCGGCAGCCAGTGAAAACTAGAGTTCTCAACAGGCCCGAAAATTAAGGCCCGGCCCTACCTGGGCCCTTATCAAACCCTGTACACTCAAGAGAATGTCCCCGCTACCACCCTTAGATCTCCATGGAGCTGACCTGTTCTGACATTCCATATGTTGATCGGACCTCATCAAACCCTGTACACTCAAGACATGCTCCTTATATGGCCAGTACATAATTCATTCCATGTTGATCTTCCCCCCCATGCCAAAGCGCCAGAGCTCGCCCTTTAGAGCAAGGTCGCATCTCACCCTCAGGCGTCGTACTGGAAAAAGCATTGGAAAAGGCTGATAGAATTGATTTGTCCGGAAAGAGTGAGATGAGAAAAGGGAAGCAAACAAAAAAGTAAAATGACCAGACAAAAGGGATAGAGACAGAGAGAGAATTGAAAATCCACTTGTGATTCCTTGTACAGTGTGTTCCCTGGCTCTCTCACACGCGCACGCACGCACACACGCGCTTACTGCGTTACCATTTTGGAATCTACTTACTACAGACAGTGGCTTAGAGCAGCTTTAAGCGTTTGAGGAATACAATAATTCTCATTATAGTCATTAAAGAATGTTTGATTTAATAAAAAGCCTTATCTAATTTAATCTAATTAATCCCTATTTCATTTGAGGAAAAACCTTTACATAATAACATCCATGTTTTTCAGTAGTTAATGAGATAAGAACAACTTTGCCATTACTCCTACTTGTACTTACTCTATAATATCACTTCATTGGCTTCCTCTTCCTATACAATAATTTATTTCAAAGTACTACTTATTTATTTAAAAGGGTTTATATGGTCTAGAAACTAAGTACAATATGTCTGACCTGCTCACTTATATAAACCATTGACAGCTCTCAGATCACCAGTTTCTTAACTGTCCTAAATTTTCTTAGGTCGCATTCACACCTCTACTTCGGTAGACTTGATGCGAAAGGGGAATCATTCTTGCATATTTAATTCGCTGTGTTTGCCTTCACACTGGCTGTGTGCGTGTGTGTGTGTGTGTGTGTGTGTGTGTGGTGCGTGCACGCACTGTTCTTTTGGGCCGCACCAATAATCAAATCCAGTGCCTAATTGCCTATAAGCCTAATATAGATAGTCACAACAGCCAATGAGTCAATAACAATAAAAGCTAAAGCTTATATTAATTATTCATATTAATAATAATAATATGAATCATTATGTATTATATTATAATTATAAAGCGAGAGTTACCACTTGGTGTAGCTGGACTCTCTCATCATTGGATAACATTCTCAGCTGGCTGTATTTGGGCCAAAGGAACGTATATTTTGAAAATGACGTCGAAATATAATCGACAGATCATTATAAAACAAAAAAATAACAGTGGCAGATAAATGTAAATGTTCCAGATGAATACAAATGAAAAAAAGAAAAGAGAAAAAAGAAAACAAAAAAAACAGTTAAACAGTTACAATAGCAGAACAATTTTGTCAAAACAAAAATTCTCATAATTGGTCCAAATCACTTTGCTCAAATCAAGGTAATCTCGTGATCCGTGATGTCAGGCCTCTTAGTAACTTATAAAAAATAACCTCAACCTTTTTAGTCAAAAAAGGAGACTAAGGACACACTTTATCCTCGCTCCAAGCAGCTTGAGGATCCTCCTCTCTCCTTGCTCTTACAGTAGCTCCTCCAAAAGAGAATTAACATTTGGGACGCAAACAAGGTCCCACTTCAGGACGGAGGAGGCAGAAATTTGAGTAGTAGTTTTCGCCGACTGCCGGGCGTGGCTGCACTAATAACTTTGGGGCAGGCCCCTCTAGAGTTTAAATGGACAGGTATCAGTCAAAAGGGAGACATCGAAGAAGAAGGATGGATGGGGAAGGATCAACATACAGTATGGAATGTCAGAATAGGTCAGCTCCATATATGGAGATCTAAGGGTTTGAGGTCAGATGTACAGTTGCTGGCCAATATTGATGACATCAGGGATCTCCATATATGGGCATTCCCATATATGGGCTTAATATTGATGACAATATTGATCTCCATCCCTGATGATGTCACGTGATGTCACGAGGCATGACAATTATATGGCCATGCCTGGGGTGACCAAACAACCAAACAACGACGGGAAATGCACAATTTCATATAGTAAATGCGACCTGTGGTCGCAATAAAACAGCAGGGATACTGTAGGTATAGGAGGGTTGTTATGAGGCTACAAGAAGCAATACTCCGCCCCCTCTCCCCCCACTGCCAAAACGGTCCCGGGGGGCACAGAAACGGGTCGTAGCACTGGGCACCACAAAGGGTTAATCTGGCACTACCCACAGGCATAATACTGAACATGAACTTAAACAAGCCTTGGGAGAAACCAAGGACAGTTACGCCTGTGCATATTTAATATCTCTTCAAAACATGACCTCAATGCCTCTTCCCTGTCTGTCAAAACTTCCACTTTCAACACTTGCTTTCACCCCCTCCCACACCCAGCTCTGGATCCCTCCTTCTCCACCAGCTGAGGAAGTAAACAGTGAAAGTCAAGTGGAGAACGCTTTTGTCCCTGGTGATAGCGTAGGCTAGAAGCTCTTCTAATTACGCTACAAAACACCACACCGACGTCTCTTTGCACCACCACAATTCCTCTTCCCCTCCTCATCCTAAACTCTCATTCTTTCTCCTCCCTGGATCTCCAGCGCAATCTCCTCACATCTGTGCAGAATTTTTAACAGTGGTGAAACGCAAGCAGCGAAAGAACTCTCGCCCACTTACTTCTTCTGCTGGAGCCCCTTCTCTCCAGCTCCAAATTGTCTTGCCCTTCTGTCACCAAGTGGGAAAACTAGGGAAATTCCAACCATTGTTAGCATTTACCAGTTTTTAATTTGAAAACGAATTTCTTCACCAGCTCACCTATTATACACCAAGTAATTTGTGTTTATCTGTATTGCAAGGGCAGCTAAGCTGCGGGACTGAAATGTTTATATTTAAATTTTATTTGAAAAAGGCAACCGTGAAGAGATCTTATCTCATAAATATACAGCATTCATCAAGTCAAGACATTTTGCAATGCAATGGAACAGTCAGGGTCGAGGGATCATTATTTTTTAAAATTCTACTCACAACTTCGACTGCAACCACCGCAAGGAAAATTATAAAGAAGGAACTGAGGCAAAAACGTTCAACGCATGGGAGGCACTGGAGGCAAACTGGGAGGTTTGCTGGAAGTTTGCTGGAATTCATTGCAGTCAATGAGAGCCAGCTGAAGCAGCTTATGCACACACACACACACACACACACATACATATGACGAAGGAATATCGACAATAACGACATATCTGGGGAGAGTTTTTGGGGAGTGCTGTGTAGCTATACATAGCAGATGGAGAGGTTCCATCATATGGGGCTAGATTAATGTTAGCTTTCACACGTTTCACATCGAGTAAACCAGAGGCGTGGCGTTCTGAGAGTGATATGCATAATCACCACAAAAGCTACCGTGGCTAACGTGGTTAACTTTTGTAGTGGTTAGCTATCCAACTAACGTTAACTCCACCCCCACATGGAACCTCTCTCTCTGCTATTGCACACAAACGTCCACACTTCCATCCTTTCGCCTTTTAAATCAAATTGTCCTATCGACGGGGCCAAGCAACGTGTTCTCATCTGGTTCTTCATTCATGTTAACGTGTGGCGTTTGTTGTTGTCTAGTACTAGTGGCCGATGCTGCTGCCGTGTTGTGTAAGTGTTGGGTGTATCAGCATATAGGGTACGTGTGGGAAACGCGCCCAGTGAGAAACGTTCCGCATTCCGTGGTGAAAAAAAGGAGCAGTTTTTCTAGTTTTGATCGGTTCGATACCGATATTGTATTTTAAGGCCAACATCGGCCGATAATTGTGGCACATACTGCTTTGAGGCAAAAAGAGATGATCAGATGGAAGAGCCCTGCTTGAAAGAATAAATAGCATTCATTACTGAATGAGTCTTCCAACACCTCCTGCCTGCTGAGCTCTCGGACCGTCACACACGTACCGCCATGAACAGTTTAAGTTTATGAATTCCTGGACAGGCACTTGTGTGAGCGTGTCCACGAGTCCATAAGCAGCCAAATATTTCTCAGTGTTACCGCTAAAGTTGAGTCCCCCCACCCAACCCGTGCCCTGGGGTGTCGTTCTTGCCAGACATAACTGTGCGGCTGTGCCTCATAGGAGCCGAGCCAGAAGGCAGAGCTAACATGGCCGCCTTAGTTATTGCACGGGTAGAAATAGAGCGTGACTCTGGGGCCTTCGTAGAGAGCATCCTGTGGCACGGAATCAAAGGCACGCAAGACTCCATCCATCTGCCTTTTTTCACTGTAAAGGTTTGGGGCAAGGTGCTCGTCGAGAGACAGGCACGTGCAGCTGTGTGCTGTGGATGAGGGCTTCAAAGAGAGACAAGGAAAAAGCATGAACACCAACCCCCCACCATGACCACCACCCTTTTCCATGGAGCTACTATTTCTCTCCCTAGTTTGCTTCCACCTCTGGTTGGCTACTCCACTGTCTTGATCAAAGGCTATAAACAGAGGGGTAGGGCTGACCTTCGATCCCGTTTTTGGAGAGGCGCGAGGCGAGCAGTGACGCGATATAGCTGCAGAAGATACAAATAGTAGAGAGGAGCGCATATTGGATTGGTCTTTTATTTAACAATTATTAAACAGCGCCTGAAACAGGCATTACCTCTCAATCAAATAAAAAAATATATAATCCAAACTCCTCTATGTAAATTGTAAACAAACGGTAACATGAACTCTTCAAACCTGACACATGTCAGAAATAAAATCAACCACGGTTGATTTGATTGATCATAAAGTTAAACAGTGCCTGACACAGGCATGCATTACCTCTCCATCAAATAAAATAATACAATCCAAAGCAGCACAGCACACGACGAACGGCATTTTGCTTCTCTTGTGTAACATTTATAACTGAAATAAACTCAAAGGCTTCGTGGAAATAACACCACCCGACCATAACATGAACTTTTATTAAGCGCAACCAATCAATCCTGACACATGCAGGAATTCCTCTAGGTTATATGGAACTACACTAAAAACTAAAAGAATAGGCTAAATAATGGTAGGCATATAAGTAAGTTTGCCAATCAAAACGGCACACGCTGTCAAGTGTAAACAAACGGCATTTTGCTTCTCTTGCCGTAAAACTAACTGAAATAAAGCGTCATTTAATCGAGGCTTTGCGACAGCAGCGCAGCAGAGCTTTCTCACGGACCAAAAGTGGACGCTTTTTGAGGAATGAAACACAATAGACTATAAGTGCAATCAGAGCTGCCTGGGAGAAATGTGAGGCCCTGTGCTAATCAATTAATTAATATCCAAAACTATACAAAAATGATCACATTTCTATCTATAATAATAATAATAATAATAATAATAATAATAAAACTTTATTTGTATAGCACCTTTCATGACATGAAATGCAGCTCAAAGTGCTTTACAGAACAAGTAAGACGCGCAAACGCGGGAAGCGAACGCAGCTCGTGTGTGTGTGTGGTTGTTTGTGTGTGTGTGTGTGTGTGTGTGTGTGCTACAGCTGCGCCCTGTGTGTGTGTGTGTGTGCTACAGCTGCGCCCTCTGGTGGCGGGCGGGTGGTGTCACAGCAGGACAGACACACAGACAGACAGACAGACATGATCTGCAGGGTCTCATAGTTAGTGCTCATTGCATTCGCAACAATGGAGAATAAAAGAAAAGCAAGGCAACGACATTAAAAAACAAGCAGTAATGCAATACAGTGAGGACATGAATAAAAAAATAAAAAAAATAAAAGATCAATTAAAAGCAATGTTGTAGAAGTAGGTCTTGAGCTGAGCTTTAAAAATGTCTACAGAGGCTGCCTGACGAAGGTACAGTGGGAGCTTGTTCCATGCCGACGGCCCGTAGAAGCAAAAAGCTGCTTCCCCGTATTTTTTAGTTGCCATTTTTTTAGGCAAAGCGAGCAGGCCAGCAGTGGAAGACCTTAGGGGGGCGGTTTGGGACATATTTAGGCAGGCAGTCATGTAGTTAGGAAGGTGCGAGACCATTGAGAGCTTTATAGACAAGTAAAATAATTTTAAAATCAATCCTAAAAACAACCGGAAGCCAGTGCAGTGATGCCAAAACTGGAGTAATATGTTCTTAGTTCTAGTTAAAACTCTGGCTGCTGCATTTTGGACAAGTTGTAATCTGTCAGTTGTTTTCTTAGGCAGTCCTGAAAAAAGTGCATTGCAGTAATCAAGCCGAGAAAAAACAAAAGCGTGGATTAGCGTTTTTGCATTGTCCAAGGACAAATAGGCTCTGATTCGTGCAATATTTCTAAAAAAGGCAATCTTGGTAACATGATTAATGTGTGAATTAAAATTCAATTCAGAATCAATAATAACCCCCAGGTTCTTTACTGTACTGTTACTTTCTACAGTCAGGTTGCCAAGTCTGCTTATTATTGATTCTTTCTGCTCACTAGAACCGATTATGAGAACTTCTGTCTTATCCTCATTTAGCTTGCTGCAAAATAAGTAATTAGGCTACCTCAATACTCATGCATGTGCTGCAGCTTCTCTGCAGCACAAAGACCAGTTCTTAAAGTTTACTTACTTTAATAATATGACATAGTGTCAAACCTTGGATTATAATTATTCTTTCTTCAAACGAACAGCACGAACCACGAGGTAAGAAACTATATCATTCTTCACTGTTCACAGCACCCAGGCAGGTGTTCGCGTCGCATTCCTATCAAAGTAGCCTATACCACACTAACTTTGTGATCAACCTTCTTAATTTGCTTATTTTATTTGTAAAAAGCAACACTGTATTGAAACATGCCAGTATAATATTGGTGCAAAATGGAAATATGTAATTAAATACAGGTAGAGAGACGTTCCATTTCAAAGAATAAAAAATGCCGTCTAGCGAGGCCTCGCAGGCGCGACTCCGTGAGGCCCTGTGAGGCCGCACCGTTCGCACAACCAAAAAAGCGGCTCTGTCTCTGAGTGCAATATTATAGTTACCGTACTTATATTAGTGCAGAAAAGAGACAATAAATCCAGCTTTGGAGAAGACATGCTCCGATGGGGTTGTAGTAGCAGCGGCAGGGAGTTGGGGATGGATAGAATCCTCTTCCGCTACAGGTGCCGTGATAATGTGGCACATTATTTTTCCAACACGGTCGTGGACTTCTTTGCATATTTTAAAATGCAACCATGTCACTTTTGACTTATTTTTCTGCGTGGACGGCATGACTGTAGCTGCACCTTAGAGTATATATGAATACAATATAATACTTCATATACAGTATACTCTAAGAGCTGCACTTGTTGACTTCCTCGTCAACACGTGAGGACGGAGGAGGCGTTGTGGGGCGCAAGCATGGCTCGCGGACCAAAATGGGCCGGCTCGCGGACCAAAAGGGTCCGCTTTAAAAGAAATGACTACTCGATTTATTTTTTCAACATCGACTCCCATGCTTATCGAACAAACGTCGATTAATCAATTTTTTGGGGTCAGCCCTACAGAGGGGTGCTGCAGAGTTATATAATTAATATGATGGCATGTAGAATATTTGGTGTAAATCTGTGAGCCTTGAATATGATTATTATTTTGTATTTACATTGATTGACTAATCCACTAGGTTGTATAGCTACACGGAATAAATCACATCCAAGACCAAACGTTAGTCCCTCCAGAAAAACACAATCGCATATTTCAATTCAATTAATTCATAAACAGCCAAATAGCGCAGATTATGTGGGGTCCATAATCTCATAATTCTGTGCTAAATATGCGGGCTCGCATAATTTCTGATTTCATAAACCCTGCACTTTGCCTCACCCGTTCATTCAAATTGAAAAAACAGTGCTCCTGTGTGTATATGTGTGTGGGGGGCTGCCAAGGATGGGCCTTGGCCGTACATCTTAACCGGTTCGGTTTCCTGTTCCTACATGTTTATGTCCATTGCCTTTTTTTCCTCCTGCTTCTCTTCCAACTAATAACTCATATAACTGTCTTGCATTAGCTCTGTTTGAATCTCTCACCCACATTACCCAATTCTCCCTCCCTCTCTCACTGGATATACTATACGTTTGATTATCTCCCTCTCAGTTTTATTTCTCTCTCTCCTCACGTTATCTCAGTTTGATTGTCTCTCACTCTCGTTACCTCGGATTATCTCTCTCCTCTCTCACTCGCATTTCTCTCTCCCTCGCAATACCCTCTCTCACCCACGTCACCTCTGTTTGATTCTCTCTCTCCCCCTCTCACTCGCATTACTTCCGATGCTCTCTCCCCCCTCTCACTCGCATTACCCGTTTGATTCTCTCTCATTCACGTACGTCACCTCTCATATACTCCCTCTCCCTCTCCCTCTCCCTCCTTCCCTCACGTTACCTTGGTTTGATTCTCTCTTTCCCTCTCATTGACACAGGTTATTTCTCCTTCAGGAGCCAATCTTGCTGTGATTGATCTTCTCATCTGTTCAGCATTAGAGTGCTGGAGGAACAGACCGTAGTATTAACAACACCAATAAAACTGATGACGGTAATAAAGAAGCACACTAGCATTATCAGTGCCGTTCATAATGGAGAGAAAACATATCGGGCAGATCTCATACTCTCATCATCAAATAAGTCAAATCTATTTAAGAAGGTAATTTATGCTACAACAAACCCATAACTTTCTAAATCACTGTGTTTAACTTTCATAGGGAAACACATTCGAAACCCTCACCCTAAACCTAACCTCCCACGAGGCAGCACACCTAAACCTAACCGTAACCCATGTCTAACCAATGCTATGTCTAACCAAAGTATGCCTCCACCGGCTCGCCGACCCTGTTGAGGCTCTGACAACGTACCTCTCTGCTTCAAGGTAAAAACTCCTGTCAAAAATGTTTTAGTAAAAATATATACTGTATATACTCAGTTGATACTCAACGTCTCACCAAATTCACTTGTCAGGTCTTAATCAATCTCATCTTCCCACATGCCAGCCATCCATCTTGTCTCCTTGAAGGTACTGAGTGAAAGTGAAACCATAAGAAAAATAAGTGTTTACTCCAAGTCTGTTTGGAAGAAACCTGTGTACAACTAAGATTAAGCACAAGTTTGACATAGAACTAAAAAGGTATACACCTTCTTCTTTGTCTTCTTTTTGATGTTGCAAGAAAGATGTATTGGCGCTGCACTGCGGCGACATGGGCATAAGTGGCTACGCTTGCATGCGGGCCCTTTGTCTAAGACAAATTTCTTCCACGGGAGACAAATAATAAAGAACTTTGAACCTTGAACCACCTCAGAGCACAGGTTTCCACCAGATCAGGTTGCCTACCCAGGAAGGTAGTCATAGCCAAACAATTTAAACAATAACATATACTGATTTGTGTGAGATTTGGACAAAATCTATAGGAGACGATGGTAGTGCTATAGCTATAGAGGCCGATTTTATTCCTATCTTTTATTTGGGGAGTTGCATAAGTTTTATTCTATGACCTACAGTTCAAGAGTTATAGACCAAAACGTGAATGTTATATCGCCACCATGAGACCGATAGGGAAAGTGGCATTTCTTGTGAGAATGTGCGTGGAAGAAAAATCTGACTCGAACATGCAACGTGCTGTCAGGCCAGAGAGCCTATATGTGGCATGTGCCCGGACCACTAGGCCAGTGGGCGCCCGGCATACAAAGTTTCATACTGATAGGTCCAATGGTTAGCTGCTCACAGACGGACGGACGAACAGACATGGGCTTCTAAAGCAGGGGTTTTCAACCGGTGGTCCGCGGCCCCCTGGTGGTCCGCGGAGGTACTGCTGGTGGTCCACAGCCAGGCATTCAGAAAAGTTGTATTTTTGCCTTTTTACCTTTCTAATATATATATAAAACTTATTTGCACTCTTTTTACTTGTTTGTGAATAATAATAACTTAAGTCGAATCTCAAGTGCTCAACGCGTCAAATAAACTAAAAACTCACGATGTAAACATATCACGCACAGAATTCGTTTCTGCAGCAGCTGACGGAGCCGTCAGCTCAGCTGCTGCTGCGGAACAACCATCCTGCTCTTCCACCCAACGCATGTTGTGCTTACCGTGCTTACTGCCCAAGGCAAGCACAGTAAGACGTTGCCATAAGTTATTCATCCAATTCATAATAATACGTTTAGGAAAGTCAAATCTCCCTGCCATAGAGTTATAATATCTGCCGCGGATCGATTGAATAGTCTCACGTAATACGTGAAGTATTCAATGTGCAACTTCTCAGTCTATCGTTGCTGAAAAGGCAGAGCTACAAGCTCACAACGCGATGCAACCAGGTGTGATGTGAGCTTGTAGATTGGCTATTTTTGGTGTGTGACACCGTCGTACGATGATGTATACATTACGCTTTTAAAGTGACGGTACACAATGAACAGTTCCCTCTGTCTGTTAGAAAGGTACTGTATAAGGCCTATAGTAAAATGTAGTGCAGGTTGTAGGTTGGTTAAACTAAAGAGAAGATTATTAAAATAGAATATAAAAAATAAATAAAAAATATATTCTGTTTGTTTGTGTGTGTGTGTGTGTGTGTGTGTGTGTGTGTGTGTGTGTGTGTGTGTGTGTGTGACTGAAATGGATTATTATTTTGAGACTTATTTTGAGTCATGCTTAGTACAAGTAAAAAACACTTTTGTAAAACTTTTAATAAAATACTTTTTTTTTGTCCAGCTCATGAATGTAGCCTGTGATAGTGTGATTAGTGAGTACTGAGTAACAAGTAAGAAGAAAACAAAAACAATCTTAACCCATGGTGCAAGAATGCCCCACCACTATTGTGTCGGGTGGGTCCATCATAGATCTACGATGAACCCACCCGACACAATAGTGGTGGTCCCCAGGCTGCTCCTAGTCAGAATGGTGGTCCCTGGGTCAAAACCAGTTGAAAACCCCTGTTCTAAAGAACTGCTCTTTTCACTTTGGATCACTGAACTTAAAGTATAATATTCTCTTCATCCTTGATATCAGGTGGTAAACTGTACCCTACAGGCATAAACAAGTACCCAGTGACACTGTGTTCATACTAAATAGAATCCTCTCAAATTAATGCTGTAGTGCAGTTAGTGCATGGTTTAATAGCAAGAGCATTTTGAAGCAATTTGCAAAAAGACAAAGCTGTACAGTATTTGTATATACTGGAAAATGAATGTTAATTTAACTCAGAGAGTACACTAATGGTAAATGTAATTTAGCTGCTGGTTAATATTATAATGCATTACCAAGTTATCACCGAAAACACATTTCAGCAACAGAAAACAGTGGGGGCAGAATGCACTGCAGTACTAGGAGTTGAAACCTTTCTTATAAGCACTGACTGTAATATATCTGCATTAGAACACTTCACCTCAGCCTTGTAAGAGGGAGAGTAGCCAGTGGCATAAATATTGACGTGCAACCGTTTCGCTGCACCAGGGCCCAGATGCCATGGGGGCCCATGAAGGAACAAGAATAAAGTAAAGTAAAAGCCAAGGCAACGGTGAAAAGTTGACTCAGTCGAATGAAGACACCCAAGTTTTCCACCTGTCCAAAGTTATTTCTGATAGTCTGCAGGCTGCCTGGGGCCTATCACCATGATGTTATGCCTGTGAGAGTAGCCGTTGATTCTGATACACAAACAATAAACCACTTCGACCTATTTTCTTGCAGTACTGACTGACATTAATGAGACCTGAAGTAAGACCATCTGTGAGGTGGTTTTAAGGTTTTACGTTATTTACTTTGTTATTTACTTACTTAGGCCCTTTTTAGACAAATCAGTCTTAAGTAAGACTGATTTATAACATAAAACCTAAGTGATCATCTACTGTTGAAACATGGCAGTCAGAGCTACATACAGTATACTATAATAAGGATAGACTAAATGCCTTTTTTCCACCATATAATATGTGTGTATCCATTCCACTCTTCCCGTATACAGTGATATTATACAATTATTGTAGTCCTACCCTGCAGGTAGACGGTACCAGTGTCACACAGCACTCAGATTGATTTGGCCAATAATTCCATGAGAAGCTCATTTAGGTGAGGGAACAACACCTGAGCACTCTCTCTCTCCCTCCCTCTCTCTCTGGCTGCTCTCCTTCACCATCTCTCCCTCCATTTATCACTAGCTTCATTTCTTCTAGGTCCAGAAAGCAGTCTAGGTGGTGGTACGTCAATCAATTAGATTGACGCCTGATTTATACTTAGTTGGTTGCCGGTGTCTTTCCAGTACCGAACATAGCTGACCTACAAGCTTACATCCTTCCAATGTGATGCTTATTATGGATCTCATAGATAGGAAACCAACCATTCAAATCTCTGACCTAAAAAGAGGTGGGCCCTACGGCTACTCTAACGCACGTAGCCAGAAGCCGAAGGTTAGGAGTTACCAATGACCATCTCATGAAAATTATGAATGCATATGTAATGTATAATTAATGTGTGCCACCATGGGATTAAACACCTTGAATGCCCGGATGTAGTTGGAACCGGTAAATTAGCGTGCCCAGCGATTTGCAGCTTCAGAGCCCATTTCAAGGTTGTTCCGCGCCATCTTGGAAGTAGCTAGAAGTATCTAGATGTAGCCAAAATACCCTTTGGAGGAACCGGAGCTATGATTACTTCTAACGAAGTAATCATACAGTACCGCGATGGGCCCTCAAAAACACAATCTGTGGTTAGAATTGGAAGCATTGATTTAGATCAAGAGTTATTCACGTTTTAAGATTTTGATCTCATCCATTAAAATGGAGGGGGACCACTTTGGATGACGTCCCGGAAATGACATTGAATGTTGCCCAACAGGCGCTCCCAGGCTGTGTGTGCTCGGTTATGGAATGATTAATGTTATGTCTTTATTCATCTCCGTTCCTGGCATCTGACGTAGTGATTTAATAAGGCGGAGACCTCCGTCCCGGGCCCTCAAACTGTTTTAACTGGCATCCAGACTACCCATTTTAATTAGAGTAAAATAACATTGAATTGGAGCAATACGTTGTTCTTCCACGTGACATTGTGAACACTTTTCCAGATTCAGAAATAAAATAATAAAAGTTCTCATCTTTGATATTACCACATTTAGAAGGACTTGGAAAAGATGCAAAAGATCTGTGTTGTCATATTACCTAGAGACCTCATTTATCAACACTGTGTTGAAGAAAACTTGATTACATTTTTCGCATGCATGAAATTTATATTCATTACCACCTGTTAGTAATCATCCCTTGATGAAACCCAGCTATTCTAAAACAATGTGCTCATGCAAACTCATTCTTCTCATTAACAAAATATTTCCCAAATTAACCATACGGAATCAAGCCTTCTGAATACCACAAATGTAGCCGAGGTTGAAAATGAGACTGGCAAAGAGAACAAAGGAAAACTGATTATTAGTCACAAGGTAAAAGTTTTAGTTTCACTTGTAGATCTGCTATTTTCACCAATGTTTTCAATTAAAGACACAAGACACTGCGTAACCTTTTCAAGTGATTTACCTTGTATTTTCTTGTATATTTACAGTATATCGTATATTATGTATTTATTGTTAATAAATAGTTTAATCAAATACAAATTAACACATTTTACAAATAACTTGGAAGAGAATATGGGTGATTGGCCAGGATATGTTTCAACTGGTCACCTACACAGACAGATGTCATGAAAAAAGACGATTTGGGCTTGGTTGTAGGCTTGTAGCCCGTCTCCATCTGAGCGTGAGGAGACATTATTAATCATTGCCATTAAATGCACAGCCACCTACTTGAGTACCGTAGTAACCATCAATCTCAAGCAAGTTTTCAATAGTGTGCAACATCACAGATATAGCACACATTTACCCATGAGCCATCCATTTGAAACAATGCTATAATAAAGCAGTCATGCATCTCACCCTCATCGAGTACAAGCTTTTTCTGTTAACAATAAAATGTAAAGGTGCAGTAAGTGATACTTTTGTTAAAATAAGTGTTAGCTCTATATTCTGATAGCAATCGTGTTTCTTCAGTAACTGTCTCTTCAGCTCTTTAGTAAACAGAAATTGCATTTCCAGGTCACGATACCAATCTACTACCCAATTATATTGTGTTTGTGTGTCCGTGGGCGTTGTGTCCGTGGGCGCAGAACACATGACAGACACATACAGCCATTTGCATGCATTGCAAAGTGTGTTATGATTAATGTAATTATTGCGACCACAGGTCGCATTACTATGAAATCGTGCATTTTCCGTCAGTCAGTCAGATCCATCCCTGATGTCATTAATATTAAGCCCATATATGGGAATGCCCCATATATGGTCACGCATCGTGACATCATGTCTAGTCCCCCAAGCCTGCACACAACCTTGTGCACACAACCTCGCCCTCCCCTTAGATCTCCATATGGAGCTGACCTGTTCTGACATTCCATATGTTGATCTCACCACATCAAACACTGTACACTCAAGAAGACACGCTACATATATGGCCAGCACAGAATTCATTCCATATGTTGATCTGACCCCCTATGCCAAAGCGCCAGCGCTCGGCTCGCCCAGCAGTCTGCTGTCACCTAGGCGGATGAGTGCACGTACCCTCGCTTCTCGCCCTCAGGCGTCTTACTGGTATTTCTTTACCTTCCATTTAGTATTAAGTATGCTATTTAGTATGCTATTGTTGTTGATGTTACAATGTTGTCTTAATCATATAAGATGTAACAAAAATGTATCTTTAACAAATATTGAAAATACAGTATCCTACCCATCTCAAAACAATGTTTCAAGGCAAACAAGAACTGTGTTAATTTCTGACAGTGTGGACATTGAGACACGCAGGATGGCATGGTCCACTGAGAGGGCGTGTACTGCTGACTCCTAGAAGACATTAAATATGGATCTGCTGCTCCCAGCATCTTGATGCCCCATCTGCCCCCAAAAGGCCACGGCTCAATGACCCCAGTATGAATACTAAACATCAGCAGTAAGCCTGCAAGGGAGTTAAATATATACTGCATGTGTTTTGAGAGGTCATGGTGGTACAATTAATGTGAATCTAAGTGTGACTGGTACACGGAAGACATGCAGGTGTAGGTGTAGAGTGTGTGAAATGCATGTGAAAGTGTGTGGGACGAAGCAATGATGGCTGACTGTGAGGAAAATCCAGAAGTGCTGCGAAAAAAGTAAATTGGTATTGTCAATGTACGATCTACGGTCTGGGAAGAAGAACAAACGATTGCTTGTTCCTGTGCCTGGATGGCTTAGTAAACTAATTCCAACTGATTCTATATGGCTCCGAGTTCTGCTTACACGTGTTCTTTTCTCTTCCCTTGGCAGTGATGCACAGGTTTTAACAGAATTTGAATCTCTTTGGCAGGATCCAATCTATTCCCCCCACACCTCTTTGTTTTATATCACTTCCTTTATCTTTATTGGTTATTGCTATGGCTAAGAATTCGACAACAAATGCCTTGAAACAGTGAATCGTCCATAATAACTTTCTATAACTCTACAGTACAGCAGGACAAATCGAGGCACCGTTTATAGAGAGATCCTGCAATATTGCCTTAACCCTTAAGACTACCAACCCCAATAGCAGAGTGACATATGGTCATATTTTTAATTCATAAGTTTAATGCCAATAGAAACATCCGTGATATACACACTATAGCTCATTCTGACACGGCAATCCTATAGTATTAGACACTCAGTCCTGAAGGTGGTGGTAACGTCACCATTATGCCGATTTTGACCCAATAGAGCGACTCTGGCGAGATCACTTCCGGTTTAACGATCCTAAACATCCGGTAATAGTTTGACCCAGTGTCGCACTATGAGATGTCCGGGATGCTAAGCTATCATCGTATTTTTCTAAGTCAAATTAAGCTCTAATCAAGCCCAAAATATCGCATTTTACGCAGCGATGCACATAAAGACTGCGCACGTGCGTGATCGACCGTGCACGTGAGGATTTCGGCCGGTTTTAGGAAGATTACATCGGCCGTTAGCCAAACTAGCCAAAAGTTGCTACATTTGCTACATTGAACCCCCGATGATTGACAGGATTGACAGCCCGTCAATCCAGTCAACGGATGGTTTGGATTTATTGATTTATTCCGTCAATCCCGTCAATAGTCGTCTAACAATGTTGCATCCATGTTTTTACAATGCAAGCCAACGTGATGTTTAAAAGCACCAGCATCTTTCATTATAAAGGTGCATGGACCTTAAACGTCACACTGTCCTGCCTTGCCGGCTGTTCCTTTTACACAGATGTCGATTCTGCTCTGTGACTACCTCTATTGTCAGCTAAAAGCAGCACAACAATGGCTCCCTATTCAAGTGAAGTGCATTGATGCCCAACATTTCCGCAGGCTGTGTAAAAAGGGGTAAAGAACTAGAACAAGAGTTCAGTCCAGTTCAACTATGAGCTATGACTGAGCAGGACAGAGAGAGGAGTTTCTTCAAAGCCCAGCAGGGTAAGTGAGGGAGTAGATAAGAACAGAAAGGTGTTAAGGAAGAAGAGTGAGTCTGGCACATTGAATCCATGTTCTCCAAGTAGAACAATGTGAAATAATTCATAAATGTTTGCAAACACCCTGTGTCCCAGCGGCCACATTAAAACCCTCAGTGTTATATTGATATGTACACACTACAGTATATTTTACCCTCAGTATTTTGCAGTGTACAAGCTTTCATGTCAAAGACGGCCAGAGGATAAAAAAGGCTGCAAATGACTGCTGATGGAAGATAAAGAATGATGAAAGCTGAACGAGAGAGATGAAGGCAGACATCAATCTGACAGGCTGTCCATGAAGCCTGACCAGTGTTGGGAAAGTTCATTTATTTCATGAACTAGTTCAGTTCACAGTTCAGAAATTTAAAAAGGAACTAGTTCAGTTCATAATTCAACATTTTGAACTAACGTTCATGGTTCCAAAAAATGAACTATTTGTTATTTTTCGTTCATTTCTATTTTATTTTAATTATTGCCACAGCCCATAGCCATATACAGTAGAACCGCAGACTTTATTGAATAAAAAAACCTTTGGGGATTAATAAAGTGACAACTTTTACAATATCTCCATTACCATTATCCAAATGAATTCCTTATTATATAATTTCTTTTACATTCTGGGAAAAAATTGCTCTTTTGCAATGTGAAATGCCACCGAATTCTTAATCCTTTTCCTTGTCTTTATTATGGGACAACTTGTGAAAGTTCGAAGCTGCATGCTTTTATTGTAAAGGGTCTCAGTTCTTAGAGCCTGCAAGCTCACAGCCACAGCCTACAAGCTCACAACACGTTGCGGACGCAACGCGTTGTGAGCTTGTAGATCAGCTATTTTCAGCATGGAACACGTGTACGAGGAAGAATAAATCACTGCGCTTCTGTGGAGGGAGAGAGATATATTTTGTTGGCCGAACAAGGCGATTATGTATGGACAGTTGGACACATACAACATACCTCATCGATGCAAAAATAACAAGCAATTGGAATTTATTTTTCGTGGCACATTATAAACACGTTTACTTTACCTTCTCAATGTTTGGGTCGGGACATGTAGGACTGTATGTGTCTGCTGTCTGCGTGCATATGAGTGCTGCGCACTCCAGTGAAATTGTGTGGCTTGAGAAAGATTAGTTAATTTGTGTTGGATAAGGGCTTATTGGTGGGTTTTCCCCTAGATATTAGGACTGGTTAGGGTGTGTTTTAGCGGGGGTTTCAACTGGAAGGCTCACTCACTCTTGAACGTGAGAAAGTGACGTTCACACACGCCAGAAAAGAACGCGTTCACAATGACGTTCATCAGGCAGAAATACAGTACATTCAGTTCATGTTCAGGCAAAATATCAACGCGTTCGTGAACTATCGTTCTTTGAACGTGTTCGGGTACAACACTGAGCCTGACAGACATCTGACATTGACGTTGTGTCCGGTTGACGTTACAATTAGGCATGTAACGATATATTGTATATCGCGATGTATCGATATTATATCCCGACGATATGTATAGATTTATTTAAAAAAAAAAAGATTAAAAAAAGAAAAAAAAGAAAAAAAATTAAACTTATTTTTAGGGGGGGGGGGGGGCTAGTGTGTGATAAGAAATGTCAGCTGTAATCATATTCCATCATATTCACATGATTTTGGAAAGAAATGAGACAGTAGAGGCCTGGAGAGGGGAGCTGTATACAGTATGTGTCTGTGACTGTGCCCAGGTGATTGTCGTTATTGATGCTCATTAACACATCAAGGAAGGCAATTATCTTTGGGGGGAAGATAAATCATAAAAATAAAAATAAATGGTCATTTGTCTGGAAAATCATTGTGTTGAAAATATCGTGAAAAATCGTATCGTGAACCTCATATCATGATACGTATCGTATCGTGAGTTGAGTGTATCGTTACATGCCTAGGTTTATCATGGATATGTTTCATTTGTTCAAATATGCGGATGATATGGCCCTGGTTGCTTTACTGAAGAAGCACATGTGTTATCTCTTCAGAACTGGTGCGATAAAAGCTCCTTAGGGATCAATGTGACAAAAACAAAATAACTTGTCATTCATGAAAAGGAACCTGTGCAGTCCATTACAATTGGTGGACAAATAGTGGAGGTAGTAGACACTTTTAAATACTTAGGCACATATATTGACAGCAAACTCAATTTCAGTGAAAATACTGACCAGATTTTTAAAACTTGTAACCAACGCCTCCACCTACTACGCAAGCTGAACTCCTTTAGAGTGAGCAAGCATATTATGGAAACAGTCTATAAAAACCTGATAGAGGGAATCTTGACTTTTAACATGGCAATGTGGTTTGGCAATCTAAATATAAAAGGAAGAAGCAAGCTGCAGCGAATAGTAAACCTAGCCTCAAAAATAATTGGGAAGAGACAGCAACAGTACAAGACAGTACCTCTACAAGGAGGTACTTCGTAAAAAAGCTATCAAGATAGCAAACGACCCCTCTCATCCACTCTGCAGGGAGTTCGAACTACTTCCCTCTGGTAGACGGTACAAAGTACCAAGAGCTAACCGTAACATTTTTTAAAATTCTTTCATACCAAATGCCATTAAGGCACTAAATGATACCATGTCTCGCTAGATTTGTTTGTTTTCCAATGTATCTGCCACTGTTGTCCTGCACTTTTTTGCCATGAGAAAATAATTGTGTTAAGTGTTGTTGCTGTTGTTGTAACTTTTAGTTTTTTACTGTTTGAGACCGAAGACGAATTTCCACACATGGACAATAAATGAAACTAGCTAACTAACTAACATAGTTTCTGACAACTGCAACTTTGTAATGCCGAGAATAGTTAACTGTGTTCCTTGGCTGGATGCTTCATTTGCCACATCAGAGGTATTACGTGTCAATATCTGTCTCCTGCACTGTAGCAACTTGTACTAGAAAATAAGGATGACAAATGTTTCTGTAAATTAAATTCTAAGGTAGGCTACGGCACAATCTCAGATACTTTTGCAAGTAACCTCGGCCCATACTGTAAGGTAGAAAAGTAATTTCCCGATAGAAGTAAATTGGTTAGGAGCCATGATGGTTATCATTGTAAGCAATTCAGTTTTGGGGTAAAACCAAAACATTCATTATCTGTGTGTGTGTGTGTCGCACACACACACACACACACACACACACACACACACACACACACAGTCACACACACTCACCTGTGTGCGTGCGTGCGTGAAAGCATAGTGCAGGAACTCAACCTGGAGTTTAAACAAGTCAGGTCAGCCACTCAGTTCTGTTACATAATGCAGAACTATTTCCGTGCACCATGTTGCTCTCCAGTGTGTGTGTGCAAGACCGGACACATATCCTAAAGGACCTAAAAGATATGCCCCAAGACAATTTGGGATAAAAGCTCTCACCCACATGGATCTCCCACTCTTTTCTCATTGACTGAATGTCTTTCTTTTCCAGGATAAGCTATTCGAACTCAGGTAGCCTGTTTTAGTTAGTTATTGTACTGAATACAGGCTTATTCACGGGTAATTTTCTGTTTAATCCAAGCAATGAATTGCTTTTGCAACACTTAAGCTAAAAGAAGAATATTACTATCTTGGAAATCACCACAAATCTCATTCAATCTGGCTTAATGATGTGATGTGTACTTCTTAAGCTCTCTCAGATGAACCACTGAAGGCTTTTCTAAAGGCATGGAGACCTTTTATCGAATATATTTAATATCCATACCTCTCCGGATTCGAATGCCCTGTGTGACTCAAGTGTATCGGACAGTGGATTTTACGTGTAACGGACAGTGCTTCTCCCACTGGTGTACGATACAATGACTGTGACCCATGATCTGGTTTGTTGTGTATATAGATACATGTAGATGTTTTGCTCCCTGGAAAGTAGGCTAATATAAAAGTCCAGTTGAATTTCAAATCTGTTATTTGGCATTCAATGAGAGTTTTCCAAAATTATATAAGCAACGCAGACAAATAAATAAGCATACATTTTCAGAACAGAACATTAGCCTAAATTGTAATTGGGTGTGGAGGGGTTGGTAAGGGACCTGGAAACTGGATAGATGGGTACTGGCCCAAAAAAGATTCAGCACTTCTTCAGGGAAACTAAGCTGGTCACATTTAATCATGAATGACATGCTTGTTTTAAGAATTATTCTCCCCAAAATGGCATGGATTCCTTGTGCAATCTGTACAGTAGCTACTGTATGGATAACGAGTGTGTAGTTTATGAACAAAATGTTAGCTTCACATATGGGCACACACTAAAATGCCTCTCCAAACTTTTGTCGCATGGAAATTGTGAAAATAGCAAGCTCTACAAGCTCACTACATGTTGTGATGAGACAGCTTGCAGATCCGCTAATATCACAATATTAAAATGTTTTTAATATAATAAAAAAAAGAACGGATGTTCATGTAGAAGCAGCATGAACTTTTACTAAATATTCTAATTAGTTGAGATGGATCTGTGTGTGTGTGTGTGTGTGTGTGTGTGTGTGTGTGTGTGTGTGTGTGTGTGTGTATATATATATATCATCAAAAAAGAGAAAAACCTTCCAAGGAAGGGACTGCACACTCCAGGGAAAAGAGACGGACAACTTACTGCATCAACAAATGTATTAGCATGACGCGTTTCGGCGTGAGCTTCGTCAGGTGCTATACAGAGGTGTGAATGTGTCAAGTATATACTGTATAGCAGGGGTCCTCAACTAGAAATGATGAAGGTCCACAAATAACTTTTTGAATAAGACCGAGGTCCGGTCCCATGCGCGGCGTCCATCGGAGAGCGGGGCTCTATGCCCGTTTAGTATGGTCAAGCCAAGCTTATACAAATCAGATCGCCTTCCACCCAACCAATAATGGGGTGCAGAATGTTATTTATATTAACTTTTTTTGGGTGGTCCGCAAAGAGGTGGTCCGCCAGTTGAGTACCCCTGCTGTATAGGGACATCCATTATACAGAACCACCCCCCCCCCCCCCCGGGTGTGGCATCAATGATATTGTTCTTTCTGCTTTGGCAATGTAAACGTATGTTTTCTCATGCCAATTGAATTGAATTGAATTGAATTGAATTGATTCAATGAATATTCATATATGTATATATATATATATATATAGACATGAGCAGTTTGGTACAAACCCACACACACAATTTCGATTCGCTTCCCATGTTCCCGTTTATGTATTCCCCTTGTGGGTTCTCATTGGTGTACTGTAACTGCAGGTGGTAACTCAAACCATCTATTTAGTGCTTTCTCTGTTTGAGGTTTTAGACACTGACAGAGAGCATACTGTAGCTTGCACACAGGACTCAGGAGGCATAAACACAAACACCAAAGGAATAGAGTACCCCCCCCCCCCCAAGCAGTATTGACCCTTTGTTATGTTTGAGGGGCACTAGCCCCTCCTATGTCCAGCTTTGAACATTGTCCTAACAGTAAATGCCATTGACAATGAATAGCCAGTTTTGAGTGTTTGTGTAAACACAAACATTGTGTAAACACAAACATTGAAGACGAAGGTAAGGACGCAAATTCTGATTGGCCGGAATGAGATGATGTATGATGATTAGAGCGCCCCTCACTTCCAGTGTTGGGCAGTAAAGAGTTACTAGTAAAATATTACTATAATAGTATTACTTTCCACAGTAACGAGTAGTATAACAAAGTACTCTGCCAAAACAGTAATATTATACCATATTACTCCAAAACTCCGCCAAAACACACTGCGTTACTCGTTACTAATGAATGTACAGTAGAGGGACCCCCACACGGTAACTATGTCATTTCTCAAACGTTTCGGTTGAGCGGCACGCCAGGTAAAAACAGAGATGAGTTGTAGCTTGTAGATCTGTTCTTTTAGAATGTGCCACAGCCTGCGCACAGTTATGACGTAGCGTATGCTACCGATGCGATCAAATACTGTACCTATAGACAGTTCCACAACAGACAGAAAGTGGCGGAACATGACAGAGAAATGTATTATTTTGAATTCTTGTCTGTCAAAGATGCCAAGAAGTCTGTTACAAGTCTGTTGTAAACTTTGCGTGGGCAAAAAAATAAAACACTCATCTGTTTAAAGATGCACAAGTTAACACGGAGCCCCCCGCACAGGCAAAACAGAGACTGGATTTCAGTAGAGAACAGAGATACTGCCAGGACATTAAATGGAGATGACGAATTGGCTCGTCGCTGGGTGTATTGAGGAGATGTTACCCTTATCCACAGCTGACTTGCCCTCATTTAGATCCATCTGTCCATTCCACCAGTCCATCAAAATACCTGAGGACAGGTCCAATGTCAGGCTGCCTCAAAAAGGTCAGAGACTGTTGCTTTATTTTATTGTTTGTTGTTTATGTATACAATATACTGTCCGTTTCAGATTGTTGATGTTGTATTCCAAATGTGGAATATGCAGCAGGACATGCAGCAGAAAAAGACTGATGAGACTGTTAACTATAATATAGTCAATCAGCCAAACTCAATAATTGCAGGATATGAAACAATATTATGGTTTCATATCCTGCGATTATTGAGTTTGGCTGATTGGAATATTATTACTAAGGAGTAATAAGTAACATTTTACTCTAATAAGTAATATTGTCCAACACTGCTCACATCACACGGGTGTGATTTTTATACATCACTCTAAACATTTGAAGACTTTCAAGTAGTAAATTCCACACACACACACACACACACACACACACACACACACACACACACACACACACACACACACACACACACACACACACACACACACACACACACACACACACACACACACACACACACACACACACACACACACACACACTATTTTAACAAACAAAATACTGGCAAATGTTCTACCACATATAAGGTCAATCAACTATGTTAACTTCATGATCACCGGGCAGGAGTGTTTGAATATGTCAGGGTAAGTAAGACGCCCGTGCAGGACCCGAGCTTTATTATATATTGTAACGATCCCAGGAACCGGAGGCAGAGACGTAGTTCCAATGATAAAGATCTCTCTTTATTATAGTTCAACAATCATCCATATAACCACAGCATTTGTGTGTGTACATGCTAGCCAGGTTTGCTCTCTCAACCTAACTACCAACACAGCCTCTCACAGGCTCACATGCCGCGTCACTCACTCCTCCGTCCCGGGAGTCCCACCCCCAAGACAGTCCCATTGGCTAAAGCCATAGCTGGCCGCTACACTATATAAACCTTTCAACTTTAAAAATAGTTTTTGAAAATAGACATGATATTATGGTTATGCGTTACGGTTGTAATGATTATGTTATAAAATACACGCCTCGAGGATTTGGAAATGGAACGTATCCACTGGTGGTGGGTGTGTCACAGTGTGTGCGCGGTCACATACACAGTCAGTTGTGTGAAGTCAGCCTTCCGATGTGAATGTGATCCACCGCAGTCTGGAATAAAGCCTAATTATTACAGCACGTCGTCCTTTCTGATTGTACACATTGTGCAACGCATTGCGAGCTTGCTCCTTTGTAGAGGACGGGGTGATGCATGCAGCATTGCTGACGTTCAGTCTCATAATCACAGTGAAAATGAGCATAATATAGGATTGGACACACCACGGGTGTAACGGGTCGTCGGGTCTTTCGGAACGGGTAGGTTTTTTTCGGATCCGAACCTGTTTTTATCGGCTCCGGATCGGACCGGGTCCAATTATTTCGGGTCCGGTTCCGGGCCGGGTGCGGCCAATTAGAATGTTCTCGGATCCGGATCAGTTCGGTTCTGATATCACCGGGTCCGTTTCGGGCCGGGTCCAATTTTATGGACCCGTGCTGTGCTCTACTTCATCCCCCTTTGTTATGAGGCCGACCACAATGTGTGGAACATTCCCAGATAATGAGCACCTTATCGATCCTGCTTATTGATCCGGCTGTTATCGAGCCCACTATTGAGCGTCTTCTAATATTTTGTGGAAAGACGTGAGACGACAAATTCTGAACAGAATCTGTCTTTTTTTATTGGCCAGTTTTGAGGGACTGAGTTTGTGGCTGACCAGTGACCATCAAAAATCTAAAGAAGATGGCAAAAGTTGCAAAAGTTACAAATATTTTTGCCTATCATTAAAACAACCATTCATTAATGTGAAATAAGTGTTAAATGGCTTTATATTATAGTACTGTACTGTAATAATTAATTACTATTAATCTCTATTTCTTAATTTCATGAAATGCATATTTATTTAACGAAATAAATATCACTTGCACTATTTGGGCCTTCAAATACAGTACTTTTCTAACTTTAAAGGAACTGTTAACTGGTTAATGTGTGTACCGTCACTTTAAAAGCATAATGTTGTTTCCCGGGCAGCGCTGGTTGACATGTATCAACCAGACCAATATGTTTGTGCCAAGATGGGTGGGGGATTAGATTTAATTCTTGATCGCCTCTTGTCTTGATTGTTTAAACATGACATAATGTGCCGCTCTGCTCGACAAGCCCAAAGCTTATTGATAGTGTCTCAATTTCTAATGGGCTCGGGTTTTGAGCTCCATCCCATTTTGACATGGACTGACAAATGCTGTATGGCCATTTGCCATGACCTCCCTTTCATGGTCTCTTTTTATGTGATATTGGCTTAAACAAAGAGCAATGCAAATAATTAAAAAACAGAAAGATACTTTCCTGCAGCTCCATGACCTGCAGACATGGTGAGGGCAGCTCACTAACAGACTGGTCAGACACGTCCACAAGGCCAAACATTCTTTCTATGACCTTCTACCTCCACACGTCTACATTCCTCCTTTACACAAACAATAAAATGTCTGATAAAGGAAGGACAGCCATGCCCCCTGGCATCAAGTCTTTTTCACAATGCTGAAACTATTTTCTTGCAACTAAAGTTTGAGTTTTTTGGAACTTGAAAAAAAAAATAGAAACTGCTGACATGCTTCCTTCTTTTATCACCAAATACATGTTTTGGTTTGATTTAGTACAAGGTTAAACAGTAATTATAATAACTAATAACTATTTCAAAACAACTCATGTCAAACATAATTTTATTTCATGGTTAACACTAATGAGTGTGCAAGCATGTTATGACAACAATAATAAAATAATACATAATTCATCTTGTCTGCCAACAAGAAATAGGACTGAGGGGTAGTTCATTGGTGGGAAGGTCTATAATGACCTATAATTCCAGAAGAAAATAATTGTGGTTCAAGGTGTTCTTTATCGTTATATCTTGTATACAGGTGCATAACTAGTAATTTTGTTCCAGTTCCTTATGATATTGTAGCAGCATCAATAATAATACATAATAATAGTAAAAATTTATCTACAGTATAAATCTGTGGGTGCAGGCTTTCCCTGCATCTCTTGAGAACTGTTTGACGGATCAACTTTAAACTTGGCATGTGTTTTGCTGAGAACCCGAGAGTGATGTACTGAGTAGGAAGTCGGTCGGTTCAGCAGCTGTCCAGAATACTACCTATGAATCCACAAATCTCTTTTAACGTCTGCCCCTTTTATTCCCATATATATATATATATGAAGATTCTACTATGTCGTCAATATTTTGTCATAGTATTGATGCCATAGACTAACTGAAGGGGCATCAGTTCCGAAGAAGAGAAGGCTGTTGCCGAAACACACATTTTGTCCAAACTCAAACTACACCTTTTCTCTGTAATCATAATGTTCAATCGGTCAGAAGATGGATTTCAAAGTTTGCGGGAGAGGCACAAAATGCCACAATGAACACACTGGTCAGCCATATCTCAGGCGACAACACTACTGAAAATGGTGGACTGAGGTAACAGTTACCACGAGTCCTATCGAACGGGAAATGAAAAGCACCGCTCGGCGCTCACTTCACACTGGGTTGTGATGTTTTTTTGGTGAGTAAAGCAGACTCTGACCTGGGGATCTCACTGGAGGGGTGGAGGAGGTGGCTAAGGAGCGTACAGCAAAGGAGATGGACTCAAAGTGGGCAGGATAGGAAACTACAGATTGACGTGGAGTGGTATGAGACTTGGCATGTCCTTTGTGCCAGTAGTTATGAGGGTTTACAACTTGACACATGATGGTTCGTTCTGCTAGGTCAACTGTAACAGAACTTGGAATAATATGACCTCCAATGACACTTAGGGTATGGTTATTGTACCGATTGCAGTGTAAACACTGCATTGCACTGATTTAAATAGACACTTTATTTGTTTTGGGGTGGGATACGGTGGCACACACACACACACACACACACACACACACACACACACACACACACACACACACACACACACACACACACACACACACACACACACACACACACACACACACACACACACACACACACACACACACACACACACACACACACACACACACACACACACACACACAGAGCAACAGATTCTGAATGGTAATAGATGGTTGTGCTCAGTAGGGACAAATTGGAGAACTACAGTAACTAAACTATTTTCTTTCTTATTCTTTGTGATTGTATGTGTGAGGGAATCAGAAACCCCACACTTTCACTCTTATAAACTCCCTGTGTTGGAAGTTAAAATATCCTCTCTGAACAGATTCTCTGACCAGAATAATTTGTCCATAGTTTGAAAAACCTAAACCAGCGTGTTTCTTATGTCCCATCCTCAAAGACACATGCACATCTTAACGGCAATCCATTACACAAGAAAGCAAATAACAGTAAAATAATCGCACCAAATACTAATTTAAATTTAAAAATAAAGACAAAGTAGGTCTGGCGGCCTACATTCCAAGTTATATTACAAAAATAAAGAGGCATGGCTGTACACAGCCAAAAGAGAGCCTATTTCACCCACGCAATAACTTGACCAGCGCTGATTAATTAACTCAGCCACTGAAATCATAACTCTGATCGAAAAGCAAAGAGACACATTGTAGCGTAAATCCCACGACAATGCTGGTCAAGGCACTGTAGTAGGTACAGTAGTTACTGTATGACAGGCTTTGTTCTGAAGCTTGAAGGAAATGTGTTGCGTCCTCTTTGTGTCATGTCATGTCATACAGAACACATCTCTACTGCAAGGACAAACAATGCAGGCAACAGATTAAATGTCTGTCTGTGCTTGGAGGGAGTTACAAATTCTGTACTGGCCATATATGGAGCGTGTCTTGAGTGTACAGGGTTTGATGAAGTCAGATCAGAACAGGTCAGCTCCATATATGGAGATCTAAGGGTGGCAGCGGGGGCAGTGTCTTGAGTGTACAGGGTTTGATGAGGGCCCAGGTAGGGCCGGGCCTGTTGAGAACTCTAGTTTTCACCGGCTGCCGGGTGCGGCTGCACTAATAACTTTAGGGCGCGCACGTCTAGAGTCTAGAGTCTAGAGACAGGTATCAGTCAAAAGGGAGACATCGAAGAGGAAGGATCTCCATATATGGAGATCTAAGGGTTTGAGGTCAGATGTAGAGTTGCTGGCCAATATTGATGACATCAGATTTCATAGTAAATGCGACCTGCAGTCGCAATAAGAATAAAAGTATAATTGCACCTCTCAGTTTGCATTTATTGTTAGGGTACTTACCCTAGGGACACATGCAATGGAGAGCATGCAAACTTCACACAGAAAGGCTGTTTCACCAACCCCAAATAGAACCCCACGTAGATAATCACGTATTTCTAATCGTATTTCTTTTAAAACACAACGAAAGACCTTTCTGTTTGCCGTTGCCTTTATTGAGTTACTTTTCTTTATCCTCTTTCTCTTCTAAACAGTAATTTAAAAAATCCATGCATTTATTGAGACTGTAGGTAAGGAGGCTGGGTAATGAAGATGGTGGCACCCTGTAGAACGCCGTCTTTCTGAAAGGAAAAAACTAGCTTAACTTTATAACACAAAGAGGGAAGAACTACAGAAGGAAGGAAAATCATGCCACCAAAGAAGCAACGTTCCAACCCTGTCCCTGTGATAGAAGACGACGACTTTGAAGAGATCCGTAAGTCGCTAGACTTCATGTCAACGGAAATGACCAAAGTGACGAAGCAGCTGAAGACGCTGACGGAACTTGTATCTGAAGTCAAACAACTTAAGGATAACCGAACTACTGAGGCAGTGGAAGAAACTGGATGGAACTGTAAGGTGCTAATACGGCAGGAAGAGAAGACCGAAATGGTAAGAGAGCTCAAAGACCTTGATGCATACAAATAATGTTGCTGTCTCCTCCCCCCGGAGGGCTCTAAGTCTAAAAAGATATGCGGCGATGAAACTAGCGCTACTATTATTTAACTTTTTGAAGCTGATTTGTTGGTTCTGCGGCTGCCCTTTGGTGCATGGCATGATCATGGATTAATTCTATTGTCAGAGGGATAGCGTTTTCATATCCTGGGTTTTTGCATGAGAGAAGTTGCATGCCACGGATTTAGCTGTTTTACATGTTGTATCCTCACTTGCCCCCTTGCTTGCATGAAATTGCATGGAACTTGTATATATTTGGACAGACATGACCTGGCAATGGCAAATTATGGATTTATTTTTCTACTTTTGTGCATGGATGTTTAGTTCGTTCTACTATGGTGGACATATGGCTCTATGGGGCACTTTGCTCTGTGACTGTTTTTTTTTTCCAGACGCGGCAACAAATGAGCATTTGCGCCTGTCGTAGACATGCGCGGAGCAAGTTCAGTCAGGGAACCTCAGTCAGCGCGCCGGCCGTTAATTGGGCCACCGCAGCATCACGCTCTCATCCACATGATTCACTCAGCCAATCACACACTCACCCCATCTCATACGGCTACTTGAACCAGAGGTTTGCATTCCTCTGCCTTCTTGCTTGCTTACTGCTGCTGTATCAGCGTGCTGCTGTCATACAACCTGCGCTCAATTCTGCTTGCTTACTGCTGTTGTATCAGCGTGCTGCTGTCATACAACCTGCGCTCAATTCTGCTTGCTTACTGCCGTTGTATCAGCGTGCTGCTGTCATACAACCTGCGCTCAATTCTGCTTGCTTACTGCTGTTGTATCAGCGTGCTGCTGTCATACATCCTGCGCTCAATTCTGCTGCTGCTGCCTTTTGTATACTGCGTGCTGCTGTATACAAAGTGCTCACCCACCTCCACCCCAGCTACCACCTGTCGTTTTGGATCTACTGTTTAGGTACGGGGGATTCAGAGTCCCTATGGTTGGGACTGATGCGCTTGACCTGAGTACCTAAAAAGCAGATCCAATACATCGCCAAACCATAATAAATATATTGCATTGATTATCTTATATTCAATAAATATATATATTACATCCTCCTTGAGTTGTCTGACTGAACCTATATATTTTTTTTTCTCTCTCTTTTTTTCCCAACCTTTTTTGGATTGACAAATGGTCAGGTTTTGTGTTGGAGCTATCTATTGTGTGTGCGTGCGGATTAGCGTGCATGCGAGTGAGAGCGTGCGGGTGTGCCTGCTGGTATGAGAGATTACATATCTGGGCTGTATCCTGGACAACAAACTGACAGGTGAAGGCATGGCAACAAGGGCGATCAAAAAAGTAAACCAAAGGACAAGATTCTTGGGGAGAATCTCCTCCTTTGTAAACAAGAGGGCTCTCAGGACATTAGCTGGAGCTCTTATTCAGCCCATATTTGACTATGCCTGTACCTCCTGGTTCTCAAACATCTCAAGGTCACAAAGAATTAAGCTTCAAACCTCCCAGAACAAACTAATTCGACTCCTCCTAGGCCTAGAGCCCATGACCCACCTTTATGCAACACATTTTGATGGCATAGGATGGCTCCGGGTAGAAGACAGAGTCAAGCAGTTGAAAATGGGGCTGACTTTCAAAATAGTAAATTCAGCCCTGCCCTCTGTGCCCTCAGTCCCCATTTACTTAACCGATTACCTCACAAAGGTGAGCAACTCTCACAGCCACAACACTAGAGGGAGTATAAATAATGATCTGGTACCACCCACTTATAGAACAAATATGGGTAAATTCACTTTCCACAGCACTGCCACTCAGGTGTGGAATGCCCTGCCCCCTTCCCTCAAAACAAACAAATCACTGGCTTCCTTTAAAACCGGGCTGAAAGATCACCTAGCAATGCCAGCGGGTCAAAAGGAGAGAAGATGACTGCCAATCTCCCTATACCCCCCCCCCCCCCCCCCCTCCGAGCGATTTATTTGGTATTTAAATTTATTTAGGTTTTTTTGGTACTTACACCTGTAAATAATTTTCATGTTTTTTTAGGTATCTTCAATTAATGTCATCATTGTATTGTGAATGAATGCACTGGGACCCGAATGGAAACAAGACCGCAAGGTCTTTTTTCGGTACCATCCTTTTGGATAAATGTGCTTTTGACTGTACCATGTACTGTTTTTGCATTTGATATTGTCTAATAAGATAATCAATCAATCAATCAAAATGTGTGCGGATTTACATGCGTGTGCGTGTCTGCCGGTGCGTGCGGGCATGTGTGCGTGCGTGCAGGTATGTGTAAAGACTTTTAATAACAATGACACTAAATGAGGATGAAATTATGCTCCCTTTTAGGGACATTGATGATGATTTAGAATCTACTGTTAATGAATACAATGGTCATCAACTGTACTTGAAAACCTTAATTTTAAAAAGTTTGATCACATGGAATACAAAATGCACGATTTTGGTAGAAAATCACTTCTTTAACAGGATTAGTAATACTTGTAAATTGTGACTATTATACTGACGACTCACGAGCAATTAAAACATGTCAACATGCTTTTTCAATAATTCACTTCAATAGCAGGAGTCTATACAGAAATCATAAGAAATTGAGAATTATCTGAGTCAATTTAATGAATTCAATGTAATAGCAGTTTCCGAAACCTGGTTAGAAAAAGTAAAAGGTTATAATGTGGGAATGGAGGGATATGATTATGAGTTGTACACAATGGATAGGACCAAAATAACAACATAAACTGAACTGAACTGAACAGGAAAAAGGGAGAGAGAAAGTAGGAGATTGACAAGCAGCAAATGTTCTGCCCAGCCCAGGAATCCAACCGTGGACTTGCTGTCAAGAGATCAGACCCTTCGTGTTATGAACCCTAACCACATCGACACCCAAGGCCCCTCGCAAAACAGGATGCAGAAACTCATTTGATAAGGAGCGTGAAAACATGCTTGGAAGCCAATCACATCACACTGCTCACTAACTATTGTATCATCATAGTTTCTATTCTTCCTAAGAACCCCTTGAGCTCGCCTCCCAGCTAACGCACCCACACCATCCTCCCCTGAAGGACTACTGCGATCCTGTTAAGCAGTGAAGGTTTGGAGATAAACCCCACCTATGACCGACCAGCCAGCTTCAATCTCAGAACTTGAAGGCATACTGTAGTCCTACTGTATTGTAGTCACTCACTCCCCAGTCTCCTTCTTGAGTTCAGAGTCCTCTACACCTATAGTATTGTCTGTCAATAATAAATGCATACCACTATTAATATTTAACAGCCAGGTTCAGCCTAGCTCTGCCCTGGATAGAAGACTACTCGACAGAAATGCCCAAGGCTCCCCGTGACTCGTTCCACAGAGGTACTTGGAGCAACAGGAGAATGAATAATTCTGGATAATATGCATAACTGTACACTACACCACCCTACACTTTTCAACTAAGGGCTGAGGAAACCAGATGGACTGTTTTCATGCCAGCAACTTTTCACAATAACTTAAGAATTTTCGCCATTTATGATGTGTATTACATTTGTTTATTGCCTTGATGCTGAAGAAATCCCGGAGGATACTCCCTGAGGGACACACAAACACCATCCATCAACACTCAATCCTCTCAAGTGTGGTGCATCTGTTACACAACTGCAAAGTAGGAGTTTCTGTCTTTGTCTTGTTTAAGACACATTCTGAAGATTATATCAAAGATGGAGAAATATGTTGCATCGTTTACATGCTGCTGCTAATAAGTCTTCACTGTAGCTGCTAGGGTTGTGAAATGTGAATAGATGAAGAAAAGATAATCGTGATAAAAGCCTGTCAAGATACTCAATGCTATGTGGAAAGGAGAGACACCCGCACACTGCCACTTGCTGGGTTCAGAGCATTTATTGAAGCAACGTTTCGGTCTTGCGTCCTTCCTCAGGCTTAATTCAAGAATGGGCTGACATTGTCACTAAATACATTTCAGAAAGTATAAACAACCAATCAAAATGCATGTAATTATCTACACAGATAACAGCTGTGAAAAACCTAAATGTTATGCTATAGAAACTGTTGATCTGAACTTCTTGACCAGCCGGTATTATAGGCACTTCAGGTGCAATGTTTTTATTATTAATTTTCCACTCTTTAACAGAGTAGGATCTTACATTTGACATTGATTTGCTTATTTAACTGTATGTCTTCCATGTATGTTATATGGCATGACATTTATGCATATCCCTGTATTATTGTTATCTGCTATTTTCAATGGTATATGAGGAATGTTCACAGAAACACTGCACCTTTAAGTCACGTGACAAGGTTTTTCACAGCTGTTATCTGTGTAGATAATTGCATGCATTTTGATTGGGTGTTTATACTTTCTGAAATGTATTTAGTGACAATGTCAGCCCATTCTTGAATTAAGCCTGAGGAAGGTCGCAAGACCGAAACGTTGCTTCAATAAATGCTCTGAACCCAGAAAGTGGCAGTGTGCGGGTGTCTCTCCTTTCCACATTGTATATGCCTCGTCATCATCGCACCTGCTCCAAATTACCTACCGGGTGTGCATCTCTCTATAAGATACTCAATGCTAAAAACTTATGTTCATGACAGTATCAAAATTACAAGCCGCATCGCGCCATTTCAATATGTTGCTCTCGCACATGCGGAAGCCATGCAGCGCTGCTGTATATCCGTACATGCTACAGCCGAGTTAACAGAGAGAGAAATAGCTGGTATAGTGTTGCATTGTAAAGTCCATTCTGTCATTACCTTTCATTTCCCCGTCTGTCACCAAACTCCCACATAATTAGACCTGCGGAGGAGTGACATGGCACTTGCCTTTTCAATGGTGGAGAATCAGCATTCTAGAACCACATTACATAGTGCCAAGCAGATCATATTTTAGCAAGCGTGTTGCCTGCAATGAAGGCAAGAGAATAGTTACTGAAGGGTTGCGCCATGAAGAATTGATTTCCTTAACTAGAATGGTGTGCTCTTCAGAGCACATTTGTTATTTATAATTATTGTTCAAATAAAAGTTACTTATTGAGAAACAAGTGTTTTCTTGAGTCAATAGCCTAATAATTCTAATAATAATGTACGCGCGTGCACGCAAGGATTTTTGCTGTTTCTTACGCTAGAGATGGCTAGCGATGAAGCTAAATAGGCAGAAAAAGCCCCCAAAAATATCTTTAAATAAATATATATATTATATATATATATATTAATTTTTTTATTTTTTGCGTGGCACATCTATGCACGAAATGTCTATGTTCACAGGCGTCTGTGTAGAGGGAATCTGAGCATGTGCAATACCATACCTCTTACACCATGTGTCCTTTGTGAAATTACCGGGCCAATAACCGATCAGATCAGGAAATTTAATTGAAGCTTTAATCTGGATCAAATCTTCATTCAATACAGGTAGTCCAAAACAAAAACATAGTATTGGGTTTTTGAAGTTTGAAAAAATAAATAAAAAATAAATCACACCGTGGTCACACAGTGGTGCAACTCCGTTGTGGGGGTCCTCCGGAACTTCCAGAAGCGTAGGAACGTGCCCAGGGTGCTGGCCTGGTTCCGGTGAACCGCCCGTGTCCCAAATGGTCAAGAAGTCAAGAGTTACCGTGTGAGGGTCCCTAGGGGGTCTGTCTACTGTCACTGTTCTATACTGTCACACCTGAAATCATCATATACTGTATACAGTTAATATGTATGTGTGTTAGGCTGCACAACAGTGACACTTGCTATTTTCGTGCTCGGACAGACCCAGCAAGGGACAGACCCAGCCAGGCAGCCAGAGACACACAAAGCTCCGTAATGAAATGGTTGCACCACTTAAAAATAAATAAAACACATTATTTATATTACCTACTGGAAGGGTAGATTCAGAGTGGATTACCAGAGCAAAAACACTATATAAATAATTTAAACATGTTTCATTATAAATAAGATGTTATTTTGTAAATTGAAATACCTTTATGGTTGATTAACAAACATCTTCATTTATTTTTGTCACATTTGCAGTGAACTCATGCCTACCGGCAAAATTGTCTGATCCTGGATCACAGATTATAGGATTTCAAAATCGGATCTGATCATTAGGGATTACAAAATGTTGAACTTGTGGGCCCAAGGAATGATGTATTACCCACCACAGATTAATCATATATTTATTTAAGCTACCCCTTTTTGATTAGTGGATATTGCATTAAATGAACCATCACATGGACACGGTAAGTCATACAACCCAGCTGTAATCAGCTGTCAGCCCTCTGATTGAATCAGTGTTTCTAATCAGCCACGCATCTACGCACCAATCGCACCACATTCTCACAACAAGGTTGTCCATTTTTAAATACAATACTCTCTCTCCTTCACTTGATCCCTGCTATAATAATGCTGCTACACTCACTGCTGCTGCTGGCAAAGCTTTGCTTTCACCACCCTATAGCCTCTACCTTTCTAGTTCAAAGTCCTTGCATAGCTCAAAAGTTAAACTGAAATTCAATGTATTGCTTTGGGCCCACTCCTGTATAATGAAGCACTGCATTGCACTCCCTCTTTTAGTTTAGCATGCTTCTTGGATAATTCTGAGAGCAGAGAGAGAGTGGATCAGTGCCAAATATAATTGCATTCCATTTGTTGTGATAATTGGTGGAATGCACAATGTGTGAGCGGTCCTGACTGAATGGCTTTTCTGGTAGTTGTCATTCCGCTTTGACAGCAGGCTGCCCCAGAGCTCAGCGGCGGCTGGCAGCGTTTGCCGACTTGGCGTCTTTGATGGAAGGCTCCAGCATGCTTGGAATATTTGTACAGTACATCCTCATTGACTGCTGGCATCAGCAGGCGGCCATGAAGGCTTTATCAACAACAAACACTTGCAGGGAATCAGTTCCAATATCCGATCTATCAACATCGTTAGCTCCCACAGAGCAGTGAATCAATCCACACACCCGATATGCAGCAGCACATGTACAGTATGCACCACAACACACGCGCACACACACACACACACACACACACACACACACACACACACACACACACACACACACACACACACACACACACACACACACAGTGTATATCCATAAATAGAACAATGACGGACTCATTGACTCATGGACTCACTGACAACCAAATATGGAGGGGTGACGGACGGATCGGCTGACAGGTTTTGCAGGTTTTAATAGTAATCCTGCGACCTACAGTGGCAGTAAAGTAATTGTTGAGGGCCGCTAGCCCCTATACAGCTCTTTGTCTTAACCTATGTCACATTTGCCATTGACAATGAAAGAAGAATTTACCTCATGTATCTGAGCATATCGGCTTTTAGTGTAACCCTTTTTTTGTCCAAACACAAACATTAAATGCCATTGACAATAAAAGGAGAATTTACGTCATATGTGTCTGAACAAATCGGCTATCCTTCTACCCTAATGGACATAGGGTACACAATAGGGCATTAACCAAACGTGATTTTTGATAGTCGACTCGACTACCATCAAAATCGATTTATAGTCGATTAGTCGGCGGTAAAATATGATATTTATTCCATCCAATCAAGCATTAAAACATCGTGTTATGAAACAGCCAGCGAGCGAAGCAAAACAGAGCGGTGAATGCACTATCAATGCAGGCCGAGTGGAATAGTACTAAGAGAGTGGCGACACACTTCCTATGGGCTATAGTTCCAAACATTGGAACTATCCCATTGAGATAGAATGAGCACTTCCGCATTCCATTGTTACAGTGGGAGTCAACGCGAGTGTTGCCACTCTTACTAGATTACGCTGAATGCCGCTCTGATTGGCCGAAATTAGCTCAGCTGTTTCAAGTCAAAGTTGCAAGTCCACAATGACTCACGGATGGACGCGTTGTGAGCTTGTAGATCTGCTATTTTTTATGCATGTTACGTTGTTCACAATGTTTGGAGAGTGGAGACTGGAGCAATGAACCATGCGATGTTTTTCATACAACCCTAAATGTTCAACAACAAGTTACAATCACAGTTCCTTTGGTTTTTAGAAGGAGTTACAAGCAAGGAGGAGGTTTGCTAGCTAGCAGGCTGCCAGGCTATGAATCAGATGATCAACTACTTAACTCCATCGCGAGTCTTTTGCGGCTACGTATTAGAACTATGATCGTGCGGCATCGCTGTTTGTTTTTAATAATGCCACACGCGGCACGCAGACTTTTGTTGGATAAGCATGAAGAAACATGAAATCACGGCAAGAGCTACTGTAGTTTGACTGTCACCAAACTGGATACTATTGGGCAGAGCGAGGAGGAACTCCTGCTATACTTTACTGTACCGGACGACGACACGTCTCCAATCTAACTTGTTGAACAAACTACAGTAATAAACTCACCAATAGTAAACGTATTTACACACTGTAGTTGTCCCCATTGATCTTATGAGCCTATGAGGCATATCACATATGCTTTTCCCAAAGAAAAACTGTCTTGACTGCTGCTAGTGCCACCGCCGATACGCCGCCCACCACACCTACACGAGTCAGACGAGTGAGGGTGACGGCAAAACCCACGTACAGTAGGCTTGTATGATATGAAAACAATCAGCCAGGAATGGATTAGTACTGAAGTTGGCGAACTACCAACAAAACAACCGAGCTCACAGCTGCATGCCTGCATGTCTGCTGTAGAAAAGAAAAAGAAAAAGAAAATCATAAAAAATATTAAAAATAATTAAAAATAATATTAGCGAATAATCGGATGTCAATTAACAGTGTCGACTAGTGTTTTGCTAGTCGACTAGTCGACTATTCGATTATTATGTTAATGCCCTAGTACACAAGCACATGGCCGTTTATCCGTCCTCCTTCTCCTACCAAACCACTCTGTTAGCACACATCTCTCCATGCACAAAATAAATCGGCATTCCACCTGAATGCAGATGCACTACATTGCATCCACACAACTGTCATATATACTGTACAAATATTGTTTAAGATCAAAACACGATCCAACTGCCCAGCTTGCTGTGACGTCAAAATCGTCACAACTTTCCACACCATCTTCTCCAAAGACTCCACCAGCACAGACTAGAGCACAGCCATCCGAAGGTCCCTCCCCCTTACTGCTGTGTGCAACGCGCAACAGAAACAGAATACCGGTCACCATAACATGTTGCATGCGCATGCTTCTGCAAACTTTGCTACGCATACACGGCCATGCACATTATGTCGCCATTTACTACAGTACGCCTATGTAATTCCCTGTGTGTATAGAGCAGGTACAACAGTATGGCTCCGTACGGTATGCCATGTCTTTCTCGCTCTAACACATACCATTCTTTCCCTTCCCACCACAGACTCATGTTAGTAACCTCGCATCAGTGTCCCCACACATGGGTTCACACTGCAGCGCATCAAACGACTGGACGTAACGGGACCTGAAGTGACGAGTGAGACACGAGTGTGTGCCTATCGATTCTCATCTGTGCTGCTGTGCCAGGGGAAATTCTCCGTTCCGTTTCATTGTATGCTCTGCAAATAATGCATGCATTACAATATTACACTCTGTAACATGTGGTTCCATTTGTCGTTCAATGAAAAGGAAGGGATGTCCATTGTCCGCACACTGTTTCACTGCTCCCAGGGAAAGCCGTGTGGGTCTTCGTCATACCTGACGAAGACCAAGTCCATCTTAACCGTTAGGTCCCGTGGGCAACAGCTCCACCAGTGCGCTCTACACTTCCCTTTCCAGAGCAACATTAGTTACTTCCTCCTGGGGGATCCCCAGGGGTTCCTTGGCCAGTGAGTCGATATGCACCCTCCATCTGCGCCTTGACAGCCCCGCGTCTCCTCCCCAAACCACTCGCTACAGTGCCGTCGTTACCTATACGCGCACTATTCACTGCGCGTAGGGCAACACGTTGCTGAGGGCAACACAATGAGCGAGGCAGCAAGCCCTTTCCAGTTTTGAGGTTGCCCCTCCCTCTCCCCCCGGTCTGTGTGAACATTATTTTGTTTTGAAACAAACGCAAGAGAAGGACATAGAATGAAGGAACCCGACATTTACAGGCTCCAGCATCACTTGCAAAGCTGCATGTGTGTTGTTGTGTTAATTATTTTACTAACATTAGGACAAGTGGGGAAGTGGAGAGGAGACAGTGTGTTTTGGACACACATTACAGTACAATACGGAGTACAGTACAGTACAGTACAGTACAGTACAGTACAGTACAGTACAGTACAGTACAGTACAGTCCAGGGAAGCTGGAAGTACCCTCACTAAAAACGCCGGGACAACGCTCCACACGTCCCAAACTCTTCTCCCTTCTGGCTCCAAAACTGTGGAATGCACTTCCCATTGCAGTCAGAACTGCAGCATCACTCCCAATCTTCCGCCGTAGCCTGAAAACCCACCTTTTCAGACTCCATCATGGCCCTTAGCACTTACCCTAAACCCTTAGATAGCATTTCTGTTGGATTATATAGCATTTGATACAGACTTATAGCATGTTATGTAGACAGCACTGTAATTGTATTGTATGTAGTCATAGCACGCCATAGTACACATATATAGCATAGTAGTAAAGATGTATAGTTTATATGTATAGTGTATGTATAGTTTCACTATATAAATATTCCACTGTTACTTTCTTAGCTTACGCATGTTTCATGATAAATGCTTTTTATGTGATGTATTCCCATGCTTTGTTCTTGCTTAAATGTAAGTCGCTCTGGATTAAGAGCGTCTGCTAAATGCCTAAATTGTAAATTGTAAATTGTACAGTACAGTACAGTACAGTACAGTACAGTACAGTACAGTACAGTACAGTACAGTACAGTACAGTACAGTACAGTACAGTACAGTGACTGCATTGGCTCACGCACATGACATATGTTTACTCCTACTCCAATGGCGAGTAGTTGCATTTAGATTCACAGCTATTATCATGTATTGTTAAACAGTCACAGGAAGAAGGGTTTGTTTTCCTGTCTGTCATTCTCAACAACAAAACCTGTCTAATGTCCAACGCAATGACCGTACAGCAACACTACACTCAAAGTACAGTAACAGAGTATGATTACAGCATACAGTACGAGTACAGTAAGGGCCCAGTACCACTACAGTACAGCTGTACAATCACAGTACAGTATACAGCACAATACAAGCACAGTACAAGAGCACAGTAACAGTACAGTATACAGTCAGAGTACTGTATACAGTAAGAATACAGTATACAGTACAGCAGGGGTCCTCAACTAGAAATGATGAAGGTCCACAAATAATTTTTTGAATAAGACCGAGGTCCGGCCCCATGCGCGGCGTCCATCGGAGAGCGGGGCTCTATGCCAGTTTAGTATGGTCAAGCCAAGCTTATACAAATCAGATCGCCTTCCACCCAACCAATAATGGGGTGCAGAGTGCAGGCCCGGAGTGGAACTCCAAATCAGGCCGGGAGTTATACGCCCCAGAATTTTGGGGGCCCTTGGGGGACATTTTGGGGGCCTTTGCAGTAATTTCACATGAGAAATGTACCATCTGATGTTATTTATATTATTAACTTTTTTTTTTTTGGGTGGTCCGCAAAGAGGTGGTCCACGGTCCGGTCGCGGACCGCGGTCCGCCAGTTGAGTACCCCTGCAGTACAGTATACAGTAACACAACAGTATACAGTAACAGCACAGTAAGAGTACAGTATACAGTAACAGTACAGTAACAGTACAATACACAGCACGAGTACAGTATGCATTACAGTAACAGCACAGCCTACATCAACAGCACAGTAATAGTACAGTGCACCGTAAGAGTACAGTATGCAGTAAGAGCACAGTATACAGTACGCGCACAGCATACAGCAAGACTACAGTACAAGTACAGTAACATTACAAGTACAGAAACAGTACAAATTAAAACCTGCCCACTCGGCCAGGTTGCCAGGTTTGCCAAGTTTGCTTTTCCAAGCAAAGAAAAGGTATAGGCATAGTGTCTAGTTTACGTCATGATGATAGGAGCGCCCCTAACTTCACACGGGTGTGATTTTTGAGAACTAAATAGTGTTTCCCTCTGCTCCTGCTTTGACCGTAGCTCAATATGCAATTTGGCTATACATTCATAAAGTGGCAAATGCATGCAATTCACTGTGAACGCAAAACACAACAGTGTTCACAGAGTGGGAGGTAATGTGATTACAGGGATAATCTAAACCCTCAAACCTCAAATAAATAAAATTTAAAATATTTAGGCCTTCCCGCTTCCATTTAATTTGTTTGGAGACCCATTTTTTCTGAACCCTCTATATCCAACAAAGATGGTGAAGCATGAGGAAATTAATTGCGAACGCAGTGATTGCGAACGCAATGAGCACTAACTATGAGACCCTGCAGATCGTGTCTGTCTGTCTGTCCCGCTGTGACACCACACACACACACACACACACACACACACACACAAACAACCACACACACACAGTAGAAAACTTTAAAAAATTACTAACTAAAAAGAAAATAAAAGTAAGTCATTTATTCTAATTGTTATTGCAATTTACGAGCTGCGTTCGTTTCCCGCGTTTGCGCGTCTTACTTGTTAATTGCTGTATCTGCTATCATGAAAAATCATGGCAACTTAGTTATTTTGTTTGCATTATGAGGGCAATGTAGTGCAACATAAATGTTAAAAACGTTTAACGAAAATAAAGCTGTCTTTGAGCTGGACACATTTTTTTATGTATACTGTATATGCTACAGTAAAATAGCCAGTATTCGTTTTGTTACAAGCACTTCTATCGGTTGTATCAATAAGTGATTCCGATTCCATTACAACTTACTCAAGCCATGTAATGTTTACGGAAAATAAGAACAGGTGATACAAAGTGTGGTATAGGATATGTCATGACGTTTTTATGTCATATCCTGCTCCATTCACGTAGTTTCACCTGTTTTTATTTTGCAGCATAATTTACTTCCATGGCTTGACTAAGTTGCAATGTCATGTTCAATTGAATGACAGGCCAGACTAATTTGTTATTGGTGACGATACATCTGCCTGTGAAACCCCTGACGTGGTGAAAATTATAAATATCAGATCCGCCTCTGCATGAAACCGCAGTTAAGCAAGACTTAATTAATATGCTAATTTAGGCAAGGATCTGAGAGTCTAAAGTTATTCATAATGTACTCAACAAAAACAAAACAACACTGCCCCACAGATCCTGAGCATCTATCTACCCACGTCACAAGGTGAACCGAACTGAAAGAACTGAATCTTACATTATGTTGTGAACTGTCATCCGAGGAGACATTACATTACCATTACAAAAGGCAGCGCCATGATTCTATCTATAAAAATGTGCCACGTCTCTGTAAGTCTGTAATCCACGTAACTCGAGAACCGTTCGCCCCACCGACTTTAAATTCGACACACGCATTCCACACCACCACAGGGAGTGCAATGCCCGGTGTCGAGTCCGTCAGATACACCGTTGTCCAGAACCAGCACCAAAGCCTCTGCCCGGGCAGCCGGGCTCTGGACAGGACAGAGGTTTGCATAAACAAACCTGATACGCCAAAACTCGCCACATATCTTACCACATATCTTACGTAATACGTAATATTTTAGATATATTCTGTGACATAGCAGCCCATATTATATTATTCTTTCTGAAACAACTTAATGCCCCTTCTTTTCAAAGACACCTTTTTAATGCCAGGGAATGGTTGCAATCTGAAATTCTGATGCAAAATAGTGCCTTCTGATGTAAAAGTAGACAACCTTTTGTTTTAAGAATTTCCTATCTTTAATGCCCAACTTTCTTACAGGATAAAATCTTAAAGCCACACCTGAATGCAAAAAACAACCGGCCACTGTCATAAAGCGTAAACTGAGGTGGTATGGACACATCACCTAATGCTGCTGAATTAGTACTTATTACCTAACTGCTGCTGAATTAGTACTTATTACTTTTTCGCTAGAAACAGACTATCATATATGAGTGACTGACTTTCCAATCCAATCCAATTTTATTTATAGAGCACGTTTAAAACAACAAAGTTGACCAAAGTGCTGTACAATTAGGCAAAGCAAAACATAATACAATACAATACAGTAATAAAAACATATACAATAAAATCAAACAATCAAGAGTACACATTATTCACGGTTTAAAAGCCAGGGAATAGAAATTAGTTTTAAGATGTGTTTTAAAAACAGGTAGTGTTGGAGCCAGCCTGACGTGGCTAGGAAGCTGGTTCCACAGTTTCGGAGCAATTACTGAGAAGGCTCGTGCCCTCTTTTCTCACACCTTGCCTTGGGGATGACAAGGAGCATTTGATTTGCTGACCTCTGTGACCTAGATGGCGCATAGTGTTTTAGGAGATCGGAGACATAAACTGGTGCTGATCCATTTAAAGATTTAAAAACAAACAATAAAATCTTAAAATGGTTTCTAAAACGTACTGGGAGCCAGTGGAGAGCAGCTAAAATGGGAGTGATGTGTTCATATTTCCGGGTTCCTGTTAAAAGTCGTGCCGCAGCATTTTGAACAAGTTGAAGGCGGGAGAGGGAGGCTTGGGTGATGCCGGTGTAGAGGGCATTACAATAGTCAAGGCGAGTTGTAATAAAAGCATGTATCACTCGCTCTAGGTCCTTAAAAGATAAAACTGATTTGATTTGTGATAAAAGCCTTAAATGATAAAAACTAGATCTAACCACAGCATTTATTTGTTTATCAAGTTTAAAAGCATATCCATTTTAACTCCTAGATTGGAGACCATGGGAACCACAAAGGGTTGAAGTGGGCCCAGGTCTAAGGGAGTGTTGATGACACTTGGTCCGAACATTATCACCTCAGTTTTGCTTTCATTTATATTAAAAAAATGTAGGGCCATCCAGGCTTTAATATCTTTTAAACAATGAAGGAGAGGGGATAGGGGGCTGTTGCTATCTCTATTTAGGGGCATGTATATTTGGGAGTCATCTGCGTAAAGGTGATAGGAGATTCCGTGTTTTTTTAAGATGAGTCCTAGGGGGAGAGGATATAGCGAAAACAGTTTGGGGCCAATAATTGAACCTTGGGGTACTCCAGATGACAGGGGGGCGGAAGAAGATGTATGATGACCAAATTTAACTGAGAAGGATCTATTGCATAGGTATGATTTGAACCAGTCTAGGGCGGTATCCCTGATACCTACACTGTGCTCCAGGCGTGATATTAAAATATTATAGTCTAATGTGTCAAAAGCAGCAGTTCAATCTAAGAGTAAAAGAATTACAGTGTCACCATTATCTGTGGAAATTAAAAGATCATTAAAAACTTTGAGCAGTGCCGACTCGGTGCTATGGAAAGCTTTAAAACCAGATTGAAAAGTTTCAAGGATGTTGTGCTCATTTAAAAAAGTCTGTAACTGTAAAAGTGCTGTTTTTTCTAAAGGTTTTGAAATAAATGGAAGCTTGGAAATGGGTCGATAGTTGGATAGTACAGAGGTGTCCAGGTTGGCTTTTTTGATTAGGGGTTCCACAACTGCTACTTTAAAATGTGCTGGTACAACTCCTGTTGTAAGATCGACTGCTGTTTATTATGTTATGGACTGAAGGTCCAATAGTCCCCCAGACCTCCTTGAATAAGCGGGTGGGGATGGAATCTAACGGGCAGGTTTAATTTTTGCAACAATGTCACTGAGAGCTAAGAGCGACACAGGTTCAAAATTATTAAAAACAGGAACATGAGTATTAACAGACGTCGGGGGTCGAGAACAGGGGGTGGAAAGAGGGCTCTGATAGTGGCTATTTTACCTATAAGAAATGAGAGAAAACTTTCGCATACCTCCGGGGAGGCTTCCAAACATGTGGATAAGGGAGGATTTAACAATACTTCAATGGTTTTAAATAATACTCGTAGTTTATCAGCATTTGTTGAAATAATATCAGAGAAATATTTGGTTTTTTCAGCCTTGACGGTAATTTGGTACATTTTCTTTCGCAAACGATACAGAGACACCTCCCTGACAATAATAAGTAGACGATCACCCCATGTTATTCTCCATAGAGAAATTACTTCCGTGAACCAGGGGAATCGAGGGCATGAGCGATTGACGTCAGGACTTCGTTGTAATGTTGCTTATTTTCTCTATGGGAACTATGGATGGAAATGAGCATTCTTGCTAAATCGGGTGTATTTACACAGCATTGTATGTGTGGTGTTGATTAATATGTGCTCTCTTCCAAATAAATGTGTATATATATATATATATATATATATATATATATATATATATATATATTAGGGGTGCACGATTATGAAATATATAATATATAATATATAATATCCGATTATTTGTAGGGTCATATCTGCCGATACCGATTCTGACCGTTTCCGATATTATAAAGCGGACCAAATTGGTATTCAATCAATCAATAAATAGCATAATACTTTTCCAAGTGTCTGCTTTCACAACTGAATGACTGAATGAGATGAGTTTTTCTTTTTTTGCTGGTGAAAACCGATTAAATAATCTGTATTATTTTGAAACCGTTCCGATAACGATATGGCATTTATATGGCCAATTCCGATTATGCTACCGATTAATCGTGCATCCCTAACGTCCCTAACGTGCGTGCACGCACGCACGCACGCACACACGCGCACACACACACACACACACACACACCTTATTCAATTGATATTTTGTTTTATTTTTAATGCTGCAGAATATGAGCTGTTGGTCAAATCTGTTGTTCCTCAATAATTTTGTATGAATAGACCCTTTTACACCTTGTTACTGTGTGCATTGCCATCCTTCGCCCACGTTATGAGCTTGTTGACATTGACACAACAATTTTTTCCAGTCTCTGAGGTCATACAGTAGGTGTGACCCCAACCACTTGCCCACCCTCCTCCTCTTCTCTGAACGCTGACAAGAGACCCTGCTGACCCAGCCCCTCATAAAAAATGTACAATGTACTCGCTGAATCAGAATTCTCAATTAACAAACAAACAGTAGTAATTATAGTAATTATAATGGGTCACATTGTTCTCATGTCCCTGAAGGGCTCGACATAGCTGTATGAATTCACCAGCATGGGACCTCTTCTATACAATAATGCCTAACACGTAATGCCTGGCACGGTACACCATCATAATTTTATAAGTATAAATCAGGCATAAACTCCTTGGACAAAGATTGTTAGTTCTGTAAGAGATGTACAGGTAGATGGGGCTTCGTTTATTGTGGCGTTATTGTTTTAACATACAGTACATTATATTGCTCACAGCCTTCCAGTTTGAGCAGTAAGAAGGGATGCCTTTAATAGATGCCGTGACACAGACCATTACCATTTCCCCCCTAATTAATTGCATGGTGAAAGAATTACCCTCTGATTCTCGTCTAAAGCTTGACAGTTTGCTTGATGTCATTGACGTTCTCTTGTTCTCTGTTGGATTCCAATCTTTGCTCAGTGACCTCTGGACAGTGTTGGAAAGCTTTACACAAACATACAGTACAGAGTGTTTCTGTCTGAGCTTGGAAATTGTGCCTGACCTGCATCGCTTTCTTTCTGCTGCTAATTGCCTTGTTTTCCAGCTGGAGTATCTGGCATGGCTCGTTTGCTTCTTTAAAGGGATAGTTCAGATTTTTTTAACTTAAGTTGTATGAAATACTTGCCATTAATATAGTGGTTGCAACTGTATTAATTGATTGCCCGAGTCCCGTGGTGGGAGTTCTGCTCTGGTTTTGGTGAATATTAAGTAGTTCCGGTCATTTTGTGGGGGGGGCACTGGGGCCACGCAGTAAAGGTAAAGTAATCCACAAAACTAACGTTATTTGTATTGTTGACCTATTTCTAAAATATTAGTGCAACTTTCGTTCTTTTTTTACCCCTCTATCACACAGAACTATGTTTTTTGTGTCCATATCACTACGCCCAAAAAATAGTTCCATGTGATGGAGGGGTCAAAGTTGAACGAAAGTCGCGCTAATATTTTAGAAATTGGTCAACAATACAAATTACGTTTGTTTTGTGGATTAATTTACTTTTACTGCGTGGCCCCAGTGCCCCCCACAAAATGACCGGAACTACTTAATATTCACTAAAACCAGAGCAGAACTCCCACCACGGGACTCAGGCAATCAATTAATACAGTTGAAACCACTATATTAATGGCAAGTATTTCATACAACTTAAGTTAAAAAAATCTGAACTTTCCCTTTAAGCCGGAAATTCGTGCGGAATGTTGTGCACCGGAAATGGATGATCTACAAGTTCACAATGCATCGCACAAGGACTTATTGTGAGCTTGTAAATCTGGTATTTTTGGTACGCAACACCTCATGCAACGTATATCAAGCCTTTTACCCTTCGATTTCCTGTTCTCATATCAGCAGGCTTGGCCTTTGTTAGATTGAAGCGACCAACACTCCATGTCTTTGTAGAGAGTTGCTTGGGTCAGGTTAGGGTTAGGGTCATGGGTTTATCTATCATTAAGCATTTATGGGGCCCATTTATTAAAAAACCTGACATGTTTGTAAGGCCATGCTTTTTCTGTAGCTTTGTTTTTCCATTTAAGTCCCATAGGTCCTTCAATTTCAAGGGCACTTAGTGCACTTCAGCTCAGTGCTACGTAATGTTAAGGAGTTAGACCCTACACTGTAAAATCCTCAGTGTTCATTTAACTTGTATTAAATTATACTTGTATTTTATGCCTTGATGTGTAAAAATTGTACATTTTTACACTCAGTCAAATTAACACAGATTTGTTTGTGCTTGCTTGTTAAATCTAACAAGCAATAATGGCAGGTAATGTGTTGATCTGTTGCCTGTCTGGACAAATTAATTGTGATAAACGGACAGCATGTGTCATCCTCACTCTATGAGCAACATCAGTGTTGGCTAACCTTAGTTTTCAAAGTAACTGCTAACTGGTTACATTGTAAGATGACTGCCATTAAAGGCTCACAATTAGTTATGCTACAGCAGTGTTTCTCAACCTATGTACCTTTACTGTGCCTTTGATATGTCCAGGTGTGCCGCCTGATTTGTCAGAAAGTAACACTAAGTTAGTGTTACTTTCTGTCAAAATCAGGCGGCACACTAACCCTCCCCCGAAAGCAATATTATAGCTACTGGGCTGCAGGCTTCCTATTGTTGCGTTGTCACACGTCTAACCATTAGACATGCGATAACAACAACACGGAACAATAGACTAACGACGCTCGGCCATTGAAATGTTAATGCTTAGATGCATGCAGAAGACGCTACATTTCGCTCCCTCCCGAAAGACTGGAGCGCTCAGAGCGCATATGCACGTAGACAGCAGACAAATACAGTCCTACATGTCCCCCGACCCAAACACTGAGGAGGTAAAGTAAACGAAAAGGATTAAGAATTAGGTGGCATTTCACATTGCATATGAGCTATTTTTTTCTCCAAAATGTATTTAAAAATATATATATAATAAGGAATTAATTTGGATAATGGTAATGGAGATATTGTAAAAGTTGTCACTTTATTAATCCCAACACTGTATGTATATATATATATATATATATATATATATATATATATATATATATATATATATATATATATATACATATATATATAATGTATGTATATAGATAGGCCTATACACCGTATGGTGTGCCCCGAGATTTTTAGGCTATGAAAAGTGTGCCCTGGAGCAAAAAAGGTTGGGAAACACTGTGCTACAGTACCTACTGAGAAAAGCAACTCGTTAGAGTACCTTTAGAGCAGGGGTAACCAACCAGGGGCTCGCAAGCTACCAGTAGCTCGCGGGAACCTTTCAAGTCGATCCCGAAGTGTCTGCAGCAATACACAGCAGAATGTCGTTCGCAAAAAAAGAGCAGATCTACAAGCTAACAACGTGTAGAGGCTCGATGCATTTCAGCTTGAAGATCTGTTCCCCTTGCTTCCACCGCACCGCCCTCGGCCCTCCCCCTTTTAGCACTCTGTGCTCATGTGCTGTGTGTCTGTTGTTCCCCTCGCAGGCAGCACACAGCGCAATGAGAGCATCAGAGTGAACGCAGCATGATAGCGTCCCCGACACGTTGAATATTATTCAATATTATTATTTGTAAAGTTCGAACGCCAACTTTTAACACTGCACGGCTGCACGCACAAATAAAGAGTGCACTCGGCACTCGCACATGACGGATTATTATCGATCAAAACAATCCTTAGCGTGTTGCACAGCATGAATGATAAGTAATCACCGACCTGGCTGGATAAATATCACTATGACAAATTGTCAAAATGTTTAGTGCCGCTGTCAAAACATGACAAGATGCTCGATTGTGAATTAAATTGTAACATTCTCCTTGGCTTTGACTGCTTCAGACAGAACATCTGACACACAGCTACGGTAGACTATTAATTTACTAAACTGTTAACTTACTCGGCTGCCTACCGTTGCTCGTTAATCAGGTCACACAATGGATGGACCACTGATATTTATCCATCCAGGTCGGTGATTTTGTAACACATGCTTTTGTAAGCGACGCTAAGGATTGTTTTGATCGATAATAATCCGTCATGTGCGTGCGCGAGTGCACTCTTTATTTGTGCGTGCAGCCGTGCACAGTGTTTCTACCCACGTTTGGTTAAAAGTTGGCGTTCAAACTTTACAAATATGTGAATATTCATTGAAATGAGAAACAAAATATTGTGCTGTAAAAGCAATTCATGTCCTTTGCATTTTGTTTTATTAAAAAAAAAACTCAACAAAGAAGTTTATTTGTATTTTTGTCCTAATATTTTTTATTTCTAATACATTTGTCTTAAAGCGCAAATAACATACTTTCTAAAATGGCTTTTAATATTTAATATCATATTGTCTATGTCCCTCAAAGTTATTTCTAATGGTTTTGAGCCTCAATCACCACTGATATAACCAGGCCTTGTCATTTCTTTCTGGACTTTGAAAGCAGTTTTAGCTGCAGTACCACAATGTCCTGAGGTGGTGGGGGTGCAGATGCAGATTATTTAATATTTGAGTCATTATAATACTGATGCTAGATAAAACCAGGTTGTTTCCATTCCATGCCAGCTTGGAAAATCGACAATGGTGGACATTGTAAACAAAGTGGAAATGCAAATTTGGAACTGAATACTTAAGAAGAGGAGGAATTATACAAAGTAGGGTGACATTGATGACATCACGATGAGGCCAAAATCAGTTGAGCTGTTCCTGAGAGCAATTTCTATTAAAGCACCTGATATGATATGAAAGCCTGATTGTTCAAAATTGGTTATTTGTGGGGATAGAAAACACATATGGGAGCTCCAAAAACAGAAAAGAGTTGAATTCTATGTTATAGGTCCTTTAATATTATTTGACATTGATAATATAACTTACTATAAGTTTTTATTCTTATTTAAGCTTTAGTCTTTGTGTGGATGTGTGCACATGCATTGAGCCTGTCAGAAATAGCAAAAAAACAAGTGTTTTTTCTAACACGTTTTAGTGGTAGATCTTGGCTTACAATTGGGAATAAAATGGGCTCTTGGGCTTGAAAAGGTTGGTTACCACTGCTTTAGAGGATTCTTGCATTACTGGAAAAAAATGTATTGACTCTACCATCATAGTGTATGGCCCATAATCTTTAACTCTAAAGTTAAGAAGGCTTGTTTCACTGACGCTACGGGCCTACGGCAAAGTAACACTATTCTAATTCTCACATAAAATAAAGCATAAAACATTGTTTGAAGAGAATATTGACCACTTGGTGAAAATTATGGTCAGACTATTTTCCACATTAGTTACATTTTGATGAATATTTTTCCAGCTGAGAAATTTTAATCCAATTTGTTTTGCTTGGCCTGTATTTTAGAAAGCACTCAAAACGTTTGAACCGCACAATTTAGGTCACGGTCTTTTAGTGTTTGGGTGGGTGAAGCACTCCAGTTCAGAAGAATGTCACTCACTAATAATAATAATAATAATTAATATTAATAACAATAAAAATAATAATGGATTTTATTTATGACGCACTTTACATTAATCAGAATCTCACAGTGCTACAATGTGGCTGAGCAGAAGGCCCGGTCACCCATGGTGTGCAGGTTGGTCTTGATAGGTTTGAGGCGGTTTGTGTTTGAGGAGCGGAGGGGGCGAGTTGAGGTTTGATATTCCTTGAGGTAGGGGGGAGTGTTGCCGTGGATGCACTGATGGGTTAGCAGGGATATCTTTTATTCAGTCCGAAAAGAGACAGGGAGCCAGTGGAGGAACCGTCCCAAAATACTATTTGGACCGTTCCAAAGTGAATGTATACAGTCCCTATTTTTTATTTTTTTTAAATGTTGATGTCATTAACTAACCATTCACACTAATGTGAGGGCAGAACATATAACAGTTATTTAAAGACTTCCAGCATTGCTGTTGAAAGTGGCAAGGAATCATAATAGGTATCAAGGTATCATAATAATCCTTGATAAATGCATTAATCCTTGAAGTAAATGCCTTCTTAGAATCTTTAGATCAGCCCCAGAGGGGTAACCAAATTTTTTTGAGGGGTTGCCAGTTGCATTTCTGAATATGTGCAAAGTAAGGAAAATCTGAATAAAAATAAATATATCCATGTGTTCTAAGTTCATATTTTAGTAAATATAGAATATTTAGGTAATTAGTAGGTAAAAGCTTTCGGTCTGCGTGTGTTTTTCCCTGACGTGCGTCAGAACCTCAGGCTCAGACACAGGGCTGATCAATGCACAGCCACAACTTGCCCACTGTGATCTTCTCACTTGCAGGTCGAAGTTGTCAGTGTGGGGTGTTAGGGTAACACCTCCGGTGTCAGGTGTGTGATATCTTTTTATGGATCTTAATTATCTTAACAATAGCACATTGTTCCATCCACCGTCCACAGGCTGTTGAGAGCCACTGTTTCATGTACAGTATTAATTTGCAACAGTTTTCTTACATATATTAAGTTTTGGCTGTTATCATATGAAAGTTTTTGAGTGGTGCAACCACTCCTATAGACAGCTATGTGTGGGGCTGGGTCTGTCGATGTGTCCGAGCACGAAAATAGCGTTATAGCGTTTGTTCACCACGAAGTGTCACTGTTTCACAGCCTAACACACAGACACACACAGGCCAGGGGGGAGGGCTTGTACAGTACAGTACCACTCACTTGAGATGGGTCTGATTTTGTTATGTGGAAGAGGGAGGGGTACATCTTTCTCCTTGTGTTGCAGGGAGCGCTGAGCCTGTGTGAATGGTCTGTCTGCCTGTTCTTCTCCCTTGTTTTAGTTTATTGTCTCCACCAGGCCGAAGGCATGTGGGGAGAGTATGTTTTGCACTCCGTCCGTCCGTCCGTGTGTCCGTGTGTCCGTGTGTCCGTCCGTCCGTCCGTCCGTCCGTCCGTCCGTCCGTGAGCAGCTAATCTCGGCCACCGTTAACCCGATCGATGCCACATTTTGCACACACACTCCCTGGATGCCAACGATGAACCTCTGCCCCAAACTTTCCACAACGGCCTGTTATAGCGCCACCAGGAGGCCGCTTTGTGCAAAACAAGTTTTTGCACAGTACACCTACAGAGTTTGTCCAAACATCACGCAAATTGGTACACAGTCTCTCTAGAGCCATTCAACGAAACCGGTCTTTCAGATTTCTCACACTCCATCCTGATTGGTTAAGATTGGCTTCCAAAATTCACAGGAGTGCTCAGTTTCAAACAAAATGCTGCAAATCATGAGCACATCGCGTGATTTCCGTGAAATTGTGCACCCACATTCCCACTAGGCCGAGGACGAAATGCCACATGAACAATTTCAACTCAGACTCAAGGTGGCGCTATAACTGGCCGAAAAGTGTTTTTACCTCTAACTGCACGGATCTGTGGATAACTTTGTATGCCAACTCCCTAGAGGCCAAGGAAAAACCTTTGCCTGGAATTTTTCACATCTGCTCTTTATAGCGCCACCAGGAGGCCGACATATGTAAAACACATTTTCTATTATTACTCCTTTTATCCAAATTTCACGCAAATCGGTATACACTATCTCCATAGTCATGTGATCAACACGGAGCGGCACCATTTCCCATCTTCCATCCTGATTGCCTAAGATTGGCTTCCAAAGCTCACACGATTCGTCCATTTCGAAAAAAGGCCACAAATCACAAACACAGTGTGCAATTTCCGTTAAATTATACACGCACATTTTCACTAGGCCGAGGACGACATGCCACAATTTTTTCCTCAAAATCAGCCTCACGGTGGCGCTATAACAGGCCAATTCCTGTTTTTAGCTATACAGCCTGTTATAGCGCCACCATGAGGCCACAACCTGACCTGCCCTGGTGGAGACCTGTGCCGATTGGCATTTGTCTAGTTAATTTATTGTTTGATAAAAAAATTCTCCTGTTCAAATAACGCAGCATTTTTCTGACTGCTACATGAGGGTACAGACTGCTGCACCTGTTTTGCGGGTTTCTCTCTGCAGTAATAGTTTGCAGTAATAGTTTGTGGCTGAAGTGTTGCCGGTGCCGGTGCAACATTTATGCAGCGCTGCTAGTCTTATGCTGCCCGTAGGTGTGCACGATATGCAGTGTTGTGACTAACGCCCTTACATCGCATTACGTTACATGACGAAACTACTATTTGCAATAATTTGTAACCTAACGCTTTACATTTCCCATTCCATAACGGCGTTATAATTACTGTGCGTGTGTTAACCGCGTTATGGCGTTATTATGTCAACTTATGTGATCAGTGAAAAGTCTCGCAGCTCCGTGAGTCTATGATACAGGCGTCTCTGTGCTGCTGACTGCAGTGCAGCGCTCTCTGGGCGCGTTCGGAAATACCGCACCGGAGCGCACTCGCCTATTAGTTTGCATTGCACAGTGTGCTCAGTGCGCTATTTCCGAACGCGACCAGAGTGATGACAGTTTCGTTTGTGCAGTCATACTAGCCTCTGAGCCCACATGGCTTGATTGGCTTCACACCCTAACATGATAAAAGCACGTCGCAGAAGAGGTAATTGATTGGCTAACGTAGGGCCAGATTTCAGGGTAAGCCAATCAGAGACAGTCTACAGGGTGGGCGGGCTTACTGGCTGTGGTAAACAGTAACACATTCAGTCACAGACGCATAAACCCTTGTAACGCATACACACTAGACACTACACAGACAGAAATCACCGGTTGAACGACAATTATCATGACAGCGAGATCGGATGGTTTGTGGGTTGGAAATATCTATTTTAAATCGCCACAGTAGCATGTCACCAAGAGTCAACGATTTGCTAGGTAGCCTATGTTGTTGAGGAAATGCTTCCCCTCTCAACGCCGGTGGAGTCTGTTCCTTGGTCAGCAAAATACCAGTGAAAGCAGGGCCAATGTGCAGAAATACATTTTCCAAATACCTGAACACTAACTGTGAATATTCTAAAATGGAAGATGTAGCTCAAAAATACATTTGATGAATTAGATATTAGAATATCTTTATAAAGATGCCTGTCAAAATTCCTGAACATGTTTTATTGTTCCACTACATTTCATAATGTTAGGAGGGAGTTGTCTTTTCTCTTACTGTGCGACAGAACAAAAAACCTTCTTAGTAGTTACTTTCATAATTTAATGTAAAGTAAAGTAACAAATTACTTTTTTAGATAACGATAACTATAATTCTTTACTTTTTAAAAGTAACTGATAAGTAACACTGATTATATGTACATTTTCAGTGCAAAAACTCCTCTAGTCCCGAAACCGTCCCGGCTGAGATCAATTTATGTCCCAAATAGATATTTTATAGTCCCCGGGACGTAGGGACTCACTTAGTCTGGAGCGGAGGATGGTCCCCTTTTTGAAACTAACTCCTCGTCACTTGCCCTACACACTTCCACTCGGTTTGAGCATATATATATTAATAATAGAGACAGCACTGGAATTCCCCTCCCATTCACTTGCATTCCGGTGGCGTCTCTATAATTTATATATCTATGCTCAAACCGAGTGGAAGTGTGTAGGGCGAGTGGCAAGGAGCCGGTTTCAAGAAGGTCCTGAGTGTGATGTGCTCGTATTTACACACTCTCATCAGGATTGGAGGGGGGCGGGGGGGTCTCCCAAGGACTCCCTTGTCGATTTGTCTCTCTCGTTTCGTTTCCACCACGGGCCGGCCACCAATGTCTACTTTATCGTGTGTCACTTTTATTGTGCGTCAAAATGCGGACTGTTTGTACTTTCGGGTGGCCAAGTCATAGACCATGACGTATGCTAAAGTGCCGTTTACACCTGTGCTTTTCTTTTGATGATACGCCACTGACTTGAACAGTGCCAGGCAATCATAATTTTTCAGAGATCATCAAAAAGCAGAGTAAAATTCTTTCATGTTATTTGCTACATTTGACAGATTAACTAATCCTTCTGCTTCAATATCAAGTCACTAACAGCAAATGTAATGAGTTTGCGTCACTGTATCAATCGACGCGTACATAGGACGTCCTCAGACGTCCTAGCGCATCCTCAATGAATACAATGTTCAGTATTATTCCGTATGACTCCAAACAAAGTCTGCGTCTCCAAGCACTTTCCAAAAAAAGTTAATCCAAAGCAAAATTTATCCACCCCAGAAGCGAAAGTAATCCACATGAATGTCCAGTTAAAGGGATTGTGACATAAAAAAGGTTTTTGTAATTTTCCTTATTTTTTCTAGGTTTTCTGAGCGCCACACACACACGTGTAGGACTATTATAGACATAAACTTTTAACCATACAGTATGTGGCAGAGCTACAGGGTGATAAAGGGGAAATCCGATTGCAGGCTGGTGTTTTAGTACAGGAATATAGTTGCACAACCTCCGCAAGGACACACTGAGACTCCTCACTGGGCCGGTGGTTAGGGGACTTTAGCAAGTTTTATGGAGTCATGGAGAGAATTTACACTGAAACACATTGTCCCACAGGGGGGTTAAGACACAACACCATTAAGCCAAACAAGTCATTGTGTGTGTGTGTGTGTGTGTGTGTGTGTGTGTGTGTGTGTGTGTGTGTGTGTGTGTGTGTGTGTGTGTGTGTGTCATGTACAATAGGTCTCTTAATGTCCTCTTCCCCGATGCCCCACTGCCTCCCCTCCTCTGTCTTCACGCCCATGATGACTCTCTTGTCTCTGCCATTAGTGTTCAGAGTTCGCTGCCTGGGGGAGTTAGAGAAAAGAAATGTGCCGATGCCCATCTCTGTTCATATAGAAGGTGACTACAGCCATCGCAAGGAGCTGTAATATGGAGAGGGGCAGGGGGTGTTAACAAAATAAAAGAAAGAGAGAGAGGAGAACTAACAAAGCCTTCTGGATGTCTCATCTAAGCATTTTAAAGTAATGTAATTAGATTCTGGGGAGACGGAGTAGAGGGAGGAATAGGATCACGATGCCGATGCATGATCTCACTGCTAAAGAAATAGATAAATCAACAACTGGTTGGACCTCTGACTGAATAGGCCTACAAGGGACAGAGAGAGAAAGAGAGACAGAGAGAGAGAGAGAATGAGGGGAATCACTCGTTCCATCTCTTCTTGACACAAAATGTCTCTCCTTGCCTGAATTGCCTTTATCATTTTCACCCCCCTACTTCCTTTGCATTTCAAATGTCAGATTTCTCCAGTCTCTGGAAAAAGTTCATGTTTGGTGTCGCCCGTGACATAAGAGGAAAATGGAGACTCTAGCTTGATGGAGTGTATACAAAATGCGCTGATAGACAATATGGACAAAATAATGTACTAAAGTAAGGGCTGAGACATGGGGGAGGGTGGGTGTGCACAATCATCACCTACTGAGATAGAATTAGGTGGCAAACAAAAGCACAAAGTGCCGCTTCCCTCATTTCCTAGAGAGAGCTTTATGAGAAGAGATCAAAGACAAAATCGTTCAATATGTTTCGATTAGACCCCGGCCTGTTTGTTTCTGCAGCGGAGGCATACCAGGGGGGCAGTCAGCCAGATATTTCGTGAAGCCTCATTTGAAATCGGTAGTTCATATAATGGCCTGTTGTGGCGCTGGACCGGACCCAAAAAGCCCCATAGCTCCATAGAGGCCCATGTATTTTGGCCCAACTTCACCTAGACTGTATTACCTTAATAAACATGGTCATGAATACTTTCTTCTTCCAGTCACTAGTTTAAAGTCTCATTTCTAATGTCATAATATTCTTTTTGGAAAATTATGGTCCCATTAATTAAAAAAATGACCATAAAGAAAAAAAAACATCGCGTATGTTCTGAGGGGCGTGGCTACCATTACAGTCTATGATCGGGATTCCCCTCCCACTCGAGTCAAAATAAAAACCAACGGAGAAGAAGGGGGGAAGTCCCGCCTCGTTGTCTGGGCAGCCAATGACCAGCTGGTATACAAAACGGAGCCAGCCAATGGCCAGCTGGTACCAAAGATGGCGACTTACATCAGGAATTAGCATATTATTACAGGCTTCATTTTACGTTCATGTTAGACCCGGGGAACGCTTTGTCCATATTTTTTACAGTCTATGAGGCATACCCATATGTAGGCTGTGGTTAAGTTCAAGGCCAGGCAGTCGTATCTTATGTGTCCTCACATCAGAGGTTAAATGACTGTCAAAAGGACAGTGGGGGACAGCGACAAAAGACAAAGATAGACACACACATTTAAGCAGGCAGACTCCAACAGAAGGACGGAGAGAGGGATACATTGAGGGAAGAATGAAGGTCACTGGGCAGAGGAGCTGGCTGTGAAGTCAGTGATGTTTCCTGTTGTTCAGAGAAAATCAATAGATGCCCTCGCCCTCCCCTGGGGCCTCTGAACACCGCAAACTAGGCCTTTTAAGTATGTAAGCCAGACACACCAACCGACACACACTTTTATCAATAAAACTAAAATGCATACTAAGAAAGTTTTGGAGTTACACTAGGCCGTGAAAAGAGCATCTCTTATCATGGGAAAAAAGAAAGAAAAAAAGAGTTGTTAATGTGACAGTTGAGGGATGTGTGTGTGAGTGAGGGAGGCTTCCGAACTTGGGAAGGGACGTAGTGAGATAGATGACAGCCGCAGAGAGAGGGAGATGATGCTAAACAGGTGGAGGGAGAGGTGGTGGGGGAAGGTGGGGCAGCACACGGGAAGGATAAAGATAAATGCCGTTTGCTCTTCAAACAGACTGACTGATCCATTACAAGATCTGAGGCCAAGCCTGCATTTACTCTGCACCGCCCGGGAGGGAGGGAATGAATGCATATGGCGGGAGGAGAGGAGGGGGGAGCATGTACGGGTGTCACAATGTAAAATAAGTTTCCTTACGCATCTTCATCTCAGCTCTCTGGGGCTTCCTTTCCCTGCTGCAGAAGAGTGGTGAGTAGAAGGCGAGGCGAGGTTTGTGTGTGGGTGCATGCATATAAGTCTTTAAGTAAGCGAGGTTAAAGATAAGCAAGGTTAAAGCGGTCATAAAGCAGGTCACGGAGGGCCAGAGGAAAGAGAGAGTGAGATGGGAGGGACAAATACATGAGTGTAGGTCAGAGCACATGGATGGGAAGGGGTGGGGGGGTTGAAGAGATGCAAAAGAGGCGTATAGTGTCTCCAAAACACACAGGGTCATGGGGTTCATGGCCGTTGCGGCGGTGAGTCATCCTTTAAAATCCCTGCCCAACCCACAGCCATCTCCTGCAATCCAATTTTACAAATTAAACTATCCCTCAACCGTGCATAGCTATGGGGCCCATAAATCCACCAGTGATACAAAGATGCCGACTGTGTCAATATCCAATCCTCCTGATGTCGTTAACATCTCAAATCATAAAAGGATCCTAGCAACAAATTGACCGAAAATTGCACATTTAGAGAGGAGTCCCCTGCACCTCGGTATGGAATAAAGCTCTGGGTTTGTGTGCTGCACAATGAGGAGTGAAAACACTAAGCACATTATCATCCATAAGGCTTCTGAAATGCATCCGACCACGCACCACTACAACACATCTATCTCAGGAATGCACTTGGGCACCCAGGCATGCACACACTCATACACACACACAAGGATGCACTGTACATCAAAGAGAATTATCCTTGCAAACTGTGTCGCCCAGAACGTCAGGTGGATATACAGTACTGTGACTCATCTGTTATGGGGATCTGCCTAGTGAGTCACTAAGCGAGTCAAGTATTCAACGTGTGCAGCACAAGCACCATAGGAAGTCAGATCACAGAGTTACTTTTATGTCATCCTGACCTCATAAACGTGGCAGACCACTGGTTGACCCTTTGTCTCCTCAAGGCCAAGAATTTGAGTGGAATAAATCTGTGGGAGTAAGTTTAACCTTTGATGAGGCATGCTGCTCCTTCACTTGTCTGGAGTATTAAAGGCTTTCTGTTCAGGTCAAGTGCATGAAATTCAATCCAATCTGCCAGGTCCCACTGGCATAAACAACAGTACAGTAAGTAGTGCCGCTGGGTCAAGATCTCTGCCAGAATCAAGAGACATCTGTTGACCATCTTGACATCTTCTATTGTATACAATAACAATAAAAGGACGAGAAGGTGGATAGGTGGGCGCATAGAAAGGGAAAGAAGAATCAACTGGAAGTCTATGGATCCTGCCTGTTTAAAGAGACAGTGTTCTGAAATGGCTGACATTTCAAAAGGCCAGAGTTCCAGAGAGGCACACACTCTTCCTCCATTAGAGTGGGCCAATCCATGATTACACATATCAATAACATTGCCCATCCTTTACGTAACATCTCTAGTGTGTGTGTGTGTGTGTGTGTGTGTGTGTGTGTGTGTGTGTGTGTGTGTGTGTGTGTGTGTGTGTGTGTGTGTGTGTGTGTGTGTGTGTGTGAGAGAGAGAGAGAGAGAGAGAGAGAGAGAGAGAGAGAGAGAGAAATCGAAGGATGTCGCCCTGCTGCATCCAGCATCCCTCTTAAGGGATGTACATGCCAGTCAATAGGCATAACTAGGTTAAGCAGAACAAAAAGGATGTGTGTCTTTACTGACATTTAGTGATTCAGGGATATTTATAGATACTGAAAAACAAAACAGCCCTTAGCATCCAAACATGTGACTTTACAAAAAATTAAGAAAACACATTTTTGTCTGCTAGCAAAGTATACGACTAACAAGTCAACCACCTGTTCCCACTGATTCATAGCTAAAACTATCATTGGATTGCATGGTCTGATCCCTTTACTTACTGAATCAATGATCCCACTTTAAAAAAGTTCTAAATAAATCATTAGTTGGTGTTAAACACTGATATTATATAGCACCAATAATCCTTTTGCTTTTTTTGACCCCCTATATCTCCCCAATCTAGTCGCTAAGCCAATTGATTCCTCCCCACACACCTCTGTCTGTTGTCACTACGGTTGTACCCTGATCACTTGTCACTTGTCAGATGTCCGGGATGCTAAGCTATCATCGTTGATTTTAATAACTAAGTCAAATTAAGCTCTAATCAAGCCCCAAATATCTCATTTTACGCAGCGATGCACATGAAGACCACACGCGAGAGCGTGCACACGAGGATTTCGGACGGTTTTAGGTAGATTACATCGGCCGTTAGCCAAACAAGCTAAAAGTTGCTACATTTTGTTACATTAAGCCCCCGATTATAGGGAATTAAACGATTATGTCAATTACGCCACTGGCCATAAGGGATTTATTGATTCATTACGTCAAATACGTCAATAGCCATAATAGCCATACAAATGCATAACACAGAGTGCGCTACACCAACATCTAACTTGTTAATTAGGGCCCGAGCACTGCACAGTAGTGCAAAGCCCATTGAAATCGCAATTATTATTATTATTTTATCCACAATTAATCGCATTTCTGAGACGCTAAACGTACTCGAAAAGTTGCAAAAAGTTGCACACACATCACAAGTGCCAAAGTTTTTTGTATTTTTAACCTTCTCAAAAAGGTCTAATGGCTCAATAGCACCCCCACGTCTGTGCTTGAAGCCCCACAATGCGGTTTCACCTACATGTACAGTATGCATATTGGTACACACCTGTATCACCTACATATACAGTATGCATATATACACCTATGATACACACCTGTATCATGTCTCCACTCACAAAAACGTTTCAACAGTTTGTCGTACAGGTGTCATTGGACTTGGTTCAGAGTCCAGGTTGTCCTTCATTGGTGAAACCATGAACCATCTCCTGATTGCTCGATATGTCATAGTTTCTATCATTTGCGATAACTTTTGAACAGTTTGTCGTAAAGTCATAAGTCGAGTGGCCTCACTGGACTCACTGGATTTTGAGATCAATTTGAACTCTTCTTGTCCTACTCTGTAACGTTTATTTTTGTGGTCTTTTTGGAGTCACTACTGGTAGCACTATGGTCTATATTAGTGGTTTTCTTTCAACTGAATTCTGGGAATCAGATCTATCAGATCATTATAGACTCTATAATGATCTGATAGATCTGATTCCCAGAATTCAGTTGAAAGAAAACCACTTTAAGTACCACTCCAAAGTGTATGCTGCAGGGTCGCTAACGCCTGAGATGTTTTGGAACACAACAACTACATTGTCAGAAACTCTATAATTATTTTATTCAATAAATACAATGTCAGTACATTGCCAGTGTCTGTGAAATCTTTGCATGAGTGACTGGGGCAGAAACAGCAAAAATGTGTTTAGTGAAGTTGTCAAAAAACACTTTTAAAAGTTAATGTGAAAAAGTTAGTTACACAGGATTACTTTAAAATGCATTACAATCTGTTCCAGCACCTATCTTTGTCAGTCTGAAAGACTAAGACATTAGTTTTTCTCTCTATTGTTTTAGAACCAAAATAGGAATCAATAGTGTTATACTGTATTAAGATAACAAATTAACAAAGGGTATTTTGTTCTGCCCAACTGCTGCTTGACATAATCCAGAAATCATGGCATTGTAATAGGTGTAGATTTACAGGGGCCAGTTTCGAATTGCAAGCTGTCCGTAGGTGCCCTTTGAGAGCGTTTTTGAAGGAGTCAAGGGATTTGCATGTCTTATTGACTGTTGGTAGGGCGTTCCACATTTTGGTGTGCTGCTTGGGATACTATTTACATTATGAAGAGAGGATATACATATACAAAAAAACTTTTTTTGAGCGATGGAAATAAGCGAATTAGCACAACACCCCAATGCCCCATTCAATTAAATTAAATTAAATTCAATTCAATTAATTGAGGGCTTATGGTAGGGGAAATAGCCAATAATGCGCTTTTGCACGAAATAACACCTGTACCTCTTTGGTGGGGATGTAACAACTACAAATAAAGGTAAGAAAGCCTTCTAGCATGGAATTCTCCTTTAAAGGTGATATAAGTTTCCAGTGTTTGTACACAATTCAAATAGCTAGTAGTCGCAAATGAGGAAGTAGCGGAGGTAGAGACTCACTGGCTCTCAACATATAAATCCTCTTTTAATTTTTAATCGTGCATATAAAAGATATATTGCCCCTCAAATGCCCCAGCCACTACAGCATCGTGTGAACTACTTTGTCCACGGTTATTCATTGCAATGAAGAAAAATAGCTATGATGATCCGCGACGGCTGTAACCGTTGGCGAAAATTCATTTTCATAGCATGGTGGAACGACTTGCACGGGTTGTGCATGCTTCAAGCCGGGCAGGCAGCCGCTGTGGTGGTGACATGATACTATTACTCACTATAGCGACTTCCACCATTTCAACAAATAAGCACATACAACCCACTCCACATGAACAATATTGATGTAACCAGGAGATTTTATGGGGGTCGGACGTTCTGACTTCTGTAGGATCCTCCGAGTTCTGAGGGGTGCGTGCTGCTGGTGTTTACACACCACCCAGACCATGCGCTATACATAGCGATTCTCATTATTTATACATAATCATACTATTTTACACGAACAATGTTGGTGAAACTAAGATATGGGGATATATATTATACATTGCAATCGCATCGCATTTTCATTAAAATACTGCTGGGTTGAACACACCGTCACAGCCTCGTGCTGCAATTGGCTCAAAGTTTAAATAGCCTGAGGCGACATCCCGAACAGTAAACTCTAGTGGGCATAAACAGTCCCTTCAGCCAGAGGGGACCAAAGGGAGAGTGTGCTGTAAAATAAAAATATATAGGGAAAGATAGAGGGGGAAAAGGCCAGATACATTTATATATTTTTTTAATTTTGGCTTAAAACCTGTCTATATCACCTTTAAGATTTGTATTAGTATCACTACCCATTGTATCACTACCCAGCACATTCGGAAATACACTGAAATAGAAGTGCACACTGACTAATCCGGGAAAAATGAAAAATGAAAAGCTTGGTCTAAGGAACCACAAGAAGGCCATTGGGTCACCAGAATCGGTAGGGCGCATAATTTGGGGTCCATGAACTCGCACAGACAATCCGGCCAGGTGTTTTTTAGTGGATAGACAGTCATGGCCAGGTTTTGAGCCCAGTGACCAGTGGAGAAAATAAATGATCTATGTATGCTATAGCCTACTGTACATGCTATGGACAAACCGTGATACATACAGACATTGGTCCTATATTAAGCTATCGCAAATTCACCCCAGAGAGCAGGTAGAGCAATTGAGTGAGATTGAGATACAATAGATTTATTTAAAAAAAAGATTATATTGTCTACTTCATCCTACTGGGAGTCATCAGTCATTTGAAAACGTTAAAGGTAGACAGGTTTACCACTATCGACAACAAGGAAGTCTTCACATTGTCTTTCATTTGGCAACGTAACCTTTAAGGTTGAGTGACCTTGGAAGGTCATACCCATTCATTTTTCTGAAATGGATCAATGCCCCAAAAAGCCTGGGCTTGTCTGGCATTTGTTCTATTTAAAGGTGGGTGGGATTTGTTGTTCCTGTCACCCCTTGTCTTTGGTACCTTAAAGGAGTACTTCACCAAAGAAATTACGTATTTCTATAGTTTACATGCTCGTGATATCTTTGAGTCAAACATAATTTTCGTTTGAAACATTCCTTAAAGCACAAATAACATGCATTTTAAAACTGCTTTTAATATTTGATATCATATTGTCTATGTCCCTCAAAGTTATTTCTAATGTTTGAGACTCAATCACCACTCTGATATAACCAGTCCTTGTCATTTCTTTCTGGACTTTGAAAGCAGTTTTAGCTGCAGTACCACAATGTCCTGAGGTGGTGATATGCAAATTATTTATTATTTGAGTCATTATAATACTGATGCTAGATATAACCAGGCTTGTTTCCATTCCATGCCAGTTTGGAAAATAAACAATGGTGGACCACTGAGCTAGTCAATCTGGAGTTCAGGGCTGTTTAATCTGAAATGATCTACCTTTGAAAGTAAGTGATTGTACTTCATTTCTAGATAGTTTATTATCAGCAAGCCAGGTGCAGATTCTACTGAGTTCAGAGCTGAGGGCCTTTTCAACCTGCAGTTTATTCCTGTCCGAGACCAGTAGTGCTGAGTCATCTGCGAACAGGAACAAGTTGCAGTCACAAGTTGATGTAATGTCGTTTACATATAATATGAACAGTAAATTCCCTAGTATGCTTCCTTGTGGAACACCACAGCTCACTGGGAAGGGGGGGCAGTGTTCCGTTCAACTCCACCATCTGTATGATTTCATTCATATCACTGATGTGCTATCAAAACCAATTTATTTTAGCTTGTTAACCAGTATGGAGTGGTTCAGTGTCAAAAGCCTTTTGGAGGTCCAGCTTGACCATGCCGCAGTATTTGCCAGCATCCACCTCGTGTTTGATGTGGTCACTCAAATAGAGGAGGCATGTGTCAGTGGAGTGGGATGTTCTGAAGCCAGATTGGAATTCGTACATTAATTATTTTGTACATAATTATTTTTGCACTGCAAGGTTCAGATGTAAAATGTACTCATTTCCAGCTTAGTTTGAGGTGTAGTAACCTGCTATGGGGCAGGCTGTAGTCTGACGTCTTTATTTTAAACTATTATTAATTCAGCTTTCACATTTTACCGTCAAGTAATCAGGCAAACATGTTGTCTCCTCAGTAAATAAGTAGCAGGTAGTTCAAGTTCTTTATTAGTGTCCCTAGGGGGCAATTTGGTTGATAAGTTCACACATCAAAGATATAAAACGCGGGAGAGGGTGATTCCCACTTTCACAGCTTTAAAAGGACAATTGAAACAGTGGCTAAAAAACAACCAGTCTTGTGATCACGTATGACTCCACAATAGAGTTGGCCTACCCTAGTACTCTTATTTTCTATTTTTACTGTGTTTGAAATGTATTATGTTTTTGTATGCTGTCCTCTCATGTCTTATTATGTCTTTAGTTTTTTTAGGTTTAGTTTAGTGTTCAATGTCCGGGGACTACGGATGGAAACTAGCATCTCTGCTAAATACTTTCATTAATATACTCTGTCCCGTCCAAAGAAAATTAAGTAAAGTAAAGCTGTATGGCTTGGGTGTCCAGCTGCTGAAATAACATTACATTCAACAACATCCCCAAACACATAATATGTTCTCTACAGTACCTGTGCTCAAACGGTTTGTTGCATAATTAATCATTTACGAAGTAAAACAAACATGTCTGATCACCAAAAAGGCAACCAGAACTCTTGAACAAAAAACATATAGACCATATAGATGTGCTTTAAACCTTGCCCTTTGTTTCTTGTATGTACAGCTCCTTCTCAAAAAAAAAAAATTGTGTAAGAGTTCATTTTCTTCTGTAATATAATTCAAAAAGTGAAACTGTCATATATTCTCAATTCATTGTGCAAGTATTTAAAACCATTTTTTGTTTTAATCTTGATGATTATGGCATATAATGACATATGGCTTCTCCAAATCCACAAAACACATGTAGACCACACACCAACTGATAAATACAAAATGAGTGAGAGAGTAACAAATAAAGTGAGAGAAAGAGATTTACTGGGTGAGTAAGGACTACGAGTAATGAGCAAAAGCGGAGCTGAAGGAGGAAGCGAGATACAAAAGAGGGTATAAGCAGCACTACTTTGGTGCACAGCCCAGAGATACATAGATGATATGAATATGATAAAATAGAAGAAAAAAAATGTAATTGGAGAAAGATGACAGCAGAATTTGGCATTTCTCCCTGCTGCCTTCCTATTCCCCTGTGGAAATGTAAAGGATGGCAACTCAGTCAGCAGTTTCAAATTCTATAACAGCAGGCAGCGAGAAAAACAGGAATACTAACGAGGTCCCTTCCCACAGCCTTACCAACGTTACCCCTCGGCGCCTCGGCAATCCCCTTCTGCTCACTTCATCTCCTTGCCATTTTATATTGTTTTCCACCAGTACCCTTAAGTCCTCCATCCTCACATCCCAGACCCCTCAATATACAGCACACACACACACACACACACACACACACACACACACACACACACACACACACACACACACACACACACACACACACACACACACGACTGTCAGCCACCAACTGGCCATAATTATTTTCTCTCATTCAGCATCCTGCTGCCTCACACTTCTCTCATGTGACGGCATATGGCTACTTAACACCGTCTTAGCCCAGGTGATGGACAACCAAGCGAGCCCTCCCCTATCAATCAACACCCCGCCCGTGCCTTCTCTCGGCCTTACACGCTCTTTCACTCCTCCTGTGCCCGGTCCCCTCGCTATATGCGCTCACAAGTCTGATTTACGTCCCACTTTGCCGTCTGTTCCCAGCTTATTCTCTACCAATCGTCTTTCCCTCACCACTAAATCTATGCTGCGTCAGCTTTGCACCATCCCCATCTACACTTTACTGTGACAAAAGCTTCCGAGCCCCCACCGACCCGCACTCCAACACCCCCTATTCCTCTCTGGGTTAGGCAAATTGACATTCTCTGTAGCATTACGTTTAAGCCCATGTCCACACGTACGCGGGCAAAAAACATAGCTTTTTTTATAGGCATTTGGGGGTGGTTCGTCCACACGCAAACGCATTTTTGTCCAATGAAAACGAATATATTTGAAAAGATTTTTAAAGCGCTGTATTTGCTGTGTAGTAGTAGGTACATGAGTGTACAACCAGTGTAGAAATAGCACCCGATAGCATTTTAGGCGAGAAATGGGCGAGAAATTTTATTTCATACTGGCAACAATTCGGGACATAGGCTACAGAATTGCTGGTATGAGTCTGACAATATTAAACAGAGGTTTCTCACATTATAGTCATGCACAGTGGAAGTAGTAATATTCTAAGCTGTCATTGCATGACTCAATAATCAATGAATAACAAAATCATGTTTGCACTGAGGAAATATTGTGTAATTCAATGATAATTGATAAGGTAACGTAGGGGTGTCAAGTGCCATGTTTTTAACATTTCAACATTACGTTTAATTATAAACATAATAAATATATTTATTTTTCTTCTTCAGAAATATTTTCTTGATCAAGATGTAATGATCATTAGAGAATAACCCACCCATCTCCCAGACTCCCTCTACAGGGACATCAGTTTGAATGAATGTAGAATTATATGCAGAATATAATTTAATTTGTATATAGATGTGAGGGGACCAAATTTAACTGACTAAACCTTTTTTATATATTTAATTTTAAAAGAAAAAACCTCTCTCTCACACTTATGCCAGTGTGCCAGGCAGTGATCACCCTCCCCTGTGCCAATGTTGACACCTGTGCCCAAGGTTGCCTACAAAGCTAAACACACAATGCTTCAGTAAATTTCATACACAGATCGTTTCTAATGATCCTGTATTAACCCAGCACCCCAAAAGCTGATGTGTGCATTCTATCAGCATTTTACAGGCCAATTCAAAAAAGGCCAGAATGGCCATTAATACTAGTGGAGTTGTGGACCAGTCAGTGTGCACTCCGTTGTTCTAAAGCAGCCTAGACTACAATGGCAGATTCTTTGTAGCAATCTACATTTAACCTAACCAGAAATAGTGTCTGTCGTCTGACAGTGCTTAATTTGTAAATGATCCCAGCTAGCACGGTCAGGACCTGCAGGGCGAATTAGTGACGTCTCGATTGGGGCCAGATCAAGTCAAACCAAGACTATTCAGATCTGGCCCGGAATATCACCTGATTTCAACCAACATAAATTCTGCCCAATAAGATGAACGTCCCTGGATGAATCAGAGAGTCCGATAGAGGCCAGAATCAACTTAAGTCATATCATAACTGGTCAGATTTGGCCCAGATATAAGCTATATTATTTCAACCGGTGAAGACGTCCTGGAAATGACGTAAAGATCATCCCTATTGACGATATTCAGACCGTGGCCATCTTGCCAGCAAGGTGCTAACTAGGTGCAATTTCCCATTGACAGCCCATTCATCCAAACAAAAAAGTCCTATCTAATTGTATTAAACAACGTCAAACTCATCAACATTTTCCAGATGTAAGGAAAGCTTGAATTATCCTCTTTCAATCTTTAAAGTTTTTGTTTCATAAAAATCCAAAATAGACATGTTATTAAGTGTCATAGTTTGGGAGTGCTTGTTGGATATCACTCAACAGCCCTGCGTACCACCCGTTTTAAGCACATAATGCAGGAGGCAGCAGGTTGCTTTACTAAAAACGAGTGCTTCCAAACTCCAATACGACTTTTCTGTTTGGATGAATGGGCTGTCAATGGGAAGTTGCAGCTAGTTAGCACCGTGCTGGCAAGATGGCCGCGGTCTGAATATCATCAACATGGGCTGTGACTGACCGCAAACACTTAGAACTCCAATATGGAGCTGACCTGTTCTGACATTCCATTTCCATATGTTGATCCTTCCCCATCCATCCTTCCTCTTCGATGTCTCCCTTTTACCTGTCGATTTAAACTCTAGACGGGCCTGCCCCAAAGTTATTAGTGCAGCCGCGCCCGGCAGCCGACGGAAACTAGAGTTCTCAATAGGTCCGAAAATGAAGGCCCGGCCCTACCTGGGCCCTCATCAAACCCTGACACAACCCCCGCTGCAACCCTTAGATCCCCATGTAGAGCTGACCTGTTCTGACATTCCATATGTTGATCAGACCTCATTAAACCCTGTACACTCAAGACACACTCCATATGTGGCCAGTACAGAATTTATTCCATATGTTGATCTGATCCCCCATGCCAAAGCGCCAGCGCTCACCCAGCAGTCTGCTGTCACCCAGGCGGATGAGTGCTTCTCGCCCTCAGGTGTCTTACTGGTTTAATGAGATATAGCATTGTGTCACAGAGCCATGACCCATGCATTGAATCCAATGAGAGCCAGATGGAAAAGTGTGAGAATTGTTCTCTGATACACCTAAGCTGTAGAAGGCAGTGTGTCTGTCCAAGGTTGTGGTGCATCTCCCCAAAGCCCTAATTTCAAATCATGATGCGGGGATGAAAAACGCCAAAAACAATCATCAATTTAGCATTTGAAGAAATAAAGTCTTCGCCCACGGCCCCTGGCCACCACCCAACCGCTATCAAATTAAGCAAAAAATAAATAAATCTGAATTCTGAAATGACATTTCAGAGCCAATAACTCTGTACATGGCTGTACGTGTGTGTGGAAGGGGGGGGGGGAGAAGAGACAGAAAGGATAAACAGACAACAGAAAGTGAACCGTAGGTCTACTCTGTGCCTGTGTGTTCAGGGGTTCCCAAACTTTTTTGGCCCAGGGGAAGAATTTTTTTCCAGGTAGCCCCTCATCCTCGCAACACTGATAAGCATATTTACAACCTTACATTTAGATGCCATTGGAACTATTTGTATTAAAACTTTTTAATCAAAGTCTAAACATATTTTCACAACATTTATTTAAGATGCCATCTTAGAAGAGATGACCTATTTGACAGGGCAGAAACATAATTGCCTTCCTTGAAAAAAAAACTATTCTGAATTATTTCGCCCTGGTTATGCGTCGCGGACCCCCAGATTTTTTTGGGAGCGTTTTACTCATTGCAAAAAAAGAGCATTACAATTTTGACATATTATTGCTTATAGTTACTTTAATGGCTCTCCGGTTGTTACACAGCCAACCCTCCTAGCCTCTCTCTTCAGTTCTCTCCCCACACAGTAAAATCCTTCGTAATGGAGTTAGCCCAATTTTCTCTCGAGATTTTAATTAACAGATGATTTGACTACACTTTTAATAGTCAATAAGGGAAACATTAGTTACATTAGTGTTTAGAAACATTAGTGTTAGTTGTACATGTATGCTCATAAGCAAATAAATGTACCCTAAAATATTTGATTGGCTGTTCAACTACTGGGCAGCCTAGAATTAACCTGGGATTGATTGATACATCAGCCAGACCACTGCTGCACAGCAAACAGCATGTATTTGGGAATATATGGGACATCTCTGCAAAGTACAAAGTACACTATGGGAGAATAATACAGACTCTAGAGCTGTACAGTAGCCCCTCCCATGACATGACATATCCCCACTGCTTTAAATGGTTATTGTACAGGGAGCAAAGACCATGGACCCAAGGGGGTCTATCATAACTCATGACAATTCTATGTGTTTGTGTGTTATTTCAATGCTGCTGGGAAACTCATTCTTCACCCTGGCCCGCAGTAGCATGATTTGCAGAAAACAAGACACCCAACACAAAAAAGCAAACTGTCAAACCTAATCAGGATACAGAACAGACCTTAGTCTACACTTACAGTAGCAGTAGCACATGGGTCATTTGAATGCCTCGAGTCCCCTCACATAAACATGCATGCAAAGAGCCACAATCAAACACACCCACACATGTAATCACAATCTCAAGCGTGCACATGTACACAAAGTTGAGAGCCCTGAGGAGCACTTGATTGATGTCACGGGAATACAGCCACAGAAATGTCCTTAAAGGGACAGCATGTCCAGCACATGTTGGGACTACGACTACCATTAATTATTTTAGTGCACAGTGCTACAGCAAATACATTAAAAGGAATTACAGCACATGCCTATTTTTTAATTTCTAAAAGTGGATAATTAATTTCTGTGCACTCTATATTTCTATATTTCCACTCTGAATACAGACATGCTTTTCCTAAGAGACAGTGCATATTAATTCACAATGCATACTGTACAGTAGCTGTACATGACACTACGCATTACATTAAACATTCTGCTTTTCCTTGCACTTAGCGGATATACTCAAAAGTAATGGGGACAGAAATAAAGATAACCACAGAACAGGGAGAATATAATGGGTATAACTAACACATTTAAGTGAAATAAAAAAATAAACTTAAGCTGTGCCTAAAGTGAATTACACTTTTATTATTATAATTATCATTGGCATGCTCTTGTAGGAGTTGTGAAACCTTTCATGTTAAATCATATCATATTCAATTATGCCAACAACAGAGGCGCAGTCAACTTGTAGGCTATATACAGACACATAATCAGGCTAATAAATTAGGATATATATTGTAAGGCTTGGTTCCTGGTGAAAAAGCATGAAGCCAAGACTTAATCAATTCAACAATGAGGAGAGCAAATTACACCCTGCTTTCCTCCACGGCTTAAGATAGTGTTGGGTGTGTACTGAGAACGATTTCAGATATACTGTAAAAGTGTAAATGAACAGCAAACCGGTGGGAACCCTTTTTAATTACATAAAAATAATGACAACTCCATTTCCCCAAACACATCATCTGATAAAAAAAACCATTCTAATAACAGGCCTGCTCTGTAAGATTGAGCCAAACAATTTAGAGATGATATGCGTAAACATCCTACGGAGTACACTCCAAACTCCCAGGGGGCAACTCTGTGATATGGGAAGAAGAAATTACTTCCAGAGAAATGAAAGGAAAGAGGGATTCAAATTGAGAAAAGGAAGAAAGAAGGGTGGACAAATAAATAGAAAGGGGTTACATTTGAAGTACAACCCAGTGGTGGTGATGGAAAAAAGGGAGCTGATATTGACAATACAAACAGTGAGAAATTACAAAAACACCCACTAGAGAATTTGATGGAGGTATGGCGGTGCTCACTCACTACTTAATAGGCAGACTCTTTTTAGAAGCATACTGAAATGAATAAACACTCCACAAGCCTCTTCACATCATGCAGATGTAGCAGCAGCCGGCATGGCACTACAATGTGAAGTGAGAAAAACATTGCATACACAACACACCACAAAGAATGAAGTGCATGTGCCTTACTGGCCTACCAGCATGTGCACTTAAGCCTCTCCAGCTGATCCAAAATGCCGCAGCTCGCTTGGTCTTCAATCAGCCAAAATTCTCACATGTCTCCCCCCTGCTCCGCTCCCTCCACTGGCTCCCGGTCGCTGCCCGCACAGAATATAAAACTCTGATGCTGGCATTCAAAGCAACCAAAGGTATGGCTCCCCCATATCTTGCAAGTATGATTGAACCCTACAAACCCTCCCGCGCACTCAGATCAGCCAACGCAGGGAAGCTGGAAGTACCCTCACTAAAAACGCCGGGTCAACGCTCCACACGTCCCAAACTCTTCTCCCTTCTGGCTCCAAAACTGTGGAATGCACTTCCCATTGCAGTCAGAACTGCAGCATCACTCCCAATCTTCCGCCGTAGTCTGAAAACCCACCTTTTCAGACTCCATTATGGCCCATAGCACTTACCCTACCCCCTTAGATAGCATTTCCGTAGACTTAGATAGCATTTGATACAGACTTATAGCATGTTATGTAGACAGCACTATAATTGCATTGTATATAGTCATAGCACGCCATAGTACATATGTATAGCATAGTAGTATATATGTATAGTTTCATTATATAGATATTCCACTGTTACTATCTTAGCCTAAACATGTTTCATGATAAATGCTTTTATGTGATGTATTCCCATGCTCTTTGTTCTTGCTTAATGTAAATCGCTCTGGATTAAGAGCGTCTGCTAAATGCCTAAATTGTAAATTGTTGCCTTACACACTAGTTTAGTTTGAGTCATGAGAGCTTAGTGCAGAGACAAACATTTTTGGCTCAGGTCACCCCCTGTACAGGGTTGGGAAGTAACGGATTACATGTAACGCCGTTACGTAAATCAGTGTTAAAAAAAACGGTAACTGTAACGTTTTAGAGTACATTTTAAAATGTGTAATCTGGATTACAGTAACGGTCGTATAGTAATGGGGGTTACAGGCTTGATTACAATCTCCCATTCCCCTCATCAATTTTAGGGCTACAAATAAGTTAAAACACCAAAAAACAATATAATAATCAAGTCTTAATAGTATGCATGCCTGGCACATGATGCGCTGCCTGTGTGTGTCGCTGCTGCTGCACACTGCGCAGTGAACACGAAGGCTCGCGCGGTGTGGCTCCAACACGAGCAACATCATTATGGTGCTGTGATCTGTAACCAGCGGACAATGACGTGTAGGCAGGCTACTGTACCCGGGGACAGTGAGAGGAGGCGCCGAGGCGGGGTGGACTGACTGTGGAGCGCTCTGGGTGAGATTATGACGGATTGACGGGGAGTGGAAGAATTATATAAAAGACAAAGTTCAAATGACACTTTAACACTTGAACTCTATGGACATAATACTAAGACGTAACAGGGTTTAATCAACCCTCAACAGCTTCACAGTGTGGTGGTGGTGGTATCATGTAGATAGTGTAGAATCAAACGGCATATGAATCCAAAAATGTTTCAGTTGAATCAGTTGTAATTAAATCTGCGATTAATTTCAGCTGTCTCCAATAGATAGATGCCTTGCGCAGTGAAACAGTCTGAAACTCATTAACTCTGTTGCGCTAAGCTGTGTGTGTGTGCGTGTGCACGTGTGTGTGTGCGTGCGTGCGTGCGTGCGTGCCTGCCTGCCTGCCTGCCTGCCTGTCTGCCTGCGACAACTTAGTGTAAAGTGCCAGTTTTTTTCCTTCTTTTTGTTATCAATATAACAAAAATCAATAAGCCCTACAGCATGACTTTGGCTAGGGCCTATATATATTCTTTATTATTATGATTTGGAATGAATTTGCCTTTTGTGTGAACACGTGCCTTGCCTAGCTGAATAGAACTGTATTTTAACATGAGGTTCTGCTTTTTGTAAAAAGGTTGAGAACCACTGATTTAACCATATTTCTGTTGTCCTTTTTTTCATAAGCTCAACATTCTTGTCTGGTTATCAATGGTAAAACATGTTTTATCTAATTAAATAGTTTTGCTTAAAAGTTATCCAAAAGTAACTGAAAGTAAGGATTATAATTATGCACACATGGATTCGGGTGACAAAAAAGCTCATCAGGTCCACAGATGTTTTCAAGTTTAAACAGACATGGAATCTGATGGGAGAGGTGGTGGTGTGGGAGGTTTTTAAGATAAAAAGATACTGATGAGCAGCATATAGTGGAGGGGTAGAATGCCAGCTTTGTCTGTGTACACATGCTCCACCAGGGGAAAAGAGAAAGAGGATATAAGGGAAGAGAGCGGCCAAAGTCTTGTCACAAGATTGTGTTGCTTCACAGACATTGTTGACACATCGGGAGGAGGAAGGAAAGATGAAAGAGAGTGAGTAGAGAGAGCGTCAGTTGACTGAAATGGTACAATCAATGCTTTTGGTTTAGCACACACTTTGCTACTAAAATAGTTTTGATTAATGCTTCTGTTCCTAGACTAGCCACAGTGATGGAACATTTCTGTAGGGCAAATAAACAAGGGAACAGGAACACTTCACTGAATGTCCGACTGCCCTTATGTGATGTATTAAAAAAAAACCTACCTCTAACCTCTGAGTTTTGTTCAAGGGCAAAAGAAGAAGAGATACATTACATGAATCGAATACACAAATGGCCCTATTTTCACAACACTTGTCCTTGTTCAGGTTCAGTGTTAATGTTGTTGACTATGACTAAGAATAAAAGAGTAAAAGAGTAAGACTATGAGACTAAAGCATTTCTGGTTACTAAATAGGACCAAAATCTGAATTTTCTGTCAGAATTAACACTATTCAGGTCTTAACTTGCACTGTGTGGGGTGTGTTCAGTGCAATGTTGCTAATTACACGCCACAAAAACACTGTTATTACTACAGATTTTTTTTTATAAATTTCCTTCCACAGAACATGATATAAAAATCATCATCAATCATGTTTTAGCAGCCTAGGCGGTAAACAGGAAGTGATCATGCATCGTCACACACACACACTAACATAAGATCATAACATCCGGTCTGGGTTTTTGGCTCTTCAAAGTAAGAGTTGAACGGGGGAAAATGCTGGAGTGAATTATATCAAAGTTATTAATAAATGCTGGCGGACTAGGTGTTAATTGTCATTGGTCGATGTCGACCGTGCCGTTTGTATTATCTGTGGTGTTTCCATTGTCAGTAAGGTGACTGCAATTACTTATAAATGTATTATTTATGGAGCAAGTGAAGAAAATGTGTGAGTGCGTATTCTTCTTACTTGTTGTTGTGGCTTCTACACCAACGCACCTGTCGCTTAGTCTTTAATCGGGTCTTCAAGAGTCCTGTAAAATAAAATATGCTTAGTAATTGAACTGCTTGACATTGTCACATACAGTAGATCCACCAAAGCACAACGAGAAGGCTACAATTTATTCATAAAACCACCACAAACCCGTAGGTATTAGAGTACTGTATAGGATCTGAAAAATTGGCATGTCGGACTATTGGTTGTCGGACTATTGGTATGTCGGTAAAGCGTGCGCACCCCATAGAGGGCCAGAATGAATGCATGAATGACCATGTATTTCAGAGGTTTTTAGCAAATTTTTGTATCTCTCTCTCCACTTTAATCAATTGTGACACTTTCACTCTAGACTCTACTGCAGTGATACTCAAACTCCAGCAATTTTGACTGGCCCGCCAATCAAATGTCCTCAATTTCATGTATCCAACAAGCTTTAAACTGAGCAGAATGGCGTTGCATGTTGTGTTTAGTTAGCTCTAGTGTTGCGTGTTCGCCAGGAGGATCGGCTGCTTTCATTCCAATGTCCTCCTAAACAACTTGTTCTCCTGAAGGACAGTGTTGGTTCAGAACAAGCGCAACACACTTTGTGCACCACACACCAGTACTGTCTGTGTGTGTTGCTACTGAGCAAACGTCAAAATCCGGACAGGGTGGGAGTGGAGTGGAATGGTATTCTGCTGCTGAGTTTGTATGGGTTTATGTGAGCGTTCATGCACCCTTTGTAGCGTTTGATTATTTTTATTTATTACTTTATTATTGTCAGGCCTCGCCCTGACTGGCATCCCAGCAACCAATTTAAAAGGTACCATTTCAAACCGCTACATATTGATAACAAATTTAAATCGCCAATTTTCGTTCTTTTGGGGCAGGATGGATTTGACAACTTTAGCTTAAATAAAATATAATGTATTTTATTTAATTTAGCAATATAGTTTTAACTATTTATTTTCCCAAGTTTATTTAATGGAAAAGCCATGTGTGTTGAATGTGGGCCAAGTCATAAATTACATTGTGAAGCAATTGAAACAGACAGACAGACAGACAGAGACAGGCAGGCAGAGACACACAGGCAGGCAGACACACACACACACACACAGGCAGGCAGACAATGTACATTAGTTGTTTTATGGAAGGTTGTTTGTGTTGAATGTGCTAATTGCACAGAATTGTTTAAACGAGAGAAAATGGCCAAGCCATAAAATTGCACATTGCACTTATCTTTTCATACGTTAGGTGGAAATAAAGCAAAATAAAGTATCATAAATGTTGTCCTTTTATCAACTGGCCCTTGGCCCCTTGCCATTTTCATAATGTGGCCCACAGGTTCAGCTAATTGAGTATCCCTGCTCTACTGTATCAGACCACTGACAATGTCCTCTCTGTAAACTGTGTTTTTTCAGACCAAATTGAGCAGTGATCAGTTACGGTACACCCTCTGCTGATCAGGGCAGCCGAACACAGCGTAGCACTGCCAAAAGCATGTGTTTGACAAAAATATGTTTGAAACAAAATAATGTTTTATACATTCTTTATTAAATCATTAGGGAATAATATTTGTTATTACATTTGAGACAGGCACAACTGAAGCAGCCTGGTTCCTTGCCAGCTGTCTTAGGACCTGTGGTGTAATTGAACAAAAGTAGATCTAATGTTTGAGAACCCCTGATCTACTAGCTGGCATCTCCCTTAGAGATAGGGTGAGAAGTTCAGTCACACGAGAGAGACTCTGAGTAGAACCGCTGCTCCTTCGCCTGGAGCCAGCTTAGGTGGTTCGGGCATCTGGTTAGGATGCCTCTCGGGCGTCTCCCTAGGGAGGTCCTCGACGCACGTCCCACTGGGAGGAGACCCCGGGGCAGACCAAGGCGCAGTTGGAGGAGGCACGTCGACTCACTGGCCTTGGAGCGTCTCGGGGTCCCCCAGGAGGAAGTCAGTGGTGTTGCTCTGGAGAGGGAGGTCTGGAGCGCTCTGGTGGAGCTGTTGCCCCCGCGACCCGACTACGGTTGAAGATAGATGGATGGATGGATGGATGGATGATCTACTAGCTCACAACTCATTGCAGCGCAAAGTGCTGTGAGTAGATCGGCTATTTTAATTTCAGGACACTGGCACGCAAAAAACAGGATTCATAATATACACACTACAGTGGGCTAAATGATGACATTGGACCAAGGAGGAGTCTCAAGTCCTCTAGAGTTGTTAACAAATAATGTTCGAGGAAATAACATACAACAGTTGGTCTTGTGAGATTGCATCAGACTGAGCTTTGAGACAGCGAGAAAGCAGCTTCAAGTCAAACTCATCGTACGAGTTATAGATGTGCCGATCTATAAGACCACAATGTGTATTGGATGCAACATAGCAAAAATCAGGTACGCACCGTTGCACCCCTATTGCTTCAACACAGCAGACCCCTTCATTGATTCAAAATGATAACATATGGGTTGTATATGCAATGTAAAAACTATGGATTCACTATAAAAATAAATCACACCCGTGTGAAGTGAGTGGTGCAACTCTGTGTGAGGTTTCCTGGGGGGGGGGGGGGGGGTTCAAGACCCACCTACTAGCGAGGCCTTTAACCTTAAACTGAAGAGTCTGGATTGGTCCGATGAGCTCAGGAGCTCACTAGTCGAAGAAGCATGGCTTGGCTTTAAAACCAAATTTACATCAATACTAAACAACATGGCTCCTTTGAGAACCATGGATTAATTTGGATATACCGACTGCAATTAAAGCCAGAGACAAAAACTGCTCTGAACTTCTTAAATGCATGTCCAAGCTAGCCAAGCGCTTCAACAGTGATCTCCAAACCCAACTGGGCATCCTAAAAACCCAACGTAACAAGCTAAGAATCAAAACCAAATCAGCCAAAAGAAACTTTATCATGATAAAGCAGAGGAAAACAAAAACAATCCTCGGGAACTCTGGAAGCTACTAAACAACCAACTAGGCTGTGGTCAGAAACTAAAAACCAGGTTTACAAACTTAAACATCAAATCGAATGACACCCTCATCATTGACAAGCTTGATGTAGCCAACTACTTAAACATCTTCTTTACAACAACGCTGGTTAAACAACATCCCTCCCACTCTGAGCGTTTTGGTGTAGAGCACATCAAAGCCTTCTATAGAAACCTAGGTGTTTGTAAAGATGATTTTTAAATGGCAATGGTAACAACAGAGGAGGTACTTAAAGAACTGAGTGCCCTCCAACCCCACTGGCCATGACAATATTCCCTCCAAATTTCTCAGTGACTCAGCCATTTCCATAGCTCCAATCATCACCCACATAGTAAACCTCTCCATCAAACAGGGACAGGTCCCCCAAGATTTTAAACTGGCCAAAGTAACCCCTCTGCACAAGAAAGGGAGTAAATTAGAACCCGGCAACTACAGCCCTATTTCTATTCTAAGCTCCATCTCGAAAGTGATGGAAAAAATAGTCTATGAACAGGTTGAAAAGTATCTTGCCACTAATAAATGAATGTACGAGTTCCAATCTGGTTTCAGAACATCCCACTCCACTGACACATGCCTCCTCTATTTGAGCGACTACATCAAACAAGTGGTGGATGCTGGCAAATACTGCGGCATGGTCATGCTAGACCTCCAAAAGGCTTTTGACACCGTGAACCAGTCCATACTGATTAACAAGCTAAAAGCTATTGGTTTTGATAGCACATTAGTGAGCTGGATGCAATCCTACCTGGAGGGGAGAGAACAGATGGTGGAGGTGAACGGAACACTGTCCCCCCCCCCCCTCCCCCTCCCAGTGAGCTGTGGCGTTCCACAAGGAAGCATACTAGGGCCTATACTGTTCCTAATATATGTAAACGACATGACAGTTTGTGACTGCAACTTGTTCCTGTTCGCAGATGGCTCAGCACTAGGCATCTATAACGATATATCATATATCGATATATATCGATATTATATCCCGACGATATGTATCGATTTATTAAAAATGTATATAGATTAAATAAAAGTTTTTTTTTCTTTTTTAGGAGGGTTAGTGTGTGATATGAAATGTGAGCTGCAATTATATTCCATCATATTCACGTGCTTTTGGAGAGAAATGAGACCGACTCCATGCAGTCACTTTCAGTAGTAGAGGCCTGCAGAGGGGAGCTGTATGTGTCTGTGACACAGGTGATGGTCGTTATTGATGCTCATTAATACATCAAGGAAGGCAATTATGTTTCTGCACTGTCAAATAGGTCTACATCTATCCTAAGATGCCATCAAAGAAAAGAAGAAATGTTAACTCGAGCTAGGTTTAAACATGAAAGCATGTTTACAGTTGTTGCACAGAAATTAGTAATTTTACATTAAAAGTAATGCTACTTTTGCAATGTAGTTAAATTAAAATTGTGAAAAAAGCTTGGGGGGAAGATAAATCATTTAAAAAAAAGAAATAATCTGTCACATGTCTGGAAAATAATTGTGTCGAAAATATCATGAAAAATCATATTGTGAACCTCATATCGTGATACGTATTGTGAGTGTATCGTTACATGCCTACTCAGCACTGCTGGTCTCGGACAGAAACAAACTGCAGGTTGAAAAGACCCTCTGAACTCGGTAGAATCTGCACCTGGCTCGCTGATAACAAACTGTGTTGCTCCAAAGCTGCTTCATTTCACACTGCCAGCAAACCCCCCAGACAATATGAGTTGCTAATCAACATGGCAAGGAGCATCCCATTGGCTAAGGCTCATTAATACAATTAACTCAGAACTCAGAGCTGCATTCTACAGGGCATGTTAACCTCCTAATATCACACAGGTGCATTGTATAGGACTCGTTAACCCCCACTATGTCTTCTTGGTTAGAGTGGGTGACAATATTATCACACGAAAAGATGAAATTACCTACCTAGGTTCCATCTTGGAGGCTAATCGTTCCGGTGATAAAATGGCCACCAACGTAATCAAAAAGGTCAATCAAAGAACAAGATTCCTTAAGTTTACAGGATCTCCTCACTGGTCAACAAAAACACCTTGAAGACCTTAACAGGAGCCCTCGTACAAGGTTTCTTTGACTATGCATGCACCTCTTGGTACCACAGCACCTCAAAGGCCCTTAAAACAAAGCTCCAGACCTCCCAAAACAAACTGGTCAGGCTCCTACTTGGCCTCACCCCCCGAACAAACCTCACCCCTGCCCACTTTGACAGGCTGGGTCAACGACAGATTACAGCATCTTGCAATGGGTCTGGTCCACAAGATTCGATACACCACCAAGATACCCATGTACCCGTCTAAATACTTCCTTAATGTTAACAAAGTCCACACCCACAACACCAGAGGGAGTGCAACAAACCATGTACAACCCAGATTCGGCACAAACAAGGGACTAAATTCTTTTCGCTCCTATGCCACCAAAATGTGGAACACCCTACCAACAGTCATTAAGACATGTGAATCCCTTGACTCCTTCAAAACCGCTCAAAAAGGGCACCTACGGACGGCTGCAATTCGAAACTGGCCCCCGTAAAATCGGAATCCCCCCCCCCTTTGTTTTCCCCCCTCACTGTATATGTTGCTTTTCCCTTTTTACCTCCCTTATGATGAATTCCTGTTCTGTTCTTTGACTATTTAGAAGTGTCTATTTGTACGTCTCTAAATGTTTTGATGAATTGAAAAAGGTGGACCCTCTTGTAAACAAGTGTAATGCTTTATTGGGTCGTCCATTCACAGTTAACAGTCTTTTGTATTGAGTTGTGCTTGAAATGTACTGTAATTCTGCAAACTGTTAATAAATGTTTAAAAAAAAACAGGATGTCAGGGTGCCGGCCCGATTCCGGCGAGCCACCCCGTGTCTGCATTTCCACCCCGCCCCAAAGTTATTAGTAGAGTTCTCAACAGGCCCGAAAATTAAGGCCCGGCCCTACCTGGGCCCTCATCAAACCCTGTACACTCAAGACACGGCCCCGCTGCCACCCTTAGATCTCCATATATGGCGCTGACCTGTTCTGACATTCCATATGTTGATCTGACCATATCAAACCCTGTACACTCAATACACGCTCCATATATGGCCAGACCTCATCAAACCCTGTACACTCAAGCCAAGCCCCCATGCTAAAGTGCCAGCGCTTGCCCAGCAGTCTGCCATCACCCCACTCAAAACATTTTGTTTATTTGTATTTATTTGCTTGCTTTTTATGTTAGCTGTTGTCTTTAATAAAAAAAGGAATTGAAAACATGGGTAAACTGTCAAAATTGGTAGTGGATCCAAAAACTGACATTGATCAGGCTGCAAAAGAATATTCGTAAGATTTTCTGTACTACATGCCACCAGTACAGTTTAGTTAGACTGTTAAATTATTTAATGGCACTCTATGGAAGACAATTTTCATGTATTCCATCCATCTTCAACGGCTTATCTAGAGTCGGGTTGCGGGGGAAACCGCTCCAGCAGAGAGCTCTAGACTTCCTTTCCCAAGCAACATCACACACTTCCCCCTGGGGGATCCCAATGCGTTCCAAGGCCAGTGTGGAGATATAATCCCCCCGCATCTGATCTTTGGTCTACCAGTGGGACGTGCACCAAGGACCTCCCTAGGGAAGTTCAGGAGGCATCCGTACTATTCCTTTTTTCATTCAAACCTTTATTTATTCAAAGATATTGAGGTTTCATTCATTTGCAGCGTTGTCGAGATACATCACAGTACAATTTCATTTTCACATAAAAATTCACATCAATGATCAAATCAAAACAAAACAGAAGCTTTCCCATATTGTGTGATACAACATAAGTTTAAAAGCAGTAGGTCTGCAATCAAATATTTAAATTGTCCGTATATTGTGGGAGAACAGATCTTTAATTTAAGCTGTAGGTCATTCCAAGTGGTTGAGGCACTAGTAAAACAAGTCTTCTAGATGCCCGAACCAATTTGGATGGAGGGCTCGTCTGAGGACGAGACCTTATTATAAATCTACTGAATTCTGCAGCATTGATTATATACAAGGTCGACATACAAGGCTAGTACTGTACATGGATGTATGCCTTAATCATATTTTTCCACCCTGAACAAATAGCTACAGTACTAGTGTCAGGTCACATTCTCACCAGAGAGCTTTGCTGCGATTAAAACGAATCCTGTTGCGCATTTTCAGAAAGTGTGCTTCGTTTGGCAGGTGTGAAGGCTCATTCGAATCCTAATGCGCAGCAAAGAACAGCATTTTACTCCGCCCAAAAACGGGGGTTTCGCTTCACTTCCAATCGCACTTGATTACGATTCGGTGCAGGTGTGAATGCAATCCGCAGTAAATAAAGGAAATGAAGCAAACAATGTGGCGGGTGAGGAGCTGAACACAGTTGGAGACGGAGAAGGCATATTTTACGCAGCGCAAAGATGTCCCGTTACCGTGGATAGACGTGGTCGAATGAGGAGACTGAACTGAAGCCCTGATCGAAATGAGGACGAGTACATTAATCAATTGCTTAAGAAAACACATAAACACTGCAGTGCAGTGTAATAGTATTATAGCCTACAGAATATTCTGTCTGTCTGTGCGTCACTGTGCTGTCACTGTGTGGGGACTAGTGGGGAGTAGGAACTTTCATCTCAATAAACGTGTAAACATTTTGCGCTGCTGTCTGTTATATCAGTGCGCTCAGCGCTGTGCCTCCATGCCCAAAAGAACAGTGTGTGGCTGCGTGCGTATAGTGAGAGAGCGAGAGAGAGAGAGGGGGGGGGGGGGGGGTCCAGTCCCAGACGGCACGACACATGCACGTTATGAGTATAATTTTATTACCATAGATTTCACTGTGTAGGCTAGTTTATGAATGGAACACACTGATAAAGGTCCCCCACTGCTGTGTTTCCAATTGCTGCGGATGACAGTGTGAAGGCAAAGAATCCCAAATTCTCCGCCCATACGCATTGAGTCTACCGAAGTATTAGGTGAGAATGTGACCTCACACATGAACACAAAACTGCGGGCTCAATGTATTACTGTAACAGTAGGTAGATTACTGTATCTGCTAAAATAAGCATTGTATTAGCTACAAGTACAACGTCCTTTTAAATTAGGTGGCTGAGCACCGCCATCTTTGTTGACATGGCAGCAAGTATCTGTCATGTACTCATCTTGCACTGTCAGTTGGCAGTTGAAACGCAGGTGAAGTTTCTGTGAACGCATAACACAGGGATTTTGCTGTCAGGCTAGCACAGCATTGAAGCAGCCTTAAAAAGGAAGGGCTTGGGGCAGAACAGTTCTTCCCCCAGGCAGACAGGCTACTCAACTCCCTACCATCCCTCCCCCACATCCTCAACACAAGGCCTAATCTCCCAAAGGCATGCCTCATCCTTGTTTAATGTTTACTGACCCTGTGTTTCCTGGAATACCTAGCATACATTCATGGTGAATATACTCTACATTCCAAAAATGCTATCCATTTTGGATACAATGAAGTCGATTGGAAAATAAATTCCAAACTAGATAAAGTGCCAATCGGCACAGGTCTTCCTCAGGTTCTTCCTCAGCCTAGTGGGAATATGCGTGCACAGTTTCATCGCAATCGGACGCTGCGTTGAGGAGTTGTGGCCATTTGCTACTCCTGAAAACTGTAGGAGCCAATCGTGGCCAATCAGGATGGAATATGAGAAATCAAACAAACCGGTCTTGATCACATGACTATGGAGATCATGTGTACCGATTTGCGTGAAATTTGGATAAAATGTGAAGGAGTAATAATAGAAAATGTGTTTTACATATGTCGGCCTCCTGGTGGCGCTATAAAGAGCAGATGTGAAAAATTCCAGGCAAAGGTTTTTCCTTGGCCTCTAGGGAGTTGGCATACAAAGTTATCCACAGATCCGTGCAGTTAGAGGTAAAAACACTTTTGGGCCAGTTATAGCGCCACCTTGAGGCTGAGTTGAAATTGTTCATGTGGCATTTCGTCCTCGGCCTAGTGGGAATGTGGGTGCCCAATTTCACGGAAATGACGCGATGTGTTCATGATTTGCAGCATTTTGTTTGAAACTGAGCAGTCCTGTGAATTTTGGAAGCCAATCTTAACCAATCAGGATGGAGTCTGAGAAATCTGAAAGACCGGTTTGGTTGAATGGCTCTAGAGAGACTGTGTACCAATCTGCGTGATGTTTGGACACAATCTGTAGGTGTACTGTGCAAAAACTTGTTTTGCACAAAGCGGCCTCCTGGTGGCGCTATAACAGGCCGTTCTGGAAAGTTTGGGGCAGAGGTTCATGGTTGGCATCCAGGGAGTGTGTGTGCAAAATTTGGCATCGACCGGGTTAACGGTGGCCGAGATTAGCTGCTCACGGACGGACGGACACACGGACGGACGGACGGACACACGGACGGACGGAGTGCAAAACATACTCTCCCCCATGCCTTCGGCTGGTGGAGACAATTATAATGAAATGGCAGTGATAAATACGCATAGTACTCGTGCAGTACATACCTCCAACCAGGGGTGAAAGTGGGCCGGGAGCTCCAAACTTTCCTATGCACTTGTGCAAATGGCAAATAAAGTTTATTCTATCCTCATACCGTATTCTATTTCCTTGTCATACTGTCAACAAAGTGGGTGCACTTTAATAAATCAAATTTCCCAACAGAAAACTGGAATGTATGTAAAAAAAAACAAAAAGAAAAAATACAAAACACATGCAATGCAGCATGGTTAATCATTTGATGATGTGCATACCTGCGGAATACTGGCTCATCATCTATCTCAAGTCTTTTTTAATCCAACCTAAAGCCTCAGTTTTCGTAAACATCAAAGGCTGGGTTTCCCAAAGGACATCATGCGTAGGGAGTGGGCGTGTGGTTCTTCTCAACAACACCCCCTTCACTGTGAATATTATAGATATTCTGTGCATAGATCTGCCACACAATGGTAGGCCTGAGGCCTGGTATGGTAGGCCTCAGGCCTGGTATGGTAGGCCTCAGGCCTGGTATGGTAGGCCTCAGGCCTGCTTTTTCATATATATAGGCCTACATTTACCTTGCCGACATCACTTCACGTCTGAAAATGTATTTAATAATATTTGGACTGCTGGAGAGCTGACAGTAGGCTCTCTTCACTCTTTTTTTTAAATTCAATTAAATGTCTTTGATGCTGAAGTAGGCCTAAACATGTTTGTTTATTTTCAAAGTTTTATATTTAAATGAGATGAAGAAAGTCACCACTCAGAGCACACATTTCTCTGCAAATGGTTTTACTACTGCCACATGTCGACAGGTGTGTGTAGGCTAAAGAGGCTTTAGGGAAACAGGTTTGTTTATGTATTCATCTTACGTGCGCAAAGAGGACAGGTGTGCTCTAGTTTAGGTTGTCTATTTCTATGTTGTTGTGTTTGATAGTGTTTCCCAAAAAAGGACATAGTGTCTGATTGGCTGCCAATTAGGCCGCACACAGGCTTCTGTTTGCGGCCTAGAGGACTTTGGGAATCCCAGCCAATGTCATTTAAAAGTGAATATTAAGGTAATACTGAATGAAAGTGCAATAAAACCTTTGTTTTTAAAACCCATTGCAGCCCTAACACATAGTAGACACAGATTAACTACCACATTCCCTCAAGAGGGATGTAGATTTAGACAGATGCAATAATTGTCGAGCAGATGCCATCCATCACTGCTACAGTTCCCTCGACACAGCGGCACTCATAAGACACACCACTTCAAAAGAACAAATGCAAATCAAGTTGGCTAAAGCCAACCAGGGCAGCCTTCAAAGTTTATTCTGTAGTTTTGTGGAGAGAGTTCGTCAGAGTAAGACAGCATTTTTCTCTTTATTACTGTGATTAAGTAGGTTCATCTATATTCCTAGATAGAGATATTTCATCATCAAAATGCCACTCACTCTGTCTCCCTCTATGGTACCATTTCCCCACACTCCATGGCTGCAAACACACATAGCCTACACAGAGTTTGTTGTACTGCGCTTAGAATTCAGAGGTTGTTTTCAGAAAAACACGCTCTCTGATAGTGATGACGATGGACTGTTGCTATGGTCACTTGTAACATAGCAACTAAGTGACTTGTTCAATATATTTTCCATAGCATGGCTGTAGGCCCCCCAACCAAGGCCTTGAGAGCAACCCCAACCCCTGGTGACAGGTAAGTCTCATATTGATCTCACTTTGTACCCTATCACCAGCAGGGTTGGTTTTGCCGAATAGCGTACTGTTCGAAGCCAGAGGCTCAAGGCTGTCTCACAATAAAACACTGTTTTACACCAAAAAACTGTTTTCACAACAAAAGAGATTCAGATATTTTGAGGCAAGTACTCAAGGCCACATCTGTCCATTCTAACAGACTGAAAGGAAGCCATTTACTTTTCAGTGACTGCACGCATACGAACACATGGTGTGCACGTGTGTGTGTGTGTGTGTGACTTGAGATTTTCCCCAGTCAACTTGTCAGACAGTAAAGTTGAAGTCGTATCGATTTATCGTTTATGGGGCCGGGGGGGGGGAGCGGACGCGGACGCGGGGGGGGACTTAACAGGGGCGGGTGGAGGTGCCGTGCGCTCAAATACGGAGCATGTCAAACAAAGCACTGCGCATTCAGTGGCCTCTCCAATATGACACAGTGCATGTATCATCTATATCAGAGGTTCCCAAACACCGCGGGACACGTGCCACTGGTACGCGAGAGGGGAATTCCAAGTTTTGCGTCGTTTAAAAATCCATTTGAAAACACTGAGAAAAGAGGTCAAACACCAGACCTGATGGCCGTTGCGCGTATAGCGCGACGCTCAATCACCAATTGGAATGCAAATGCTTGCCTTTCAGGCTGCCTTTATATCCTACTCGTCTCTTTGAAAACGCTTCTGATTGTGATTGTGGGTGGGGGGGGGGCGGACGGACGACGGGGACCAAACGGCGGTGAAAAGTTGACTTCACTGACTGATTTATAAACGGCTTCGAGTCAGTGTTACTTCCATGTTGCGTAGCACTGTCCAATCTTTGGTATCTTTGGCAGCAGCAGCTGTAGGCTATTTTGTCATGATCACGTTAATGAAACCAAACGCTACACGCGGTGCCGGTACAGGATTATTATTTCATGTGAATCATGTCAAAATGAAAAGATGATGTTATCCAGGTAAAGTAGTGGTATTGGCACACAGCGCAGCAGCAGCGCAGCACAGCGGCCCGAGAACACAATAAGAAATATAATATTATTCTCCTCCTCCTCCTCCAACAACTCGATAACGTTCTCATTTTAGTTTGTTACTCATTTTCTGAGCCATGCAAATAAACAACAACCAGCACTGACCGGAGACGGAGAGGTTCATGTGCCCTGCACGTAAAGCTTAGCCAGAAACAGGACAGTCATTGCGTCAGCATGGATGTAGCCTCGGAAACCCAGACGTTATATTTCCAGCACGTTTGGGGGTAACGTTTGCGCGCTTCTGTTACTTCTCTGACACAGCGCTGCAGTTCAAACAGACTTCAGCCAGTCAATAGTGGGACACCTGTTACGGTGGCAAAAGGTGGCACGATGTGTTGAACCCAAAATGCAGAGTCAAGACTAGCAAACAGCGGAATAGTGTTCAAACACTAAATTTATTGAACAAATGTAGAACACAGGCAAGGGAGCAAAAACGGGCAGAGCATAAGCAATCCCAAAAACACGACAAAAATAGGTATGAGCAAATTACCGGAGGTATTCACGGCAGGGTCCAGAGGAACAGAGAACATGGACAAGAGCTCCAGGATAGACAACATAACATGAAGTAATGAACTGACACTGAATGTTTGTAATGAGTCCAGTCTTATAGTGAGCAGGTAATTTGACAAAGTGTTCACAGGTGGGCTGACGAGGGAGTTGAACTGAGGCAGAGCTGGAGACTTCAGGGGGACGGCCGGGACGATGGCCAGAGGCGGAGCCTGTGCACTCAGGTGGGCGGCCGGGACGATGGCCAGAGGCGGAGCTGCTGAGTTCAGGGGGACGCCCTGGAGGCCGAGACGTGGAGGCTGAGGAGGTGCAGTCAGGAGGGCGGCTTGGAGGCCGAGACGAGACGGAGGACCGTGGAAGCGGAGCCGGGTATGCTGCAGGATCTGGACGTGATGCTGCAGGTGACGCCAGGGGTGCTGCAGGCGGGGCCACAGGAGATGCTGCAGGCTCTGGAGCTGAAACTGCAGACTCAGGAGACGACGCTGCAGACTCAGGAGACGGGACCCCAGAGGCAAGCTGCAGCGGCGGGGCCTCGGAGGCGAGCTGCAGCGGCGGGGCCTCAGAGGCGAGCTGCAGCGGCGGGGCCTCAGAGGCGAGCTGCAGCGGCGGGGCCTCGGAGGCGAGCTGCAGGGCCTCAGAGGCGAGCTGCAGCGGCGGGGCCTCGGAGGCGAGCTGCAGCGGCGGGGCCTCGGAGGCGAGCTGCAGCGGCGGGGCCTCGGAGGCGAGCTGCAGCGGCGGGACCCCAGAAGACGCTGCAGACGACGGGGCCGCAGAGGACGCTGCAGGCAGAGGCGAGGCCGGAGGTGCTGCAGGCGGAGGCGACGCCGGAGGTGCTGCAGGCTCGGAAGGCGACGCCGGAGATGCTGCCGGCAGGACTGCAGGCGGAGCTGCAGGCGGAGCTGCAGGCGGGACTGCAGGCAGAGCTGCAGGCGGGACTGCAGGCGGAGCTGCAGGCAGAGCTGCAGACGGGACTGCAGGCGGAGCTGCAGGCAGAGCTGCAGGCGGGACTGCAGGTGGAGGGGGCAGAGCTGCAGGCAGAGCTGCAGGCGGAGGAGGCGGAGCTGCAGGCGGGACTGCAGTTGGAGGAGGCAGAGCTGCAGGCGGGACTGCAGGTGGAGGAGGCAGAGCTGCAGGCGGCGAAACCTCGGAGGCGAGCTGCAGCGGCAAAGCCTCGGAGGAGAGCTGCAGCGGCGAAACCTCGGAGGCGAGCTGCAGCGGCGAGACCTCGGAGGTGAGCTGCAGCGGCGAGACCTCGGAGGTGAGCTGCAGCGGCGAGACCTCGGAGGTGAGCTGCAGAGGCGAAGCCTCGGAGGAGAGCTGCAGCGGCGAAGCCTCGGAGGAGAGCTGCAGCGGCGAGACCTCGGAGGAGGTGAGCTGCAGCGGTGAGACCTCGGAGGAGAGCTGCAGCAGTGAGACCTCGGAAGAGGAGAGCTGCAATATAGAATCCTCAGAGGAAAACTGCAGTGTAAAATCCTCAGGGGAAAGTTGCAGTGTAAACTCCTCAGGGGAAAGCCGCAGTGGAGACGCCTGGTGGTATAGGGAGCCATGGCGGCCACTTCTCCTGGCATGGCCACGGTTCCCCCCCCTGTCAGGACAGGCTGGCTGGGCTGGCTTGGTGGCCAGGCGGCCCAGGGGGGCACCTCCCCGCTTGTTGAAACTACGGGGCCCCCCACCTGCCAGGCGGGTGCCATAAAAAGGATTTGGGGCAGCGGAGAACCAGGCAGGCTGGGCGGCGGAGAGCCGGGCAGGCTGGGCGGCGGAGAGCTGGGCGGAACTGGGCGGCGGAGAGCCGGGGGAGCTGGGCGGCGGAGAGCCGGGCAGCGGAGAGCCCGGCGGGCTGGGCGGCGGAGAGCCGGGCAGCGGAGAGCCGGGGGAGCTGGGCGGCGGAGAGCCGGGCAGCGGGGAGCCGGGCTGGCTGGGCGGCGGAGAGCCGGGCAGCGGAGAGCCGGACAGTGGAGAGCCGGACAGCGGAGAGCTGGACAGCGGAGAGCCGGACAGCGGAGAGCCGGACGGGCTGGGCGGCGGAGAGCCGGGCAGCGGAGAGCCGGACAGTGGAGAGCCGGACAGCGGAGAGCTGGACAGCGGAGAGCCGGACAGCGGAGAGCCGGACGGGCTGGGCGGCGGAGAGCCGGGCAGCGGAGAGCCGGACGTGCTGGGCGGCGGAGAGCCGGGCAGCGGAGAGCCGGACGGGCTGGGCGGCGGAGAGCCGGGCAGCGGAAAGCTGGGCTGGCGAGCAGGCTGGACAACTGGAGAGGTAGTGGGCTGTAGAGCAGGGGAGGCCGGTGGGGCTAACTCTTGAGGAGGCAGCTGGGGAAAAATGGCTCCCCGACTCTGCCATCTGAAAAAACCCATGTACCTTGCAAATATAGGATCCTGTCTCCAATATTCCTCCAGTTGCTCAAGGAACTGGGGATCTTCATTGAAGATATCCCTTGTAATCCCAAAATCCTTATAAGAAAAGGGTCGATCAGCCATGGTGGAAGCAGCTAGCTAAAACTGGCAAAACTCTAAAAAACAAAAACAACCGCTGCAGGTCAGACTGGAGAAAAATGAAAAAGCTTGGCTCTGCTGGGTTCAATTTGGTCAGTTCATTCTGTTGCGGTGGCAAAAGGTGGCACGATGTGTTGAACCCAAAATGCAGAGTCAAGACTAGCAAACAGCGGAATAGTGTTCAAACACTAAATTTATTGAACAAATGTAGAATACAGGCAAGGGAGCAAAAACGGGCAGAGCATAAGCAATCCCAAAAACACGACAAAAATAGGTATGAGCAAATTACCGGGGTATTCACGGCAGGGTCCAGAGGAACAGAGAACATGGACAAGAGCTCCAGGATAGACAACATAACATGAAGTAATGAACTGACACTGAATGTTTTAGTAGAAGCCCTAGGAGGGGTCCACGCGCACCCCCCTTATTTTTTTTTCTAGTCTGGTTTTTATTCATCCTTAGGACCTCTAAAATAATAATTTTGATGATCCCAAGAACAAAAATTGTCCCTTTGGTGTTTTTTTCACTGTTTTATGAGTCATACAAGTGCTGCAGGATTACTGGCAGGAACGCCTACGAGCCCGCCTTTTAGAGACTGTGGCACGCTCAATAGCCCAGATAGCCCAAAAGTAAACATACCATTTTATTCTAGACAACCTCAGGTTTCCAATGAGACCAACCATGTCATGCTCCCATGTCGGGAAGGGCGGTCAATACGTAATGATTCAAGTTAAAATAACATTTCGTGAGGGGAAAAAAGGCCATCAACCATTTTCCGAATGACCCCTTGACCTGTCACTTCAATATATGTGAATGGAAATGGGATGCAGGGGTAGCTACAAGCCTCCCCTATACAGACATGCCAAATATATGCCAATTTCATGCAGTTTTGGGCAAGAACCATGCAGCTTTGTGAATGCAGTACAAATCATGGCTTAATCCCCATAGTGTTGTTGTAGTACGGCAGTTAACCAAACCTATTGTGCATTTTATGACTAAAGCATGAAACTTTCTACAGTGTTTCTATATACTATGAAGTTTGTTTTCAGACGTGGAACCACTTCTGAGTTGATGTCGGTAACTCGTTAGAGGCTGTACACATATCGGGTTGTCAAAAACATGCATTTTTCCCTTTTTTGCAGGCACAAAGACAGTATATCAATAAGAAGGGTTCTGGAACCCACTAGTCATCATCAAATTGCTTTAATAGGTTAAATTAACAGTAGAAGATATGTCAATTGGGTTTCATGGGTCATTAGGTCACACAAACACCTCACATAAACACAGACACAAAAATCGGATCAACCATTTGTGTTCAATTGGATTGAGCATTGGACATCTCTTCTTAACATATCCTATTTGCAGTAAAGAGTGTCTACCATGCAATGACATTATTAGAGAGGCCTAACAGTCTCCTGAGAATGAACAAAGGGCAGACTTTTTGCACTTGCATCGCTTCGTGCACCCTTTCTTGCAAACACAATGTATCAGTTCATAGCAGCTCTGTGAGGCTTCTGGAAGGGTGGTCCACAGTGGCTGCCATCCCAATTCTTCTTTCACCCAGCCCCAATCAGAAGAGCTAGGCTGGATGAAGGGAATGGCATAGAAGTCACATTGATGACCAACAGGGCACAGTGGCACAAGTCCTGTCGAGTAAGATACAATCAAACCAAACTTCAGCGACGGCGGAAGTCGTCAGAAGAGGTGAAACAGTCTGTAGTACCCAAAGTTCACACTCGGTCTACTGACACTGACAGCCATGTCTGTACTAAGGACAGGGTGTGCTTCTTCTGCAACAAGCTAGCAGGCTCTCAAAAAAAAGAAAAACTCAGAAAAGTGCTGAAATGAGGCTTCAACAAAACAGTTGGACTTCAATGTTAGACAAGCTGCTTTGGAAACGGAAGACACTGAGTTACTAGGCAAACTTGCACCTGGGGACATGATAGCCCTCGAGGCAAAGTATCATCAAAACTGCCTCCGGATGCTTTACAACAAATCAAGACAGGCGCATTCAAAGGATGGACATGAGGAAGAGAATCTGGTGCATGGTATTGCTTTCGCAGAGTTATTGGCCTTTATGGAGCAAAGTAGAGGTGATGCGCCCCAGTATTCAAACTGGCAAACCTGGGTAAACTGTACCAAGAACCACTTAAACAGCTTTGTGCTACAGTAGATTATCATGTCCACACAACCAGACTGAAGAACCGGCTTATGTCTCAGTTACCTGATTTAACGGCTTGTACACAAGGAAGGGACACACTATTAACATTTCAGGATGATATCGGACATGCTCTCAAGAAGGCCTGTGATCACGACCGTGATGCCATGTATTTAGTGAGAGCAGCACAAGTGGTACGGAGAGAGATGTTTTCCAAGAAGTTAAACTTTGATGGCTCATTCCATCCTAACTGTCAGAAGGAGTCTGTACCTACATCTCTTTTGGCCTTGGTGAACATGATCCTGGATGGGGCCAACATCAAACACCAGACTCAGCTTCTGGAAAAAGGAACTTCTACCGCTGCTCTTTCAATCTCACAGCTGTTGGTTTTCAACAGTGTCAAACATACACGAGCAGAAAAGTCATCAGGTACAGTACGTCACAACCGTAACCGTGAACCGTGAGCATGATAGGCAGACCATGACACCCAGGTTGCCTGGTTGGTTTCTGGATCATCCTTCACAGTTCTCAACCACCATCTTCTTCTTCTCTTGTTCTTGCTGTCATTTGGAAATCCAAGACTTTCAAAGGGCCTTTTACTGGAGAGGCTCTGAAGGTCTTTGTCATCCGAGCAACTGGTGGCACATTGGTGTAGGCTTGTGGCAGTGGCATGAATGACCTAGTGGATAGAGTGGACTGGTCAATCACAAGCACACCACAGTTAGAGCCTACACTTTCATGTGTAGGGTGCTGCATCAAGGAGATCCCAGTGCCATGAAAGGAGTCCTTTGCTGTTCCAGAGCTCGGATTGTGGTCAATATTGTCCTCCGCAGCTGTTGTAAAGAGTCCATTGCGCATTTTTGCGGGCACACAATATCTTCTGCCATGAAACGCTGGCAGACTCCATTGGCAATGTCAGCTGACACCTGCAGCAGGCGATCATATGCCACACACATACCCAGACTGAAGAGAGTGTAAATTAGCCCTCTATTGCGTGTGACAGCATGGACTTTCATTGCCACATACAGAGGAAGTGGAGTTTCACGGTTACGGTTGTGACGTACTGTACCTGATGACTTTTCTGCTCGTGTATGTTTGACACTGTTGAAAACCAACAGCTGTGAGATTGAAAGAGCAGCGGTAGAAGTTCCTTTTTCCAGAAGCTGAGTCTGGTGTTTGATGTTGGCCCCATCCAGGATCATGTTCACCAAGGCCAAAAGAGATGTAGGTACAGACTCCTTCTGACAGTTAGGATGGAATGAGCCATCAAAGTTTAACTTCTTGGAAAACATCTCTCTCCGTACCACTTGTGCTGCTCTCACTAAATACATGGCATCACGGTCGTGATCACAGGCCTTCTTGAGAGCATGTCCGATATCATCCTGAAATGTTAATAGTGTGTCCCTTCCTTGTGTACAAGCCGTTAAATCAGATAACTGAGACATAAGCCGGTTCTTCAGTCTGGTTGTGTGGACACGATAATCTACTGTAGCACAAAGCTGTTTAAGTGGTTCTTGGTACAGTTTACCCAGGTTTGCCAGTTTGAATACTGGGGCGCATCACCTCTACTTTGCTCCATAAAGGCTAATAACTCTGCGAAAGCAATACCATGCACCAGATTCTCTTCCTCATGTCCATCCTTTGAATGCGCCTGTCTTGATTTGTTGTAAAGCATCCGGAGGCAGTTTTGATGATACTTTGCCTCGAGGGCTATCATGTCCCCAGGTGCAAGTTTGCCTAGTAACTCAGTGTCTTCCGTTTCCAAAGCAGCTTGTCTAACATTGAAGTCCAACTGTTTTGTTGAAGCCTCATTTCAGCACTTTTCTGAGTTTTTATTTTTTTTTGAGAGCCTGCTAGCTTGTTGCAGAAGAAGCACACCCTGTCCTTAGTACAGACATGGCTGTCAGTGTCAGTAGACCGAGTGTGAACTTTGGGTACTACAGACTGTTTCACCTCTTCTGACGACTTCCGCCGTCGCTGAAGTTTGGTTTGATTGTATCTTACTCGACAGGACTTGTGCCACTGTGCCCTGTTGGTCATCAATGTGGCTTCTATGCCATTCCCTTCATCCAGCCTAGCCCTTCTGATTGGGGCTGGGTGAAAGAAGAATTGGGATGGCAGCCACTGTGGACCACCCTTCCAGAAGCCTCACAGAGCTGCTATGGACTGATACATTGTGGTTGCAAGAAAGGGTGCACGAAGCGATGCAAGTGCAAAAAGTCTGCCCTTTGTTCATTCTCAGGAGACTGTTAGGCCTCTCTAATAATGTCATTGCATGGTAGACACTCTTTACTGCAAATAGGATATGTTAAGAAGAGATGTCCAATGCTCAATCAAATTGAACACAAATGGTTGATCCGATTTTTGTGTCTGTGTTTATGTGAGGTGTTTGTGTGACCTAATGACCCATGAAACCCAATTGACATATTTTCTACTGTTAATTTAACCTATTAAAGCAATTTGATGATGACTAGTGGGTTGCAGAACCCTTCTTATTGATATACTGTCTTTGTGCCTGCAAAAAAGGGAAAAATGCATGTTTTTGACAACCCGATATGTGTACAGCCTCTAACGAGTTACAGACATCAACTCAGAAGTGGTTCCACGTCTGAAAACAAACTTCATAGTATATAGAAACACTGTAGAAAGTTTCATGCTTTAGTCATAAAATGCACAATAGGTTTGGTTAACTGCCGTACTACAACAACACTATGGGGATTAAGCCACGATTTGTACTGCATTCACAAAGCTGCATGGTTCTTGCCCAAAACTGCATGAAATTGGCATATATTTGGCATGTCTGTATAGGGGAGGCTTGTAGCTACCCCTGCATCCCATTTCCATTCACATATATTGAAGTGACAGGTCAAGGGGTCATTCGGAAAATGGTTGATGGCCTTTTTTCCCCTCACGAAATGTTATTTTAACTTGAATCATTACGTATTGACCGCCCTTCCCGACATGGGAGCATGACATGGTTGGTCTCATTGGAAACCTGAGGTTGTCTAGAATAAAATGGTATGTTTACTTTTGGGCTATCTGGGCTATTGAGCGTGCCACAGTCTCTAAAAGGCGGGCTCGTAGGCGTTCCTGCCAGTAATCCCGCAGCACTTGTATGACTCATAAAACAGTGAAAAAAACACCAAAGGGACAATTTTTGTTCTTGGGATCATCTAAATTATTATTTTAGAGGTCCTAAGGATGAATAAAAACCAGACTAGAAAAAAAAATAAGGGGGGTGCGCGTGGACCCCTCCTAGGGCTTCTACTATTTGTAATGAGTCCAGTCTTATAGTGAGCAGGTAATTTGACAAAGTGTTCACAGGTGGGCTGACGAGGGAGTTGGAGACAGGTGAGTGCAGGGACTGAGTGAGTGGAAGGGAAAAATGGGAGTTGCCAGGTCTGACAAGGTCTGTGGAGAGGTTGCCAGGTCTGGCAAGGTCTGTGGAGAGACAGATCCTAACAACACCGCGTGCTGAGAGCCACATACACAGCTGCATTTGGTTTTTAATTAAGGGTGCGTTCTGAATGCAATGCAAACTAATAGGCGAGTGCACTCCGGTGCATATGCAAAGGGAAAGAATGACTTCTGTCCGTGACAATAATCAATGCTACAGTTTGAATTATGTTATTACATAGAGCAAAAAATATGAAATATGAAAACTTTTTTTCTTTTTCAACTTTCGACTTATCCTTATCTGAATCGACTTGTGTTAATGAAATTGATAAATCGATAAATCGATTTTTTTGTGAATGCCCTAGTGTGTGCGTGCTTCAGAGGAAACGTTATTGGTTAATTATTGTGCCATTTATTTCAGTCTGTGACAAACTTGTTATCCTTAGGTTCACTGTGCATTAGATTGCATTGAAATGGCACATGGTCTCATATGGCCTTGGCCTTATTGGCCTAGCACTGTTTGGAGCTTAACTGCTTTATTAAACAGAAGCTGTTCAAAGATTGTGTTTCATTATCAGTTTGAGCCCAGGAGTGGTTTTCATTTTAGTCTGAAAATTATGAATTCATACACAGTAAAAATCTTAGTTTTCATTTAATACCAGATCCATCATGTCATGTGTGCAGTACACTTTTCAGAGGTAAATTAACAATGAGGATTTTGTAGGACAGGCTGCAGAAAACGGGGGGAAAACTGCTAATGTTGAAAAAGTAAGACTTTTGGGGGAAAAGATGCAATTACTGGGGGCGAGAAAAAAAGTAATAAGTTACTTTTGGCAGGGAGAAAGTATTATTATTTCTAAGTAACTAATAATATGTAATATATTACCGTTTTAGAGTAACTTTTCCAACACTGAAGTTACATATGTTAGTGCACTGTGTTATATTCACAGGCACTGAGAGAAGGGACAATGAGAAGAGCAAAACAAATCAGTGGTGAGGATATTCAGTGAATAAAAGTGTACATCTTCAATATGATTGGGTATTCACATCCACACAAGCAAAAATCTGCGGTAATAGCAAAGGGAGACAGCTGAGAGAAACAGGTTAGAGAGGAGTGATCACCTCAAAGCCCATTTGATTGCAGCAATCAACCCCCCTTCTCAATGTACTATAATTATGACACAAGCATGCCATGCACACATATTGACAAACATGCATGACATGCTACATACAACTTCCAGCGGATCAGCACAATTTAGACAGGAAATATGCCAATTAACACTCATTTACTGCCAGAATTGATTCCGTCTGTAGTCCCTTCCCTGCTCATGTAACAATGCTGTGGCTCTTCTCTCGTCTCCATCAGAGGGTGAAATAACATGATACCTCTGATCCCGTTAGAGCTCCAGCACATTGCATTAGGCTTTGAATCAGCCTCTGCAGTGTTCTCATCTCTCATTGCACCCTACCTTCATTTGCCTAACCTCAACCCACACAATGGGAACATGTTTTTTAGAGAACGCTCTTTTACAACTGTGTACTCAGCAAAAAGGTAGATAATGAACCCACAATGAAGTACACAGGTTCACAACCTTTCAAGAGATTACTTTCCAAACCTTTAACATAACTTTCATTAAGTTTAAAGTTGAATGTGTAGCACTGTTGAAGGGTGCCATTTAAAAGCCCTGGAGCGTTTTGTCTTATCCTTTTAGCATAACTTTTGACTGTACTACACATACTTACTTGTTAATAAAGTACTCAATAAATTGATCAATTGACTGAACAGAGGTGAATCAGGGGTCAACACTGGTGATTATTCAAATAGTATAGGTACCTTCTTCCATATGGTTTGGGAATGTCCAAATGGTTCCACATTTTGGAGTATGGTTGCAGTAAAACTTTCATTATTTTTATGAGGTTAACATTACACCTTCTCCATCTTTATTTATTTTAAATGATGTATCCCAACTACTGGCACTTAATGGCAATTAATGGCACTCGCAAACATGTCTTCTTTGCTGGTTTAACAGCGGCAAAGAAAGAAGTAGGTTGCACTTGCTACGTGGTGGAAACCTCACACATTTCGCCAATGGGCTTTAAATTCTTTTAGGTTTTCTGAGGTCAATTGCACCCAAAAATCCTGAACTTTAACATTCAGTAGATTTTCTGTCATCTAGGGTTTTCTGTCACAGCCTGAAAATTCCATTATGCCAATGGGATTTGCCAGCAGATGTCACTGTTTTCATTGTTTTGTTTTCATTGCAGCTCAAAAGTCTTCCAAACCCCAGAGAAAACTCCAGACCACAGAAAATCCACTGAATGTTCAAATTTCAGGTTTTTTGGGTGTAATTGAGGTCATAAAACCTAAAAGAAAAAGAAATTAAAATTAACGTCATGAAACCTTTAAGGATATTAGTCATGTTTTCCTTTTACGTAAGAAATTTTGCACAGGTATGCTTTTTGTGACATCATTGGTCCTGGGAGGTAGGGATGGGGTTGTTTGTTTTTATGAATCTTATTTTACTATGACAAACAGCCTGGCAGAGACAAAAAGCCATACAATATTGCCAGAAATGCATAATCTCAAATGTTTGAGTCTGTGGGTGGGGCCCATCTTGGCCCTGTGTGTGTTCTGTCTGTGTGTATGTACATGATGGAACTGTAATGTGTTTCTTGTGATCATATTGGATTATTATTTTGTCCTTGGTTATAATGCTGCTAATGAGCTGAGTCAATGCTCCCTCATTGATTGTAATTAATCATCTAAAACATTTAGTAGAGAAGAGTATAGCACAGAGTGATCAACAGCTGGTGCAGGTTGAACAGTGACAATGGCAAGAAACGGCATTACTAAAAACTTATAATCATTCATCAATCAATTAAATTATTTATAATTTATTTTTAATAATTTGTCTATTTATTTCATTACTTTTGTTTCTGTGCCGACACTGCTAGGCCTGAAGTAGACCAAGGAAGACACTCACATAATTATTTTCCGACGATCAACGACAAGTATAAAGTTATTTCATATTTTTGTGAATGCATTCGATTTGCAAGCTCCACACTTGATTTCTCTACAGCAGTTTTACAATTCCTCAAGTGACAGACAGGCACACACAAAGTGACAAATGCAACACACACACGCACGCACACAAAGTGACAAATGCAACCCACACACGAACCGCACGTGGTTAACTATGACACAGATACATTGCGACTCATATCAAGGATGCACAACTAGACAAGACAACAGTACCACACCAGATAGACAATGACTACAGTTAAGAGAGGGAGAGAGAGAGTTCAGTTAACAGAGGTGGGAACTGAACAGCACTTTCTAAATACCTGCCAACTGTACTAGTACAACAATGTGTAGTAGTACAACAATGTGCAAACAGAGCAGCAAGATTTATGTTCTGACAGGAAAAGGACATCCATTGAAATACAACCACTATGAAAAAGAATAACCAGGGTTTCCTGCACAATGTTGTTGGCATGGCGCTGCGCCATGCTTGAAATAAATCGCGCCATGCCAAGCTGTAAAAAAAAAATGATTTTTTTTTTTTTTTTTTTTCCCAGTGTCTCCAAAGTGCCTCCCCAGTGTCTCCCCAGTGCCTCCCAGTGTCCCCCTGAGTGCCTCCCCAGTGTCCCCCTGAGTGTCTCCCCAGTGCCTCCCAGTGTCCCCCTGAGTGGCTCCCCAGTGTCTCCCCAGTGCCTCCCCAGTGTCTCCCCAGTGCCTCCCCAGTGTCTCCCCAGTGTCCCCTCAGTGCCTCCTCAGTGTCCCCCTGAGTGCCTCCCCAGTGTGCTGCCCCTGAGTGCCTCCCCAGTGCCTGCCCAGTGTCCCCCAGTGCCTCCCCAGTGTCTCCAATAGCAATACAAGAGCAATAATACAAATTAATCTTAATTTATTAATCTATTTAATTAATCTAATTACCGGTAATTAATTAATTAATCAACATTTTCGACGCGCGCCAGAAGGTCCCCCCGTGCCCAGCACCATGCCAAAGCTTTTTCCTGCAGGAAACACACGTTTTATTTGCCACTACTCATACAGTTATAGAGCCAGTGACGGACAAATGCAGTGCTTAAGGTCCGCAGAAATACTGTAAGTGAAGGTAAATTAACCTACAGCTGCACACGGTTTTGCACCTCTGTAGCTTACTACCAGAGAATGCCCTCTGTAGCTCAGAATCTGCTAGATATGCTGTCCATTCCAATGAGATGGACAGCATCTGAATCAAGTTAGAAGTGAACATAGTAAAAAAATCACACCCGTGCGAAGTGAGTGGTGCAACTCTGTGTGGGGGTCCCCAGGGGGTCCCCGGAGGTTCCAGACCCACAGGACCACGGCCAGGGTGCCGGCCCGGTTCCGGCGAGCCGCTCCACGTCCGAAACGGTAGAGAAATGAGAGTTACCATGTGGGGGTCCCCGGAACATCCAGACCCCCTAAGAATGTGCCCATGGGGCCGGGCTGGGCCGGTTCCGGTGAGCCGCCCACCCGGAATCATCATATACTGTATACAGTTAATGTGCATTATGTGCGTTTGTGTGCGTTAGGTTGCGCACAGGTGGTGAAAAACAACCATGCTGTTTTCGTGCTCAGACTGAGGCAGCCAGACACCCAGCCAGCCACACACATAGCTCCGTAAGCATCAAAAACAAGCTTGTTTTAAAAGCTGGCAGAATTCTCTGGAGTGGCTATGATTTCTTTACATTTTAACATTTGTTTGTTGTCTCCACCAGGCCGAAGGCATGGGGAGAGAGTATGTTTTGCACTCTGTGTGTGTGTGTGTGTGTGTGTGTGTGTGTGTGTGTGTGTGTGTGTGTGTGTGTGTGTGTGTGTGTGTGTGTGTGTGTGTGTGTGTGCGTGCGTGCGTGCGTCCGTCCGTCCGTGTACAGATAATTTCCGGCACTGTTGGCCCGGTCGATGCCAAACTGTGCACACACACTCCCTGGATGCCAACACGAACCTCTGCTCCAAATTTTCCACAATGACCCGTTATAGTGCCACCATGACGCCGATTTTAGCAACACACATTTCTTTATATTACTCGTACAGATTTTATCCATACATCACACAAAACACTACACACCATCTTTACAGTTATGTGATCAATATGGACCTGTCCGCTTCCCCATATTCCATCCCCAATCGCTAAGATTGCCTTCCAAAGTTTGCAGGATTTGTCCATTTCCAACAAAATGCCTCAAATCATTAACACAGCGTGCAATTTCCATGGCATCATGCACACACATTCCCACTAGGCCGAGAAAGAAATGCCATATGTGCCGGTTATAGCGCCACCATGAGGCCGATTTTGGTAAAACACATTTCTCTACATTTCTCGTACATATTGTATCCATACATCACGCAAAACGGTATACACTATCTCCATAGTAATGAGATCAAATTCAACACGCATCTGTCCACTTTCCCATATTCCATCCCGATTGGCAAAGAGTGCCTTCCAAACTTTGTAGGATTTCCATTTTGAACAAAATGCCTCAAATTATTAACAGCGTGTGATTTCCGTGCAATTATGCACACACATTTCCACCAGGCAGAGGACGAAATGTAACTTAAACGTTTACACCTATAACTGCACAGATCTGTGTACAACTTTGTATGTGCACTACTACACATTATTAATACATTGTTATGTCTTATATATTTAATTTATTTTTATTGCCCTGGTATACAACCACCAGACAGATTATTGCGCAAAAAAAAACATGTTCATATTACCCCTACACATTTTGTCCAATAGCCACGGGTCTATACTATTGCGTAGAGTACATCATGGGGGAATTAACTCACTTCTTTTTCTGTTTGCGGCCGACATGGCAGGGCAATGCGTATTGCGTATTGCTGCCTCTCCTTTTTTGGAGTGGTACTGCTTACAATAAGACAAGATGCCAGCCCAGTCAGAGACGTGAATTAAACCTTACTTGGAGATCCTGCTTTAATCAATTGAACCCCAGCATTCACATTCTGGGGGGAACATAGCAGAACAACAAGCTTGTATATAAGCCAAAGTAACCCAGAACAAAAAGGAGTTGTTTGACGACGTACTCGACTTACTACGAGAGAGAAAAGTCGGCTTCTCCGTCCCGGAGAGCACGACGGGTGCATGGATCCCATCTGCTGACTGTAAGTTCAGTCAGTTGATGTTACTGTGTACTGGTTTGTCTTTCGCTGATTTGAATGAAAACACAGGCGTGCAATTATACTTTATTTACAGATCCCGACAACAGTGTTGACCTCAACGAGGTGAAAGCAAACTAGCAAAGCTCAAATCAAATTAATATAAGAAGGTTTAAAGCAACCATGACAACTCTCCTGTGTATCCCATTCCCCACACGTGGATAAAGAAGAGAGAAAAGTAGGAGCTGTTTATAAGTGCATTGAGTGTCACGCCTTAATATTCCATTCAGCCAAGACCGGTACATGCATCTGCTTCTGCTAAAACTCTGATGATTGTGTGTAAAAAACAAATGATCCGTTTGGTTAATTTTAAATGCATGTATGCTGAGGAGACGAGAATAGACGAGACTTTTTTTCCTCTCTCACCCTCTACTGCAGCGCGCAGCCTGCATGGAGGCTCTCTCTCTGTCTGTGTGTGTGTGTGTGTGTGTGTGTGTGTGTGTGTGTGTGTGTGTGTGTGTGTGTGTGTGTGTGTGTGTGTGTGTGTGTGTGTGTGTGTGTGTGTGTGTGTGTGTGTGTGTGTGTGTGTGTGTGTGTGTGTGTGTGTGTGTGTGTGTGTGTGTGTGTGTGTGTGTGTGTGCGTCCGTCCGTCCGTGTACAGATAATTTCCGGCACTGTTGGCCCGGTCGATGCCAAACTGTGCACACACACTCCCTGGATGCCAACACGAACCTCTGCTCCAAATTTTCCACAATGACCCGTTATAGTGCCACCATGACGCCGATTTTAGCAACACACATTTCTTTATATTACTCGTACAGATTTTATCCATACATCACACAAAACACTACACACCATCTTTACAGTTATGTGATCAATATGGACCTGTCCGCTTCCCCATATTCCATCCCCAATCGCTAAGATTGCCTTCCAAAGTTTGCAGGATTTGTCCATTTCCAACAAAATGCCTCAAATCATTAACACAGCGTGCAATTTCCATGGCATCATGCACACACATTCCCACTAGGCCGAGAAAGAAATGCCATATGTGCCGGTTATAGCGCCACCATGAGGCCGATTTTGGTAAAACACATTTCTCTACATTTCTCGTACATATTGTATCCATACATCACGCAAAACGGTATACACTATCTCCATAGTAATGAGATCAAATTCAACACGCATCTGTCCACTTTCCCATATTCCATCCCGATTGGCAAAGAGTGCCTTCCAAACTTTGTAGGATTTCCATTTTGAACAAAATGCCTCAAATTATTAACAGCGTGTGATTTCCGTGCAATTATGCACACACATTTCCACCAGGCAGAGGACGAAATGTAACTTAAACGTTTACACCTATAACTGCACAGATCTGTGTACAACTTTGTATGTGCACTACTACACATTATTAATACATTGTTATGTCTTATATATTTAATTTATTTTTATTGCCCTGGTATACAACCACCAGACAGATTATTGCGCAAAAAAAAACATGTTCATATTACCCCTACACATTTTGTCCAATAGCCACGGGTCTATACTATTGCGTAGAGTACATCATGGGGGAATTAACTCACTTCTTTTTCTGTTTGCGGCCGACATGGCAGGGCAATGCGTATTGCGTATTGCTGCCTCTCCTTTTTTGGAGTGGTACTGCTTACAATAAGACAAGATGCCAGCCCAGTCAGAGACGTGAATTAAACCTTACTTGGAGATCCTGCTTTAATCAATTGAACCCCAGCATTCACATTCTGGGGGGAACATAGCAGAACAACAAGCTTGTATATAAGCCAAAGTAACCCAGAACAAAAAGGAGTTGTTTGACGACGTACTCGACTTACTACGAGAGAGAAAAGTCGGCTTCTCCGTCCCGGAGAGCACGACGGGTGCATGGATCCCATCTGCTGACTGTAAGTTCAGTCAGTTGATGTTACGGTGTACTGGTTTGTCTTTCGCTGATTTGAATGAAAACACAGGCGTGCAATTATACTTTATTTACAGATCCCGACAACAGTGTTGACCTCAACGAGGTGAAAGCAAACTAGCAAAGCTCAAATCAAATTAATATAAGAAGGTTTAAAGCAACCATGACAACTCTCCTGTGTATCCCATTCCCCACACGTGGATAAAGAAGAGAGAAAAGTAGGAGCTGTTTATAAGTGCATTGAGTGTCACGCCTTAATATTCCATTCAGCCAAGACCGGTACATGCATCTGCTTCTGCTAAAACTCTGATGATTGTGTGTAAAAAACAAATGATCCGTTTGGTTAATTTTAAATGCATGTATGCTGAGGAGACGAGAATAGACGAGACTTTTTTTCCTCTCTCACCCTCTACTGCAGCGCGCAGCCTGCATGGAGGCTCTCTCTCTGTCTGTCTGTGTCTCTCTCCCTCTCTCTCTTGCGCGCTTTAATCATAAAATGATAATTGGTCAATACGTTATATTATTTCTATATAGTCCACATGTATGTCTGCCTGGCTGGGTCGGGTCTCTTGGAATGTCGGAAATAATCGGATCTCGGTCGGACTCGGTGCCGCAATTAAAAAATGACAGCCAACCGGAGACCAAACTATTTGTTTGTTAGGCCTTATCAGCATACATCATCTCATTCCGTCATTCCGGCTAATCACTTGAGGCGTCACCGTCAACAAATTTCTGTCCATTTCTGTCCTCACTTTTTATCCTCAATACCAATACCATTACAAATCAAAAGCCAATCAAATCATCGCTATGGGGTACACACAAACACACAAAGCTGGGCATAGGAGGGGCTCAAAATTTAAAGATTTTCTGAAAACTTAGGTTAGGATTTAGAGGCAGTTCATTAAATCAGCCTCCGTTCAGCTTCTGAATGGGTTAAATAAACCTTTTTGTGCAAATGTTCATGGTTTAGACTAGAGAATATAGGATTTATTCACAAAAGACATTAATTTACACATCCCAGTCCAGACCTGGGAGAGAAAGTACGAGGTGAAATAATAATGATAGGAAAATCCTTAAGGCTTCCCTTTGCATCTAATATACTGTAATACACCAATATTACTGTTCCAGTCAACATTTCCATTCCACCCATGACTTTTGTTCTGTTTTACACACCTTCTGGGTCCCATTATGAGCCGCTATACGAGTTTGAATTCAAATTGAATGTGTGTGTGTGTGTGTGTGTGTGTGTGTGTGTGTCACAAAAACAATGACAGAAAATAATTTCCTAATCTAACTCCATCTCAGTACTTTGATACAAAGGGGGCTGTCCCTTCAATCCAATGTTCTTTAGAAGTGACTGAATCAAAACATGGCCTACGATTCTTTTATCTAGTGTAGCTCTATCAAAAATCAAAGACCGTTATTCATCGTTTATAAAAACCTGAGAAAAAGGGACAATAGGTTGGCCATTCTCCATAGTTCATTCAGACATTCAAATATTCCTCTACACGCAATACATGACAATGTGGATGCTGAAATTGTCTGTCCAATCCTGCCCCTCTGTCTTTCTGTTTTCAATAGGGTCCAATGAAAATGAAAAGAAACTGGGATAGGGACAGGATAGAAACCATTACGCGAAATCCAGTGAGACATATCTGTACATTTAATGCTCACATTTACCAAACCACCGTCGTAATGTCAAGTATGCTTCTTTTAAGCACATGTAGGGTGGTGGTGTTAGTTACAAGATGTTCAAGGACTAATATTCTTTGTATATAATCTTATTTATTTATTCGCCGTAATAAAGTAAGTAAATTATTTCATAACTGTCAGTGTTTACAGCTGGGAAGCAGTCGGTCCTTGGCGCTACAGTGTTGCCCGCCTACCTTAAGCTTGTCCGGTGAAACTCTTCACAGTCAGGTGAAAAGCGGCTGGCAACTTCATGTGTATCAGAGGAGGCAGCTGGTTGTCTACACTCTCCCTAGGCAACATAGGACACAGCAGACCGCAGTGTAAATCGGAACTGGCAACAACTGTTGGGAGTAAATGAGAATATATTTTGTATTATTATTTTTGGCCTGCTGCTTCTGTTCTTCACTGTACACACAACATACAGGACTCACAGAGCAAGTTTAGGCCAAAAAGAACTTCTCACTTCTCTAATCACAACCTTTGATTGACTGGTGATACATAATCGACACCAGGAAATAATGAGACTTTGCAAATTACAGATACGGTACATTTGAAAGACAGAAACATGTTCAAAATAATATATGGGATTTTACAGACATTGGAGCTGTGAGGGTCACGCACATATTGCAATGTATCAATCAGACTATAACATCGTAACTTTGTCCTCTTGATGACATCATTCCACACAATTTGGCGGTGTGTCTAGTATCCAAATTACTGGTCTCTCTTTCTCTCATATATATATATATATATATGAAAGACAGTGCTGTCTTTCTTATCTAAATTATTCGGTCTAGATATGTCATCAGAATCCTACATTATATCCTTTACACTCCTTCCTTGCACTGTGCCTTATTGCGTATAACCGCAAAACATTGTCATCACATGCCCAAACAGATGGAAAAAGATAGACAATGATATGATGTTAGATGTGTATGACAGATAGAGGGAGCTGGAAGAAAGTGAAGACTGGAGACAATGTGCAAATTGTACATTAGAACTGGTAGACGATGAATGTGTATGACAGAGCGAGGGAGGAATACAGTAAACAGTGTAAAGCTCCAGCTACACTACTATAACTGTAGGTAATTTAACTGCACATCACTATCATTATTAGGACAGACAAGTGTTTTTTAAAGTACACGGTGACGGTGCACCTTTCTACTCTTTGTAATGCGGTGGTGTGATTCACTTCTGGAACACACACCTACTGATAACAAACCAGGCAGCAGACATGAACATGAATGCACATGCATCTTGTATTTGGGTACATTTGTATTTGGATAGAGCTGCCAATAGTCTTAGGAAGAATATACCCACATTGTCCAATAACCTATACTGGATGATATTTCTCATATTCTGTATTACAATTCAATTTCCCACTTTTAGTATTTGCAGATCAGCACAGGCTGTCAGGCCAATTCCATCTTTGTCTTTGACTCACTTGCTTTTAGCTGACTTCTTCGCTTCACAAAATAAATCATTTTAAATTAACAAAGCGCTGCATCTACAGAAAAGGACTCAAATGTTCACTGGAGTATAAAAATGAGAATGTAATTTACAGTTCAGCCATTTAAGTGCCACTGTCAGCAAGAAATAGCTACACAAACGTGCATGAACAGTTTCCTCCCACATGGCAAAGTTATATTGGACTAGTACAATGAATGAATGTTGAACATAAAGCATCCACTTTGTTATTCAAATGGCCACAAAGAGACAGACCTGAGGCTGTTATTTGTAAAGTTAAAAAAAGCCTTCACATGGAAATCTAAAACAAAAAAACTATGCAAAATGCCTGCTACACTGACGTTTCTGTATAGGGCCAATACCTTAACGTTGAAGGGCGCTGAACAAGCAATAAAGCATGGGGTCTACTCTGTTCACTGATTTTAAACATGCCCCACTGCATGTTAATGTTAACTGTAGCCTACTGTACCAGAGCTACCAACCTGCACACATTTTGTGTACCAACCACGCAATTCTAGGTGTCTATAGGCCTAGAATTGCGTGGTTGGTACACAAAATGTGTGCAGGTTGGTAGCTCTGCTGTACTGTACTGTACTGTACTGTACCTACCTACCTTACCTTACGGTTTTTCTGGAGAGAAGTTGCTAGCACGAAAAAATCCTCAGCTGACAAAAGAAAATTACATATTTTCATCATTATAAATCTACGCGTTCATTTACGTTGCCTTTGAGTCTGCTTATATGAGTAGAAAAGGAATTCAATAAGCCCCCTGACCTTCAAAGGAGGACTGACAGACATACGTCAGCGTTTTGTTAGCTTGGCACGAACCAGAGCCAATATACGGCTCTGGCACGAACAATGTATACGTGAAATTGGTTTAAAAAGCAGCAGAATAATTACTTTTACTTACCAATAATGTAGGCTACTGAACTGACCCCGCGTCACCATGCTTTCCAGTTTCCACCACGGAAGTTCTGAACCGAGTGGAAAGGAAAGTTCTCCTCTTCTCCTGCAGGTGATATGAACCAGGTGATCAACTGTTGACTTGATATCAACAGCACAACAGCTGTTGCGAATTCTGCAAGAATGATACAACACAATTAAATAGCCTATAGTACCACAAATTTGATATGAAATGGTAATGTGATTTATACCTATATATGACTCGCTAGCTTAAATAGCCTAAGTTCCTATACTTACATTTTCAAAGTAGCCTCGGTCCCAGGCTTACTTATCTGCGAAAAGATGCCTAGGTCTATTGCCTTAATCAATCTTGATCACTGGCAGGTGTGAGTCAATAAAGAAAGGCATTCATTTGTCACTCAACAAAATGTTCGTGTGTGTGTGTGGCGTGGGTGTTCCACAAGAAAGACTACTAGGCTAACAGTTAATACAATTTACATTAACAAAAAGATAATACTGGATTGCAGGATAATACAAAATAATAATAAAATAGTTAAACGAAGAAGGAAAATAAGCAGTGAAGTATATTTCCTAGCAACTTAAGAGAGAAGAGAACTGACGACGGACAGGCAATGAAAGTTTCCGAATCCAGCTTTATTTTCAGAGTTTACAATACAGCAGATCACAACCATGGGGCCAGGCGAGCTCCTTCAGCCTATCGGCTTCCAGAGGACTAACCCACAGTTACAGACATTTCAGTAGTCTTATACAGGTCAGAACAAAGAGATCAAAGGGAAATGGCAAAAGGTGGTTCCCAAACCCCCACTGTCCCAAATTGTTCCCTTATATATTATATGGTAGTGGTCACCAGGAAGGACAGTAGGTGCTGGCTATCAGCAGCTGATCTATTTAGCATACAGGGACCCCTGTTGCTGTCCATGCATCCTGTCCAGACATGTTTGTTCTCTCACTCATGAGAGAAACAAAGATCCACTTTAGTTTAAACATGGTTATTTAAGCTATATTATTGTGAATTGTGATTTCCATATACATCAGCAGCCTAAACAGTCTCAGCAGCACATCCACACTGCCATGCACCCTCCTAGAAAAAAGGTGTAAAGGTATGCTGAGTATAATTTTAACACCATAGATTTCACTTTGTAGGCTATAGTTTATGAATTGAACACATTGATAAAATTCCCTGCTGCGTTTCCTTGCTGCGCTTGACACAGCCAGTGTGAAGGCAAACTGCAGCAAATTTAATATGCAAGAATCCCATCACTCTATGTTGGGTCAGAATCCAAAAGTGACTTCCTGAATCACAAGGTTCTATTTGCTAACACAGAGCTAGGCACAGCAGTATTCTCTGTCTGTTCCAGAAGTCCTTAAAAATCAATCAAGGGGCAATGTTCAACTTTTTTTTTTTTATCAAAGTTTCTTTATTAATTTTCACACATGAAAATATTATACAACATTTTTTTCCTTTTTTTTCTCCCTCCCCTCCCCCCAGAGTTCCCGCTCTGATCTTGCACCATGAAATAAAAGGCACATACAAATATACATAGACATAATAGAAGACTAATAGAAGTATGCAAACAAATAATAATAATAATAATAATTTAAAAAAAAATATATATATATAAAATAATAATAATAATAATTTTGTTCAACATTTTAACTGTTTTAACTTGTAAGACGCCTGAGCGGCTTACTGGTCTTACCGTCTTAGGGGCGACCTCGCCCCTAAAGGGTGAGGTCGCGTGCACTGGCCATATATGGAGCGTGTCTTGAGTGTACAGGGTTTGATGAGGTTAGATCAACATATGGAATGTCAGAACAGGTCAGCTCCATATACAAAGATCTAAGGGTGGCAGCGGGGGCAGTGTCTTGAGTGTACAGGGTTTGATGAGGGCCGAGGTAGGGCCGGGCCTTAATTTCCGCACCTGTTGAGAACTCTGGTTTTCGCCGGCTGCCGGGCGCGGCTGCACAAATAACTTTGGGGCAGGCCCCTCTAGAGTTTGAATGGACAGGTATCAGTCAAAAAGGAGACATCGAAGAGGAAGGATGGAGGGGGAAGGATCAACATATTATGGAATGTCAGAACAGGTTCTGACATATATCCATATACTAATATTGATGACATCAAGGATCTCCATATATGGGCTTAATTGCGACAGCAGGTCACATTTACTATGATCCCTGATTTACTTACGGCTGATTTGGTCTGGCTTAATAGCCAGGCTATGATTTACTATCATCCCTGATGATGTCATAGTGATGTCACGAGACCTGGTCACAATATTTGGGGGCTTTCCCCATGTATGGGGATTTTGAGTGATACACTGACGGACAAAAAGTGCATGATTCCATAGTTAATTAACTGTTATAGTTCTTTTAAGTTCTATTTTCTGTCTTCCGATTCATATATATTTAATTGCTAACGTAGCTCGCAGATTACTATGAAAACCTGCAAAACCTGTCACGCTAAAACATGTCAGTTAGTCCGTTCGTCCATCTGTCCGTCACATCTCGTGACACGTTCCATATATGGCCGTCAGTCCGTCATGCCTCGTGACACGCTCCATATATGGCCGTCTCCAAAATATGAAGATCACAACACTGCCCTCTTCAAACCCTGGATAGCCATACATGGAGAAGACAGGATCATCACCTAGATCTGCATATATGGAGCCGGCCAGCAACTCTACCTGTACATCTGACCTCAACCCTCAAACCCTTAGATCTCCATATATGGAGCTGACCTGTTCTGACATTCCATATGTTGATCCTCCCCACCCGTCCTTCCTCTTCGATGTCTCCCTTTTGACTGATACCTGTCCATTCAAATTCTAGACAGGCATAAAGTTAGTTAATTAGCACACATTTTACGCCCTACCCGGCCCCTACGCCCCTAAAAAGTCCATAGGCATTCCCATATCTGTTGTTTTAGTGCAACTTCGCCCTGCTTCTCGCCCTCAGGACGTCTTACTGGTTTTGCTATATTTAAATGTATATTGTTGTTTTTGTGTTCTGTATCTCGGCTTCATCGAAAATGAGGGCCTGGCTCTAAATTGTACTCTAAGTTTAAATAAAGCTTATGATGATGAAGTCAGGTTTATAGATTTGTTTTGTATCTATAATCTTGAATTGTTAGACTTGCTCTAATTGTACACCGTAGAATCAGTATTTAACAGACCATTACCCATGCATGTCCTACTTACTGTAGGCCTATATCTGCTATACTCCAGGGGCACCGTTCATACAGTAGGTGAATGTGGAATAGACTGTATCTGCAACCCAGGTCAATTTTCATGGCCAACTTTTGAGTTGGACTGGAGTGCTTAACTAGAGGTCATGGTGGCTCATTTAAAACGTATAACCTTCTACAACGCTCTTCACAGGTCTCCACCATTGGACTGGAACTGAAATATGGAGGAATCAACCCTGGGAACATGAGGATCTTGTGTTAGGCTGCTGTGGTCAACCTTGAACTGAGTCCCCCAACATCCTTCCGTATTTGTGACCTGACCACGACAATCCAATGTCCTCATTCCAATTAGACAGATAAACTGCAGCTTGCCTTGTATAAAGGAGGGGCTAAATTGGGAATAGAGATCGAGAGAGGAAGAGAGAACGAGAGAAAGAAAGTCTGATTACACATCTTTAATTGATCTCTTTTGCATGTGGGGGCGTTCAGCTGCCATCTATGTTCTCAATATGGTATTTAGTGTGCTTTCAGCCAGGCAAGCTGGGGTTGATTTAAGTTAATTAGGCATCTGCCCCCTCATACACGCACGCACTCATGTTTGGACGCGTGCGTATGTGCACACACGCAGGGTTGAGCGGTATGCAAATTTCATAATGTTTATTAGCCACTCAAAGACAAATCAGGATATATCCTGATTTGTACCACCATTATTACTAGAATCACATGTGTGCATAAAATTACCCTATTAGCAGCCTAAACAGTCTCAGCAGCACTTCACACATGGTGTGATTAAAGCTGTTGGAGCCAATACCCTAAGAGCCACGCCTGGCAATACAGAGCAAGTGCAATTGTTTGTTGTCCTCACTCAGGTTTAGTTTAGTTTATTCCAGCCTCCAGTTTATGCATTAGTAGCATGCAGTATGCAACAGTAAAAGGTGTGTGTGTGTGCGTGCGTGCGTGCGTGCGTGCGTGCGTGCGTGCGTGTCATAATTACAGTTCTCACTACGTTGGTCACAGACCTTTTGTAACATTCTTGCTTACAATATGTGGGTATGTCTGTGTATGTGTTTGGGAGGTATAAGCTACGCTATTTGATGTAGATATCACACATACCCAATTACCCACCCACCCATATTTGTATGCTTCCATAAATACAGCAGTTTAAATAGTTTTATATGGAATCTTGTCCTGTTTCCCTTATTTCTGCTTTGTTGATTATTCATCCCATCACTCAGTGTCCACTAAACCAGTCTGGAGAGTCTGCTCTTTCACATCCCAATGAAATCACACTTTGCTTTCTCCAATCTGTCCTTCCCGTTGTGACCTATAAAATGGCAGCTTATGTCACTTTGTATACATGACAAATGTGTTTGAGAGGAAATTCACGCACACATTCGTACACATACTGTATACACACACACACAAACACACACACACACTCCATACTGTCTTTGACACAGAGGTTATGCATGGCAAGCTGTGAATTTGGCTGCTGTTCATCTGTTATGAAACTCTCAAATATGCATCCTGTTAGTGTTCTCAAGGGGCAGAGTTAACTTTAAATAGAATACGTTTGTCACCAAAACAAGTGCTTCCATGTCACTTGCTCCAATTAACTTCTACATGTGCGTGTGTGTGTGTGCATACGAATACTAGAAGCTTGCAGGTCTGCGTCGCGCTCACGTCTAACACCAGTACACCACACATTTATGTCGCAGTGTGATCTGAGTGAGACACACACTACATTTTGAACGAAGGCAGACAGCGATGTATCTTTGGCCACTGACCGTGTTTTTTCCGTGCTAGGCAGGTTGTGTGGTCGCTCTGTAAATGCTACATCGCATCACGGAGAGGGAAACTGCACCCACAAAGCTGGGTTGAAAACGCAGAGGTAAAGTCAGTGACGTATCACGGCCACAAAGCATACGTCATGGTCTATGACTTGGCCAACCGAACTGTGCACAAAGTGTGCTCTTCTCAATTATAGATAGATGTACAAGGTTTGTCCATGATGAGAGAGCAGAGTTCTCCATGGATTTCTCAATCCTTTGCAGATTGCTTGGTACCCTTTCCCTCAGCCAGCGCCGCCGCCAGTCATACGTGCAAGGCGCTTGAGGCAACGCGCCGAAGAGGACAACAAAATGCGCCAAGCCGATCCTAGGTGGTATTTAGAACCAACATTAGGACAAATCAAATGGCGAAAGTAGCCGATCTACATGAGGAAACGCGACACTCTAGCTGGCCCTCAGCATCCCCAAACTAGTATTTTACCATAATTCACTTACAGTACACGTATGTCTATATGAAGCTATAGGGTCCTTCATCTGTTCCCTGCTCAGCGATGAAAAATAAAATCTAATTTGCATGCCATGAAATCGCTTCGATGACTATCTCTCTCTCTCTCTCTCTCTAGGTCGTCCTCGGACGAGCCCGCCATCGTTGCTTCCAGTCATCCCGGTTCTGCATACAAATGGCGCTTGGTGTCTTTGGCAGTGTCCTGCTAGTCTCATTCTCCTACCTGGGGGAGGTAGGGATGCCATATACTGATGTGTCGTAGGCTCAATACTGTATATGTCAGTTTGTCACCTCCCCACATTAAATAGATCCTGTGATCTTTTGTGGCCAAATGTCATTTCCTGGCGTCTAATAGGACTATAGTAAATAATAATAAAGAAATCACCATAATATTTCATAAAAAAGACGTATTAAGCCCCATGTTCGAATACTCCCACCCCCTGTCAAAAATAGCTAAAATCTCTAAAACGAAAGAAAGCAGCAAATTAAAATAAATTCACACTAATCTTTTACTTTCTCTAATAACAACCTAAAACATGAACCTTGGTTGAAAAAACCTAAGTTGACCTTTAAGTACTGCACACAACATTCTGGTGTTGCATCCATCTAGAGACTTCTGTTGGCTTCAGGGTCCACACTGCCGTATGAGGTCAGATTCTCACCTAATACTTCGGTAGACTCAGATCCGTATGGGCGGGGAAATTGGGATTCTTGCATATTTAATTGGCTGCGGTTTGCCTTCACACTGTCATTCGCAGCAATTGGAAACGCAGCAGGGGGGACCTTTATCAATGTGTTCCATTCATAAACTATAGCCTACACAGTGAAATCTATGGTGATAAAATTACACTCATAACGTGCATGTGTCGTGCCGTCTGGGACCCCCCCCCCCCCCCCCCCCCCCTCTCTCTCTCTACGCACGCAGCCGCCACACACTGTTCTTTTGGGCATGCAGCACAGCGCTGCATGAGCGCACTGATATAACTCCCCAGTCCCACACAGTGACAGCACTCCATGTTTACGGCACACACAGACAGACAGACAGACAGAATATTATGTAGGCTATAATACACTGCAGTGTTTTTATGTGTTTTCTTAAGCAATTGATTAATGTACACGTCCTCATTTCGATCAGGGCTTCAGTCTCCTTATTCGACCACGTCTATCCACAGTAACGGGACATCTTTGCGCTGCGTAAAATATGCCTTCTCCGTCTCCAACTGTGTTCAGCTCCTCACCCGCCACATTATGTTTGCTTCATTTCCTTTATTTACTGCGGATTGCATTCACACCTGCACCGAATCGTGCGATTCGAAGCGAAGCGAAACCCACGTTTTTGGGCGGAGTAAAATGCGGTTATTTGCTGCGCATTAGGATTCGAATGAGCCTTCACACCTGCCAAACGAAGCGCACTTTCTGACAATGCGCAGCAGGATTCGTTTTAATCGCAGCAAAGCTCTCTGGTATGAATGTGACCTAAGAGAACGAAGATAAGTTTGATTTGACGGGGGAGATTGGAATTCCATACGCCATGGCCTTGCCTTTCAGGGCCCTCCATGCAAGTGCCTTCCTCACTTTAAGATCTTGCTCAGTTGAGTTGAACCATGATCCAAGGTACTTCCTAAGTCATTGACTTACTTCAGAGCAGTGATTTTTGTTGACTCATAGGTGGATGTTTCAAAGGGATGTTATAGTTGATAACCTTCTTGGCACATTCTGCCTCAACTCTGGTCAGGAGCCCCTGAGCTTGTTCCACGTGATCAGAGAGCAGGCTGATGTCGTCCACATATAGTCTAGGTCTGTCTGTATGGGGTGTCGTCTTGACCTCGTTGTTATGGTGAAGCCAAGATCATGCTCTCGTCCACTGATGGCCGTCCTTAGCACGTAGTCCAGGACTATGACGAAGAGGAAGGGGGCTAGGGTGTGCCCTTGCAGTACCCCAACCAAAATGTCAAACCCCTCACTGTTGCCATCTGGGGTCACCACCTTTGGCCCTTGTTCCTGCATACATCTACATCTACAGCTTCACAAATCTTGGACTCACACTGGACAATAGACTTAGGTTTGATCAACACATTACATCTATCCAGTCACGCTTTCAGCAAAGACTCCATGTAATCCGTAAATTAAGATCATTATCTGTTGCTCCTCATCTTCTGCTATTATTGTACAAAAGCATTATTCAACCTGTTCTGTTGTACTGTTCTGCATGTTTCTACACCATACTGTCCATGCCTAATAGGAACAAACTTTTCAGTATCACCCATATTGCTTCCAAAATCATCTGACTTCCTACATCCACACTTTCTGATATGAACAATAAGACCATCACACGACTAGCACTCTCAATATCAAATGACACTGACCATCCTCTGTATCGCTTCTTTAACCTCATGCCATTTGGACAAAGATACAGAACCTTGCCATGGAAAAAGGTCCGTTTTTGTAGGAGGTTTGTCCCCTCAGCCATCGCGGCATTAAACAAACTGCCCCGCCGATAGGCTGGTTCTGTACACAGTGGGGACCTCATGTTTTGTTTTAGTTTTTTGTATTGTCTTGGTGTTATGTGCTCTGTGTTGTTTTTGATGTGGGTGTTTGTGGGTGTTTGTGAAGACAAATATCCTTCGGGACAATAAAGATTATTATTATTATTATTACATGGTCTCTATTGCCCGAAGTAAGTTGGGAGGGACACCGTAGGCCTTAAACGGACACTTCACCCTTTTTGCTAAAAATATATGTTAATGTTATTAACATATATTATGGACACTTGACTCAAAGTCACATGAGACTTTGAGTTCTACAGTATAACAGAATTGCATGAGCCTGTGCAGAGCCAGATGAAGAATAAATTAGCCAATGCAGTAGGTCACAAGTTTGAACTTCAGATAGGAATAACGGTGTTTACTACGTTTTAGAATGTACAAGGTAGGGTTTAGTAAGACCAACTACAAAAGTGAATTGCATGGTAAAACACAGCACTGTAAAAGCACAGAAACTGTGTCAGAATGTATTGGTACGCGACTACTCAGATCAAATATAGTTATCACAGTTATAGTGTTTAGAAATAAATTCCCTCTTTTATCTATTGTATTTCCACTGGATGCTGTGCTACTCATTATTCACTTTGGAGCACTGATCCACACCAGAGACAAGAGAACAACTGGAACCAGAATCAGTAAGTGTGTAAGTCATGGAGCTAGAGGCTCAAGCTGACCAAGCATTTAACGTTTGACTGATAATCTTTGTCTGTTGGGAGGGAGTGAAAGACTTATGAGATCACAATTTGCTGTACTACACTGTAAATCCTGTGTTCATATAGAATACACATGTCCCCTTTTCCACCGGTTGGTTCCCAATGGGAACCAGTTCAGTTCTTTTTGGTTCCTAGTCCATGAGCCAGAGCTCCAAATTGGAACGTTAGTTATGAATTGAGTAGGCAAAACCATACCTATATTAGATTGTTATCACCATGAAAATTCCCCAGTTGATTACTTACACAAAGACAATGATTTATTGTATTACAAATGTAAAAACTTTAAATATGCAAATGAGGCATTATATAGGAAAATATGCAACAAATAGAAAATATGAAAAAGCTACTACTGTCACTACTGTGGAAGGGTTATCATATTTAAATGTACTTATATTGATCTTATAAACAATTTAATATGGGTATAGTTTTGCCCACTCAATTCATAATTAAAGTTCTAATTTCGGAGCTCTGACTAAAAAGAACTGAACCGGTTCCCATTGGCAACCAACCGGTGGAAAAGGTGGAAAATAGTGTACAAATAAAACAAAATGGAACCCTATTTTACTGTGTATGCTACCAGATTATACAGTTCACCAATGGACTCACTGAGAAATAGATCAAAAACAATATAATAATGAAGAATACAAATTAACCCCTTTAACCCTGGCATTTCTATTTGAATTGTAGGCAAAATATATAAAAAAGAAAAAACAATGTTAACATTTCAACATTTCTAAACATTTCACACAAATTGTCGGTCTACAAGCATCTACAGTTTCTATATCAGTGGTGCTAAAAGAAAAAAATATATATATACATTATTTGGCCGCCGGTTTGCGTTGAAGTTCCTGACATGCTATGAGCTTGTATAACTGCTGCTTTTTGAATAGCCAAAATATAAAAGAATGGTTTTAATGGATTAGGTCGATGGCAAAAAGTGATATATGGAAGCAGGGCAGCGTTCTGTAAAAAAATAAAGCTACTGTGTGCTACTACTGGAACTGTTGCATCTATCCAAACAGCACATCCTGTTTCTCTTCCCGTGCCAAAACATGAATACGCACACAAACGCAGCACACACACACACACACACACGTTCACATACTCACACATGTCAACAAATTCCCTTTTTATTCACTCTTCCACCACAATTGTCTTTGCCATTCACACACACACACACACACACACACACACACACACGCACATGCACACGTGCAAGTACACACACACACACACACACACACACACACAAATAATTACAGCATGCTTTCAAGCATAATGGTGGGGTGATTACAGATCGATGGGGGAATGGATAATATATCAGACTACGACGATAACAGTTAAAAATGACTTGACTGGATAAGTCCAAAAATCAATTAGTCTGGAGATCTTTGGAGAACGTGTGTGTGTGTGTGTGTGTGTGTGTGTGTGTGTGTGTGTGTGTGTGTGTGTGTGTGTGTGTGTGTGCGCGCAGCGCGGCGTGCACTTGCGTGTGCTTTGTGTACTGCGTGCGTGTGTGCATGTGCATGTCTGTGTGTCAGAACGAACTATGTGATCTTTCCATGGCCTGGCTAAATAAAGACACAACAGTCATATTTGGTAACCTGACCTCACACAGCATCATTCATCTTGCTCTCTCTTTCTCACTTTCTCTCTGTTGAACTTTATCTACTTCACAAGGCACAAGCAGGATCTTTTAATCAAATACTCTGTCCGTAATGATCTTTGGCTTTTATATTCACCACTATATTCAGAACATGAGAGAACTTTTGGACTGTTTTTGACCCTACTCCCATGTGTCCGAGCAGTGGCCAAGCTGCAACTTTCCTAAGGGAATACATCTGTTCTAGCCCAGCTCAGTGTCAAGTAGTGATAAGAATGTGAGGGTCATGCACTGCCTTCCAATCTCTACTAATATGAGGCATGACGATGGCCATAAAAACATAAATAACATGAGGGTAATTGAATCCAAAGGGGAGGCAGATGTGAGTCTCATTCCTAATTCCATGCTATGTACGGGAATATTCTCCTCCAGATCATCATAATTCTACTGGCTGAGAAACAGCATGTCTTTCATTCTGCAATGTCAACGTCTATTAAGCATGTTATTTATTCTGATGAAATTAATTTTACAGTGGCTCACTGATTATTGATTAAGGCTTAATTAATGTTACATAAGAGGATGCACTGGTGCATATTCTTGCAAATACACACAGACACGCACACAAGCATACAGATGCAAACTGCAAAGGCCTGTTTGCTGTCTGTAAGGAATACGCATGCAATCACATAATGTTCACTTTGAATCAGCCATACAATCCTATAGATGCCCAATAATGCTATTTTAGTCAAATACTACATGTTATTTGATCTTTGAGAGTGTAAAAATGGGCAAACCATGGGCAAATTTGTACAGTTTCAGATTCAGATTATATATATATTTTTTTAAGATATTTTTTTGTGGCTTACGCCTTTATTGATTTTGTAAGGGATAGAAAGTAGGCTGACAGGAAACGGGAGAGAGATGGGGGGATGACATGCGGTAAAGGCCGTGTCGGGTCCGGGAGTCGAACCCGCGGCACACCGCGACTGGATCACCAGTCCGGTGCCCAGACCGTTACGCTACGGCCTGGGCCAGATTCAGAGTTTTACTGTGTACATTGACTTTAACTGGGGAGAGTGCCAGGCTGCGTTCCGACTCATTATTCACCCAGCCTCTCGGCTGTTTCCAACAGTCAAATTATGGAGTCAAGAAAGCTATCTGGTATTATAAAGTGAAGGAGACTGGAAATAGAAAATGTTCAATGCAGCTGAACGCTTTCCAAACACATACATATTCATACTGGGGCAATGCTACATCCATCATAAATCTAAAAACAAAAGTTATCGTACGTGCGTGCGTGCGTGTGTTTCACTGAGAGAAATGCAGTGGTGGAAGAAATAGTCCTAGCTTGCTGTTGGTAATCTTAAAGTATGTAACATTAATTATAAGAAGTCTTTTTGGCAACTCCTCTGGTGCTCAAAAAGGAATGCTGCATTAAGGTCCTAGTGCCCAGCGATATTTTGGAACGCAAAACAGGTTGTCAGAAACTGTAGGTATTTATTATAGAATATATGAAGTGAAAGATTATGTCAAAAATAACTTTTGTTTAATTGAAAAGGTTGCCCATTATGACATCCTCTAACCAGGGTCGCATCTATTTTCAGTTTACACCAAATCTCACAAAAATAGCCTAGAATCTCACAATGTGTCACATTTTGAGCTTGTAGATCTGCTATTCTTGGCAGCGTCTACAAATCTGAGGCCTGAGTTTAAGTATCACAGGGTCTTGTTCACGAGTGAGAGCTAGGATGGAGAAGGAGATCAGCCGGAGAATCGGAGCGGCAGGGGCGGTATTGCAGTCACTGTACTGCACAAGCGGCCGAAATGAGTTTTCTTCGACGGGTGGCTGGCATCTCCCTTATAGATAGGGTGAGAAGTTCAGTCACACGATAGAGACTCGGAGTAGAGTCGCTGCTTCTTCGCCTGGAAAGGAGCCAGCTTGGTGGTTCGGGCATCTGGTTAGGATGCCTCTCGGGCAGACCCCTGTGTGTGTGTGTGTGTGTGTGTGTGTGTGTGTGTGTGTGTGTGTGTGTGTGTGTGTGTGTGTGTGTGTGTGATGTGTGTGTGTGCAGGCTGCACAACAGTGACACTTGGTGGTGAAAATATGTTATTTCCGTGCTCAGACCCAGGGACACAGCCAGGGACACACATTGCTGTCTGTAGGAGTGGCTAGCACCACTCAAAAAACAGGGGGTCCAGACCCACAGGAACGAGCCCAGGGTACCGGCCCGGTTCTGGTGAGCCGCCCCCGCGTCTGAAATGGTCGACAGACAGAGTTACCGTGTGGGAGTCCCCGTGAGTCCCCGGGGGGTCCCTGGAACATCCAGATCCCCAGGAACACGCCCAGGGGGTCAAGCCGGTTCCGGCGAGGCGGTTCGAAACAGTTGAGAAATGACAGCGTTACCGCGTGGGGGTCCCCATGGGGTCCGTCTACTGTACTGTCACTGTACTGTACTGTCACACCCAAAATCATCATATATACAGTTAGTGTGTGTGTGTGTGTGTGTGTGTGTGTGTGTGTGTGTGTGTGTGTGTGTGTGTGTGTGTGTGTGTGTGTGTGTGTGTGTGTGTGTGTGTGTGTGTGTGTGTGTGTGTGTGTGTGTGTGTGTGTGTGTGTGTGTGTAGGCTGGTGATGGAAACCAACCAAACGCTAATTTCGTGCTCGGACACAGGGACACACCCAGGGACACAACCAGCCAGAGACACACAAAGCTTGCTCTACTGTACTGTACTGTCACTGTACTGTACTGTCACACCCCACATCATCAGTTAATATGTGTGTGTGTAACTGTGTATTAGGCTGCACAACAGTGACACTTGGTGATGGAAACCAACCAAGCGCTAATTTCATGCTCGGACACAGGGACACATGCAGCCAGAGACACACAAAGCTTCGTTTTTGAGTGCACCACACAATATAGATGCCTCATTGGCCTCTATATTCATTTGAGCGACCTGTCTCCAACGGGAGGAGGAAGTCAAGCAGAATCTCTGAAGGCAAGTGCTGCTGGGAAAGAGGGTGTCACTCCTCTGATTGGTCTACCGCAGGTTCACTGAACGGCCCCTACCGTTTTTCCGTTTTGCTTCAGCTGTGCTTCGCGAGGAATCTCTGGAAATAAAAGCCTGCCAAAGCAATCCAATCCCACATCTCCATTGTCTCCCGTTGCCTCCATGTTGCCTTCCATTGAGATACAGACGCCCCGAGCCGGAAGAGGCGTCTATACCTTTGTCGATGTGTCCCACTGGGAGGAGACCCCGGCGCAAACCAAAGCGCAGTTGGAGGAAATACATCGACTCACTGGCCTTGGCACGTCCCAGGAGGAAGTCACTAATGTTGCTCTGCAGAGGGAAGTCTGGAGCACTCTGGTGGAGCTGTTGCCCCCGCAACCCGACTACGTATAAGCAGTTGAAGATATATATTAAGATGTATTATTTAGAAAATAGCATACAGCGGTGAACGATGGCTATTTTCAAATAGCTAAAGTTTAAATAGGGCTGAAGTGGTTAATGTAATGTGTAGTTTAGTTTAGTTTATTCGCACAATAAAACAGTACAAAAAAGGTAACATCAATAAAAGAGAAGTGTGTGCAGGTGAGAAAAGAAACCCAGGGAGGGCTTATATGTGGTTCTCACCAAAGATAATATACAAATAGTAATATACAAATAGTAAGACAAAATTATGTTTTGTAATAATAATAATTCAAATCTGCAAAGTAACTAGTAACTAATGTCAAATAATTGTAGTAGAGTAAAAAGTGCAATATTTGCCAGCCAGTGGGATGGATGGGGGGGGGGGGGGGGGGGGGGATCCATGCCTCTGCTTGTGATACACCCCTCTGGTCTAGTGAGGATTGTTTGTCTCTGCTTCTGGAAATACGTTCATTTACTTTTGCAGACGATCGGATATGTTTGATATTTTAATATCACAATTTAACAACATATTAAAGATGTATGTTAACCACATAAACCCTGGCATCCATTGTGGTGGTTTTCCATTTCATTTTTCAAATTCAGTGTATGGCATCCCTATTTTGGGCAAATTTGTTTATAAAAAAACAAAAGAAAAAGAGGTTTCAAATCAGATCTCCACACTCAGAGTCACCACGTATCGCATGTGAACTTGTAGATGGGCTATTTGTCATACAAAGAAATATATACTGTAGGATACAGACATTGTAACCCCCCACCCACCAACACACACACGCACACACGCACGCACACACACACACACGCGCACACACACACACACACACACACACACACACACACACACACACACACACACACACACACACACACACACACACACACCACACACACACACACACACACACACACCACACACACACACACACGGTTCTGTGTGAACAAGAGGCTTAATGAATGCTGTGTCATTTTGGTCACGCATGTACATGCTCCATGACAGTGTCCACTCCAGCCTCTTTTATATTCCTGCCAAGGCTGGAGAGCTGAGGAGGTTGCAAAGAGCAGCTGCCTCTGTGAATATAGAACAGTGGAAATGTGTACTTCACTGTTGTCTGCACTTGGCTACAATAAGTCATCTGTTCAACACCTCCCCCTTGCTGCTTAATAACACCTGCATGAATATGGAAATCGGTTTGTGAATACATGTGGTCGGGTACCACTTATGTGCTGGCTGTGCGTGAGTGGAGGTCTGTGGATGTGAGTGAGAGAGAGACAAAGACAAAAAGACAGAGAGCGAGAGATAGAGAGACAGAGGAAGGGAATACAGCATGGGGGGTAAGAGAACTCTCTAAGCTAGCTATCAGCATAAACCATCCTCAATACACAGACCTGCTGACCTTACTGTAAACAAGCTGTCATAAGTGGGTCTGTTTGGTGCTGTATATGGAGCCTTTTGGATCCATATAATTATGAGTTTACACACAAGGTTGTTAAATTCATTGCAGGGTTAATGCATACAGTATGTAGCCTGATTATCAGACTGTAGCTTTCTTGAAGCTTCAGTTGGTCACATAATAAACATGTTCTTATTCGTTATAAATTTGATGACTGCTGGCAGTTCTAGTGCTTTTGTAGTGTCCTACTTTTCTCATATCTCATCTCATCGTGATAAATGATTCTCCAGTGACATCTTTAAATGCATTTCCGCCACTATGCAATGGATATTTCCTGCAAAAAACAAGGCCTCCTCCATAATGACTGAGGGATGTTCATTGTGGTTCAATTTGAATATATTTGAATATATATTTGATATACCATAAAAGTAGCATCATTTGTGTTCATACTGTGTCAGTAATGACTTGCAAATGATTGATAAGTATATTTGTAGTGATACTTTCGTTCTTATTCATTTCCCGATGGTGTGGATTCCATCAAATCAGACAGACATAATGTTGTGCTTTTTCAAAGGGCTTTATTTCCAAACTGAAGAGGGAGTGTGACAGATGGGAGATGATGATACGGCTCAAGTCATAGAGTCATGGCCCAGAGGGGGGAGAGAGAGGGGGAGAGAGAGAGAGAGAGAGAGAGAGAGAGAGAGAGAGAGAGAGAGGAACGATCAAGTTTGCTAAGAGACAGATAACTGCATCTGTCACCTTAACGCCATATTTCAATATTGTAAAACAAAGCAGCAGCAGTCTCACAACATAATGTACAGTAAAGTTGTGGAGTATAGGAATTGAGTAGTCTCCTATTTACGGAAAGAAGCCTGCATACACTGTGATGCCATACTGTTTGTAATTGTGGAGAAAAAGCGACCACTGTACAGTAG
>NC_139710.1:19124688-19267188 GCF_964188405.1 Protomyctophum parallelum | reverse complement strand
GGGGTTTTTACGTTTCAAGACAGGAACCCATTTTTGGGTTGTTGCTATGACCCACTGAAGCCATGGGCAAGGTGTTTGGCACAAAGGTGTCTTTCAAAGTAAAACCCCACAATCTCAGTTTGAGAGGGTGCTGTGCTGAGTTATTTGCTGCCGTAAGGATCTGCAGAACAGCTCAGTTGTTGTCGGCCTCCTCAGATAAAATCTGGGATTAACACATGCTGGCCCTGCAGCCAGAAAAATGGAGACTGCAGATGAAAGGAATCACCACTAGCATTGTGTGTTCTTCATGCTCTGTACTGATAAATATGGTGCCTTAGGCTTACAGGTATCTGAAGTCATTTCTTCTTGATCAGCTGTATTTTTTTTCTTTCCCAATAAAACTGAGGACTGAATCATACTGAAGTATTTAAATCATTTAAGAGTTTGTCAGCCCTGCAATTTTGTGCGGTGTGCGTTTGCCTTTGCCTGACATTCTTACTCTCTCATATCTGATTTCGCACCTCTCACATTGCTGACAGAATGATTTTATGTGCCCACATCTCTCTTATAGCATGTTTTTACCCCAATCTTTTATAGCTCTGCTAAAAAGCTAGGACATTCAGTAAACTGAGAACCAACTCTCTTCTGAATTCTGTCATTGTTCAGTATTTGGTGCAAGCATGCTTTCAAAATGTCAGCAACACAGGTGAACTTCTACAGTATTCCATTCCCATTTGTACAGTAGATCTGCTTCCAGTATAACATGATGTGTGTACTGGCTGTAAACTGCCATTTCTCAGTCCCAGTTGTGACACAAACAGTGTCATTTCAAACAGTGCCCCTCCCACCCTCCCACTTAATTATGATGGAATGGACACAGTTACACATTTTGAATCAGCAGCCCTTTGTGATATCGGTGACAAGACAACTGAGCAGACAAAGCTTTGATTGTTTTTTTCTTCTTCAATACCCCTGAAATGACAGTAGTTGTTGTTTGAGTGTCTATTCAATCAGTACACACATCATCTAGTAGAAAGTGCCCTTAGTGTTGTTGCAAAGTATCTTCTTGAAGGCTTTCCGAAAGTCTTTGTTGAAAATGGTGTATATAACTGGGTTGAGACAAGAGTTGCAGTAGCCGATCCAGAAAAAGAATGTGAACAGCGGGTCGGGGATGGTGCAGGTGTCAGGGCACACTGCCTGCAGAGAGTAGGAGAAGAAGAAAGGAAACCAGCAGACCACGAAGACCCCAATCACCACCGCGAGTACAAAGGTAAAACGTTTCTCCCGGTTGACCATGGCTTTACGCCTGGCGGCTCCAGGGTTGTCCGTCTGAGATCCCCTCTCGGGCACCAGCTGAGCCCCCTTAGATGTGGCTAGCATGTGCCGGTATCGATGGGCCGATGCTGGTGAGTGAATGCCGCCTCCTGCCGGGGAACCTGCTGTGCTGGTGCTGACACTGCCCTCTCTGTGATTGTGTTCAATGTCACTTTCGTTGCTTGAGCTGTCGCCGTTGTTGTTGTCAGCCGTCCTTCCTGCTGCTCGCTTGTTCTTTTTACCCTCCACTTTGGTCTTTGCGGGGCAAAGCTGAGGCGGAGCAGCTGGGACTGAGGGGGAGACAGAGGTGGGTGAAGGGCCAAGGGGAGAGACTGTGGGAGAGTTGGGTGTCAGGGCTGGGGACAGGGATGGAGGTTGCAGGAGGTTATTGGGTGTGGGGTTATCACAGGACGGGGATTGTTTATCCCTCATCAGGGAGGGAGAAGGGGTGATGGCGAGGGTCGGGGGTCTGGCATTGGAGGTCTTCTCCTGCAAAGGGGAAGTACTGTCTCCGTTTCTGTTGCCATGGACATTCCGCTGAGGCTGAATTGGGGTGGCACAGCCCACCCCATCTTTTCTAGGCTCTCCTGGTGGGCACCTTGTTCTCTGCTTGGCAATTTGGTAGATTCTTACGTAGACAAGGATCATGATGAGACAGGGAGCAAAAAACGAGCCAATGGTTGAATACAGGATATACCAACGCTCATCGTTCAACTGGCACTGAGGTCCTCTCTCCTGCTCCTCAGGTCCAACCTCACTCTTGTTCAGCGACAGCAGAGGAGGGAAGGAGATAATGGCTGAGATGAGCCACACCACTATGATGGCAGCCTTGATGTGCTTGGAGGTCCGCTGACGACCATAGGTGACACGGGAGATTGACAGATAGCGATCCAGTGAAATGGCACACAGGTGAACAATGGAGGAGGTGCAGAAGAGAACATCCAGTGCCAGGTAGATCTCACACCACAGAGATTTGAAGTACCAGTACCCAAGCAGCTCATTGGCTAATGAGAAAGGAATTATAAGAGTGGCCACCAAAATGTCAGCTGCAGCCAGTGATACTAAAAACAGATTCTGTGGACTTTGAAGCGACCGGCTGGTCAGAACGGCAATGATGACCAGGATGTTTCCCACGATGGTGAAGACGACCATGAGCGTTATGGCAGTAGCAAAGAGCGCTGTGGCTTCAGGGGAGTAGGGCGCAGCTTTCATCACACTCTGGTTGCAGGGGATGGATGGTCTGATGCTGACGCTGCTGTTCCAGCCGCTCAGCTCCATAGAGCAACCACTGACCATAACAGAGGCCATCGGATTTGCATGGGATTCTTTTAAAAATAAAAAATAAAATAATATTTAAATAATGACTGTCACTGAAAAAAAAATATATATATATATTTAGTTTGACAGCTCTTTTTTACAGGAAGAAAGTATTTGATAATTAGAACTGCAGGCTGTAGGCTATATATTTTTAATTTAAAAGGGTTAAAAGAGTGATATTTACCTCGTCTATTTTTGTTTAGTTTTTTCTTGTGTTCTTCTCAAATGTTAGCTTTCTCGAGTCCTCCACGGCAGGTCCTCTAATTCCATTTTAATCTTTAAAAAAAAACTGTTCGTAATGCGTCAAGACAATAACTTTTAAAATAAATCGTTGCAATACATTTCACAGTAGGCTAACCTATAAAGCATTTTCCGTTATGTAGGCTATACAGCTTTGTGCACCAGCACTTGCAGACTTAAATGAAGTCCAAACATTTACAACTTCTTAAATAGCGCACAAAAAGCTATAGGTCTACTTTTTAATTTTCCGCTTTGTTGTTTGGTTTCTGTGACATTTTAAATATTAATAATATCCTATATTTTCAGACCGCCGAGCTATAAACGACATGTTAAATTATTATAACCTGAATTGTAGCCTTATTTGTGCGCTCGATGGCTCTCCTGTCATGCAGATGAACGGTTCAATAAATTAAAACAATAAAGGTAGCGCTGTATTTATAGCATTTCAATGTAAGAAATATCCAAACCTTTTTTGATGTCCAATTTCTAATAAGAGGTTGAACTCTCTTTGCCAAATTGCTATCCACGCGCACCACGAACGTTTGGAAGGTAGTCGGAGGGGAAATACACGTTAAAAAGCCCTGATTGACGCCAAATAAAAATTAGTGAAAAAATAATTAGTGAAATCGGTAACCGCGTCTCAGGAGTTGTCTCCTGGTCCTGTCGGTGCGAGTATAGCCTATGTGGTGCCTGTGCTGGCGCGGCTGTATCCTCCTGAAAAGTTCAACGAGACGCCCCTGATTCTGGCGCTCATCAGAATCTTCCTCATAGAGATGCAGCAGCAGCATCGCGCACTTGTGAACAGGACAGGACGCCTATAACCAGAGCGTCTCTCAACTCCCCCTGCGTCTCTTCACAGACCAAGTGATGTCAGCGTGTTGTCATGAACGTCATGTGCACGGCCCTTTCTTATTCTTCTCTCTCTCTCTCTCTCTCTCCCTCTCTCTCTCTCTCTCTCTCTCTCTCCCCTCTCTTTCCTCTCTTTCCTCTCCACACACACACACACACACACACACACACACACACACACGCACACGCACACGCACACGCACACGCACACGCACACGCACACGCACACGCACACGCACACGCACACACGTACACACAGTCCCTTCAACCCCCAACCCTGCAAGCGAATGTAAGCCTATTCCCAAGCAACAATTCCAATAAGCCTTACGTGCAATAAATGGCTTGTGTGCTGGCTTTGGTCAATTAACTCCACAGGACTCTGCCGTCTCCATGCAGTTGAGTGTATAAAGTATAGGTCATTTGAGTAACATCAGAGGTCATTTTCAGGACAAATAGCACTATATTTAGCTGGAAGGAACTAGTATAATCCTGTGTGCTTGCCTTGTTACTGCCATCACATCCATTCCAGATCATCATTCACTATCCTCCTTCATTTGCTCTGTCTAAAAGGCCTATAATCTTCTACCTAGCTCCATTTCAGGTTCTTCATGTTCTCATTCCACGTCCTCCATTATCAGTGCATCATCTTCACCAATTTGAATTGTGATCATGATCATCATCCTCATGTAGTAAGGTAAGTAAGTAAGTGTTCAGTTGTCACATTAAAGAAATCGCAAGACTATCAACAAAGTCTTGATGTACAATGTTACGGTATACTAACTACATTGTATAGGCCTATATCACAAAAAAGCCAATAATCACTAAAAACATCCAATATCTAGATCTAGACAAGCAACAATACAAATTACAACCTTTACTTTACAGTATAGTCTACATAGAGCCCCATTGTGAACCCGGACATGTTGAGTAAGTAAGTAGCCTTGCCGAGCCATGAGGCCCATAGGGCAGGATCCTATCTCCTAGTTCTGTAGTGTGAGGCAGCTTGATGTACAAGTACACCCCCTGGACATGACGCTAGTATGCCCCAATCCAACCCTTCATGCTGAGTGTCAAGCAGGGAGGCACTGGGTCCCATTTTTAGAGGCTTTGGTATTCCTGGCCGGGGATTGAACCCTGACCTCCCAGTCTCAGGGCAGACACTCTAACCACAAGTCCACTGAGCTGGTAACATGTTGAGTACACCAAGGTTTTATGTTAGAAATGTTAAGTATGGGTCCCCAGAATGTAGAAACTGCTTGTTGCTAACTTTCACAATTGGCATAATATTGTATGTGTCCATATACCATTAACAACTAGAAGGTAATTTCATCATGCTTTATGTAGCATGTGACATATCAAACTAGGGGGTTTTCATGATGCTGAATCCATTCCAAACATAAGGTCTGCAACAACAAAAAAACACACCTTGGGCTAAAAACGGCCATAGCCACAGCACTTTCCCAAATGTGCTGACATCATCACATTTGGGATGACGCTATATGGCCGTTTTTCAGGGTTCTTTTCTTTTTTGCAAAACTAACTAACCTCCTAGTTTGACACGTCATATGCTACTGCATGCATGATGAAATTTAGATTGTCTTTTTCCTTATAAGTTGTTAATAGTATGGTGACATATTATGCCAGTTTTGAAAATGCAAGTTATAGCATCCAGCAGTTTCTACATGCTAGGGACCCATACTCAACATTTCTAACATAAAACTTTGGTGTACTCAACATGCCTGGGTTCACATTCTGGCACTAGTAAGCAGGTAATACATCAAATATATTGAAATAGTCATCAAGGTTCATAAGTAAGCTAAGAACCTAACATCTGTCTAACAGTAGAATATATGTACCGTAGGCTACAATGAAACTATGAGTATACACTATAGAGTGCTATGCCTATACAATATGCTATATCTAAATGACATAAGTTTAGCCATTGCATACACCTGCAAGGTCGTCGAGGCTAGGGCAGGTGCTACGGCAATTCATGCTGATAACTTAAAAAGGAAATGGTGGTCCAGGAATGCGACCCGGGGACCAGTCTATTATTGTACGTTGTAGGCTACAATAGTCTACAACCTATACTGCTATCATATTTTAATGTCTATGTATGCTTATATCACAGGTGTATCTGTGAGTAAATACTAATAGTTGTACTTTTTCCCCCCACATGGTTGCTTCTGTGAAATGCATGATGTGACTAGAATTCCTTGTATGTGTAAACATACCTGACAATACAAACAATTTTGATTCTGATTCTAAAGAGAATTTACTATCTGGTGAACTGCTTATCAGGATGGTCACTTTCATCAGCTTTAATAGGCCTATAACTTCCTTCAGCTCCAGGGCCATATACATCATCAAAATATGGAAAGGGGAAGAGGTTGCACAGGCCCAAGACAAATAAAGCATACGCACAAGCCTAAAACCTTTTAAGGGACAGATAAGGTGTTCTGTTTGATGGGTGCATTAGGCTCATTTGAAGTGGAAACAGCAGCAAAGGCACATTACCAGGACTCTGCCATGTGAGGGAAAGAGCAAAGGGCAAGCAGGCGTTGAGGCCACTGTGGACAGAGCCTGTATGTGTGCAGCAGCAGGTGCAATTATGGCAAAATCTAAATCTTAATTTAAATCTGAGAGTGTACAAATGTAACCAAATGGCCAAATGTAACTAAATGGACCCCATTTACATTACATTTGCATGCTCTCAGAATTACAAACCCCAATCCATAATTTAACATTTAGCAGACACTCTTAATCCAGAGTGATTTACATTAAGCAAGAACAAAAGCATGGCAATACATCACATACATAAAAAGTACTTTTCTTGAAACATGCGTAAGCTAAGAACGTAACAGTGGAATATCTATAATGAAACTATACATATAAGCTATACACATATACCATACAATAAAGTGCTATGACAAAATGCAATTCTAGTGCTGTCTACATAAAATGCTATAAGTCTGTATAAAATACTATCTAAGTCTACATAAAGTGCTATCTAAGGCCATGATGTAGTCTGAAAAGGTGGGTTTTCAGACTACAGTTTGGGACGTGTGGAGCGTTGTCCTGGCGTTTTTAGTGAAGGTACTTCCAGCTTCCCTGCGTTGGCTGATCTGAGTGCACGAGAGGGTTTGTAGGTTTCGATCATACTTGCAAGATATGGTGGAGCCATACCTTTGGTTGCTTTGAATGCCAACATCAGAGTTTTGTATTCTGTGCGGGCAGCGACCGCCGACCGGGAGCCAATGGAGGGAGTGGAGAAGGGGGGAGACATGTGAGAATTTTGGCTGGTTGAAGACCAAGCGAGCTGTGGCATTTTGGATCAGTTGGAGAGGCTAAAGTGCACATGCCGGTAAGCCAGTAAGTAAGGGAGGGGAGTTACAATAGTTAAGTGTCAAGTTTTAACAAGACTGTTGTCTGGATTAGGAGCTGGGTTTACTCCTGGGTGAGGAACGGTCTAATTTGTCGTATGTTATAGAATATAGACTCTATAATATAGAGTGTAAACCTACAGGATCGAGTGATTGTGATGTGTGTTGGGACAGACGTTATAGGGGCGTTGTCTACGGAAATATATATATATATATATATATATATATATATATATATATATATATATATATAAATATAATATAATATATATATTTGCACCTGACTAGACCTATTCATACTGACCATTATATCGAGGCATAAAATTTGAATATTACTGGAATGGTGTGTTCTGGGTAGGCAGGTGACCTCTCCCACGTCAACTCACACGGGCTAAACACTCACAACACACACACACACACACACACACACACACACACACACACACACACACACACACACACACACACACACACACACACACACACACACACACACACACACACACACACACACACACACACACACACACACATTATTATGAATGGTGTGTGAGTGTGAGTAGGTGGTCCATGTTTATGTTTGTTTGCTTTTGTAGTGCTTCCCCCACGCAGTGCTCATTTAGTGAGAGAAACCCAGTCAGTCATCCATGGAATGACAATCCTAAGCAACACTCGATTCATTTATGTAAGCTCGAACTGCAGCCGGTAATGGCTAGGTGCATTTTTCCCCCAATGATTCCACACCACACATTGTAAATATAAAGGGGTAAGAGAACAAAGCTTTTAGTTGGAGAGTGCTCTTCAATCAAGTGCCTCTGTTTTCGTGAGTGAACTGTAGTTATGTGAAACATTGAAAATGGTTTCTGGGGGCCGGGGGTGTGCAAGGACCATGGAGGCCAAGGTTATGCAGAGTGAACACACACACACACACACACACACACACACACACACACACACACATGCGCACACACACGCGCGCGTGCAAGTACCCAGCATGCATATAGGCCTGTAGTTATACATGAATGAATCCATGCCCTCACATAGTGCACAAGCACACATCCACAGCTCACTGATACAGGAAAACATTTTAATATTCACACCAGAAAGTGTTAGTGTACACAAATGAAACCAAAATGGGCCTGTTTGGTGCATTACTGTAAGTGGGCTACTACAGTACATTCTCAGAGTTAAATGGATAAATTAACACTCAGGATTGTGGCAGGGTACTTTAACCTCTGTCTGTCAATAGCCTAAAGTTTATTTGAAACTGATTCAGTCCAACGTCTTGCCTAGCCCATAGGAAGGAGTAAAACATTTTGAGAATACAAGTGGATTTGTATGTCCTAATTGAAACTCATATTTTATTCAAGACAATGAAATTCCAAGGATTTCCAGCAGAAAGATTTTAATTAGCCTAACCAATAAAAAATAAAATGAGGAAGACTGACATAAGCAGATCATAGCAGAAACAGACAGATACATTTCAATGCTGAGTCTATGCCGTGACATCATCATCATACATCATAGTTATGTATGTGGGAACGCTGCCCTACTGATCTACTTTCTGGCCTTGACAGCCCATACATCCAAACAGAAAAGTCCTATCTGATTGCATTAAACTACATTAAACTCACTTTGCCACGCGATTTCCTACTGTTCATTGGGCTTGTTCAGAGTCACATCACATTGTGTATTGATTTGTCTGAGTTAAGCCTAAACCTAGTAGTCCTGCAACAAACAGTCAAAAAGTGCTTTAGTTTTCGAGATACCCCTACCGGAGTTAGGACCAAACACAACATAGTTTTTCCTCATCTCTAAGGCCTCCCATACATGAAATGGATTCTTGTATAAAAATATTTTACTGCAAAAGTGGTGAAATTGTTATTTAAAGTTATACACCTCAAACTAAAAATAAAGCCTGTCCGTCTGGTGGTTGAGGCACTTAAAGGCATGTAGATTCACAATGGAAGCTCTGAGAGGTTCAAAACTTGGCATACTTGAAGCCAGAACATACCTCTACATTCTACAAAAGACTGAATGTCAATATCTGAATGTCAATATGAGATATAGTCATTTGAACACATACTTACAGTAGGCGGAATTGTACATCTATGTAGATGTCTTCTCTACTTTGTAGTGACTCTGGAATGGATTGTCATAGCAACACATATGATGGCTTATAGGAAAGGTGAGGTTCTACTGAATCCAGCAATACCAATTGTGTAAATGTAGCTTGCATAATCGTGGAGTTATGGCACAAAACGTATATGGTGTCCCAAACGGGGGGAAATAAAACTAATGAAATCTACAGTATCACATTAGTTTTATTTTTACTTCACTTATCAAGGGTGGGAAAACATAAACAAATCACTTGAGTAGAAGTCCCTAAAATGTATGAAATGTCTCAAACTTGAGAAATGAGAAATTGTGAACAAATAGATGCCGCTTCAATAGAGAAATATGCAAGCCTAGATTGGAACTACTAACTATTATTATGTTGCAGCACATGACCTGGATGTTCCCTCATCAAGCTCAAATCTCAATATTATCCTCATAAATATAAATAATCAAGTTATTCATTTCTGTTATTTGAGTTATTTGGTTACAGTCAAGTTATACTACACTACAGTATTTGGCTCCACCTGCATCTTATTGCCTACAGTATGTGGCTTTCTTCATAAAATGACAGGTAAAATCATTTCACATATTTTGGAATGTGAAAAGATGAGATGAACCTTGTCAAATCAAGTAGCTATTTAGCTGACTGGAGTGGAGAGTGACCTAGCATTTAGTTCTCTTTAGTGTAACAGAGCCTACTGCCTGTCCAGTAGTCTACACTGACAATAGCAGAACCCTGCCCTGACACTGTTTCACCAGAATGGAAAATAGACTTAATTAGTATCACTTGTAATATGGTTACTGCACATACTATAGCCTAAAAATAGTGCGCGCAATGCACAACATAGATACTGTACAAATTCTGAAGTGTATCTTTAAACTTTTACCAAAATGGAATATTGGATCCAAATCTTTGTATCATCTTTGCTAAACAGTTGGAAAAAGGCACGAAACAAGACCCATAATGTATAAAGCCCACGGCAGAAGACCTTCAACACTAACTGTTGTTCAACAGAGAGATGATGTTCATAAAACCCTGGCAAACCCAAATTCAATATACTCTCCTCTCCTCATCATATACTGTATCATGTTGAGAAAACTACTCCAGTAAGACCAGAGTGAGAGCATGCCGTCTCGTCAAGAAGACTGAACAGGGTACAACATTGTTGAATAGGATACAACACTGTTTAACATACAAATATATTGTTTCATTTGTGGGAAGGCCAGCACAATTGATTGATTGATTGATGGATTTAATAGTTTATTAGACATAAATGTAAAAACAGCAACAGAGTACAGTCATACAATTAGTCCAAAAGGGATAGCACAAAAAAGTCCTCGTGGTCTTGTTGCAATCAGTTCATAGACAAAACCAGGACTACTGGTCAGAGTACCAGAGACAGGGCCTTCACATGGTCACTGGTCAGAGTACCAGAGACAGGGCCTTCACATGGTCACTGGTCAGAGTACCAGAGACAGGGCCTTCACATGGTCACTGGTCAGAGTACCAGAGACAGGGCCTTCACATGGTCACTGGTCAGAGTACCAGAGACAGGGCCTTCACATGGTCACTGGTCAGAGTACCAGAGACAGGGCCTTCACATGGTCACTGGTCAGAGTACCAGAGACAGGGCCTTCACATGCAGCATCAGAAAGATTGATGAAGTTGTACATCGGCTGCTCTCGTACCCAGATCTCTTTGCATATGATGACAAATATCATAAATGCTACCTAAAACACTAAATATCTAAACGAAATATAGCAGCTATAAAACAAAGAATTAGAACAGCAGACCAGTATCTATGTCAAAGCTTTTATTAATCTCACTGAAATAGTTAACATCTTTCTTTAAATAAATGAAAGTGATGACAAGTCATCACTTTCAATAAATAAGAGTTATGACATACTGAAGACACTGGTCCATGGTTTTCTTCATCGATATATCTGCAGGTCTATGTAGTAGTTCTGGATTTTCTTGGATATTTGCATCTTCTCTCATTGTGCCCATTTCCCATGGGCACACTTTTAGAGCATGCAACATCAGACTTTCCATGTTCTACAAATTATAATGCTGTATGTTTCCAGGGTTTGTATTTAGACAATATCATCTTCTTCCTCAGAGTCAGTGTCTTCAGTATGACATCATAACAGTCAAGGAGTTTATATACCGTAAATGGAAATTGGTGCATTTACAGTATATAGAGCTTTTATCCAAAGCACTTTACATAGATTGTGCATTACATTCACACATTCAGTCACACACCGATGGCAGAGGAAACCATACAAGGCACCGACCTGCACATCGGGATCAATTAGGGGTTCAGAGTCTAACTCTGGGGGAGCCCTGGATCGAACTGAGAATATGGTATGATATAGTACTAACGGTATATTGTTAGTTCACACTGAAATTTGTCTTGCGAACCTCACGGTTCTCCATCCAGCCGCTCTATTGGCCACTCTATCCCTGAGGCACTGCCGCCTCGGCATATTACCAGTATTATTGTATATTTGTCATCATACACAAAGAGATCTGGGTACGAAAGGAGCAGATAATGTACAACTTCATCAACCTTTCTGATGCTTCATGAAGGACCATAAGTCTCTGGTACACATACCAGTACCAGCCATAATGGCTGTCAGATGTTCTGGTCTTGTACTGGCCTTCACACAAATGAAAAATATCTTTGTATGTTAAACAATGTTGTATCAACCCTATTCAGTCTTCTTGATGAGACTGGTGCTCACTCAACATTTGCAACTTGCTCATTACTGCAGCATATTGTCTGTATATAGAGCCACGGTGTTATGAACATCATCATCTCTCTGTTGAGCAACATTTAGTAAGATCATTTTAATTTTGAGTATCTGCCGATACCGATTTTTCCCCATCTGAAAATTATATTTTTATGCAACTCCTCCAATATCACAATAGTACAATATCCCAAATCACGGACAATATACAGTCTAATATCATGATATGGCTATCATATTGATACTAGGGATGTCCCAATCACATTTTTGTGCTCCTGATCTGATCATTTAAAAATGTCATGATCGGCCCCGATTTCCGATACACTTCACATTATAAGATCACATAAGATGCACATAGGTGGAGCCAAATACTGTAGTATAAATTGACTGTAACCAAATAACTCAAATAACAGAAATGAATAACTTGATTATTTATATTTATGAGGATAATATTGAGATTTGAGCTTGATGAGGGTACATCCAGGTCATGTGCTGCAACATAATAATAGTTAGTAGTTCCAATCTAGGCTTGCATATTTCTCTATTGAAGCGGCATCTATTTGTTCACAATTTCTCATTTCTCAAGTTTGAGACATTTCATACATTTCTACTCAAGTGATTTGTTTATGTTTTCCCACCCTTGATAAGTGAAGTAAAAATAAAACTAATGTGATACTGTAGATTTCATTAGTTTTATTTCCCCCCGTTTGGGACACCATATATGTTTTGTGCCATAACTCCACGATTATGCAAGCTACATTTACACAATTGGTATTGCTGGATTCAGTAGAACCTCACCTTTCCTACAAGCCATCATATGTGTTGCTATGACAATCCATTCCAGAGTCACTACAAAGTAGAGAAGACATCTACATAGATGTACAATTCCGCCTACTGTAAGTATGTGTTCAAATGACTATATCTCATATTGACATTCAGATATTGACATTCAGTCTTTTCTAGAATGTAGAGGTATGTTCTGGCTTCAAGTATACCAAGTTTTGAACCTCTCAGAGCTTCCATTGTGAATCTACATGCCTTTAAGTGCCTCAACCACCAGACGGACAGGCTTTATTTTTAGTTTGAGGTGTATAACTTTAAATAACAATTTCACCACTTTTGCAGTAAAATATTTTTATACAAGAATCCATTTCATGTATGGGAGGCCTTAGAGATGAGGAAAAACTATGTTGTGTTTGGTCCTAACTCCGGTAGGGGTATGCCGACTTCTGGGGGCCATTGTCGCAGTACTATAGTTCAGCCAAATAGCCTATAGCTGAGAGTTTCAGTTTCACCCAGTTGATGGCTGCTCATGCTGAAGTGTCTTGCTCAGGGACACGTAAAGCAAGTACTGTATGTTAGGGAGAGAACCGTGACCTTCTGATTACTAGACGGCCCCTCAATATATTACCCACAAAACTAAGTATGGCTTTCTGTTCAGTGTAATTTCACGCTCGCTCACACACAGTGGAGACTGGTACATTCTTTCTACCTAACCATCTAAACTTCAGCATGTAGAGCACACAGTTATCCGCCCTACTTTTGTGTGCTCTACATGGATTTTTAAATCACTGTATTGTTGTTGTGGCTCCCCAGCAGTGAGTAGGCTATTGTGTAGACTAATAAGCAGACTAATTTGCAGACTTCTTACCCACTGTCTGTTTCCAGGTTGTTTCCAGTGGTGTCAGGATTGCTTAATAAGTTTAACATTAGACTGGGGCAATATTGATCAGGCTGATACAGTCTTGAAGTATGGTGGGACAATATTTATCAGGCTGATACAGTCTTGAAGTATGTGTGCGTGTGTGTGTGTGTGTGTGTGTGTGTGTGTGTGTGTGTGTGTGTGTGTGTGTGTGTGTGTGTGTGTGTGTGTGTGTGTGTGTGTGTGTGTGTGTGTGTGTGTGTGTGTGTGTGTGTGTGTGTAATAATAATAATAATAATAATGGATTTTATTTATAATGCACTTTACATTCTAGTGAACCTCAAAGTGCTACAATGAAATGAAAACAAAACAAAAATCAATAAAAGGAAAACATAACATATAGGCTAAGGCAGAGGGCAGTTAAAAACAAATTTATGGAAAAGCTTTACTAAAAAGGTGAGTTTTAAGTCCTCTCTTAAAAGTGTCTGTAGACTGTGGTGCTCTGAGCTGTTCCGGAAGAGCATTCCATAGGTCAGGGGCCACTGAACAAAAGGCCCGGTCGCCCATGGTTCGCAATTTGGTTTTGACGGGTTTGAGGAGGTTGGTGTTCGAAGAGCGGAGGTTGCGTGATGATGACTGAAGGGATATGAGTTCTTTGAGGTAGGGGGAGGCGGTACCATGGATGCACTGATGTGTCAGCAGGGAAATCTTGTACTCGGTCCGGGATGCGATGGGGAGCCAGTGAAGTGATTTGAGGATGGGTGTGATGTGTTCTCTCTTACGCACCCTCATCAGGATCCTGGCAGCGCTGTTTTGTATGTATTGGAGCTTTCTGAGGCTCTTGCCAGGAATCCTGATGAGGAGTGCGTTGCAATAGTCCAGCCTGGAGGAGACAAAGGCATGGACGAGTTTTTCGGAGTCGGCAATGGTGAGTGAGGGGCGGAGTTTGGAGATGTTTCTGAGGTGGTAGAAGGAGGTTTTGTATATGTAGTTGATGTGGGATTCAAAGTTCAACTGAGGGTCCATTTTTACTCCGAGGTTTGTGACAGTTTGTGAGAGTGGGATGTCCTGTCCAGAGAAGCTGATGCTGGTTATGGGAGATGTGTGTAGCTGGTGGGGGGTGCCGATTTGGATGATGTCCGTTTTGTTGCTGTTGAGCTGCAGGAAGTTGGTTCTCATCCATGCCTTGGTCTCCTCCAGGCAGGTTGTGTGTGTGTGTGTGTGTGTGCGTGCGTGTGTGCGTGCCTGTTTATATTTAGTAAATACTAATACTAATAATAACTAGAACTGCACTCTGTCGAGTGCCTACTTGCTTGTTGTAGTGCGCAAGCAGAGCGCGCAAGTACTGTCGACCGCTACAAACTGTCAAATCTCATCTTCTCTGTGAAGGAACGTTTGAAATGTTGAATTATTAGGTTTAGCTATTTGCTACCTACCTACTTTATGCATGTAAAAAAGTAGTATTATGAAGTATGGTACAAGTTTATATCTATAAAAGAAATACAGTTTTATAGATTTAGAATTATTCTGGATCCCTTTTTAGTTTCTCAAAGAAAAATAAATCATCATGAAAAAAAGGTATATAAACTGAAATAAAATATGCACGTATACAGTATAATTATTTAATTATTTATTATTTATTTTAAATTGTCAATTGCTTTAAACTTACTTAATCTTGGACTATAGTGATATTAATACTAAATGCGGTATGCCTCTGTGTATATGTATGTAATGTGTAAGTTGATTAGCGGTATACTGTGGTTACTTTGCGCCACTTTTGATGCGTATGCACCGTCCCAGCATATGTTGATGCGTATGCACCGTCCCAGCATATGACGTCAGGGTATAACTGCAGTATAACTAGCTCTCAATGATGACGTAATAAAGATGTGGATTAAAGGACCCAATGCCAGAGTGTAATTGGTTTTCGATGATGACGTAATGACGATATTTTTTAGTGTCGGGAGGATTAAAGGTAATGCTCCTATGTATACATGTATGTAATCTGGCACCACTGCCGTATCAGGCACAACCGCCTGGGCCCACATCCGCCTGATCAGATCAACATATGGAATGTCAGAACAGGTCAGCATAAGGAGATCTAAGGGTGGCAGCGGGGGCAGTGTCTTGAGTGTACAGGGTTTGATGAGGTCTGTATGGAGCGTGTCTTGAGTGTACAGGGTTTGATGAGGTCTGTATGGAGCGTGTCTTGAGTGTACAGGGTTTGATGAGGTCTGTATGGAGCGTGTCTTGAGTGTACAGGGTTTGATGAGATCAGGTTAACATAAGGAAGACTGGGCACCAGGAAAACCGGGCAGCATGTGTGTGTGTGTGCGCGCGCGCGTGTGTGTGTGTGTGTGTGTGTGTGTGTGTGTGTGTGTGTGTGTGTGTGTGTGTGTGTGTGTGTGTGTGTGTGTGTGTGTGTGTGTGTGTGTGTGTGTGTGTGTGTGTGTGTGTCACGTGCCCATGCAATTTTTCCGGTGCCCAGTCTTCCTGGTGCCCACTTTTCTAAGTACCCCAGAGACTGTACAATACTAATAACAGTTGTCATGTTGCACACATGCCTAAAATTGCTATTGATATTTGTGCCGCCCTCGTTGAAAACAATGTATTTCAAACTCCAGCTTGTCACTCTCCAGGCTGCATGAACAGTGCTCAATTGCTCAGTTTTCTGCCCCCTCAATGTTGTAAGTCGTAACTCTGTCTCAAGCCTATGCAGACCAGACCACAACACAAGAGGTGAAGAGATGGGCAATTCAATGGACGGTTAGTCGTGCAATGTGCATTGTTGGCACTTGACAGTGGCACGCAGTATGATAGCGTCATCTACTGGATATAATACCTATACTGTTTGTGGTCGTTTACTAGAGTTGTCACTGGAGAGCGCTGTCTAACCATGAACAAAACAAGCCATGGAAATTCACTCTTACTCAGTGATGGATCTCTTGGTCTGTCTCTGAAACAGCTAGCGTAGGCCTACTGTTTTGTTATCACAGAAGGGACCACACAAAAACAGAGAATGTTTTACCCTGGTAGTGTGCTTACCTGGGAAACTCCCAGTGTGGCCAAATGTGAAAATGTGGGTTTTAAGTAACACATGGAATGTCCTGACTCGTGTCCTACCATGGAGAGTGAGCAGTGGATAGCCTACTCCACTCGCAACAGGAAAGCTGAGACTAGCAAAACATAGGTCATAGGATATACTTTGGAATTGTAAACAGTAAACACTACACTGAAAGAGGTTTATAAAGAAGAGATCAGACCTCCTTTCTTTACCATTAGAAGACAGAAGACAGATCTGTAAACAATTAGTAGGCCTAGGCTACAATAAGCCAGTGAAAACAGCCTGTATAGTCACTCTATACTGTGCCTTCATGATTTGAAGGGAAATCCCACCAAAGTTATATAGGCTACACTATATGAAAACACATGTATTTTTGTAAGATGAATGTCTGCTTGCAGAAGGGTGAAATAAAGATAAACACATCTACAGCTACATCTGAATTTCAGATCCATCCATAATATCTAAAAAGAAAACAAACAAAAAACGTGCTTTTAGTTTCTGCTTGTCAAGTAACATCTTAACCTCAGTCCAAACATTGAACGTAAACGTAATATAGCTTTCACCCAAGATGCTTTTCTGCAAGCCCATTTTGGAAAGATAGTCATAGAAATGGAAAAAACAGGGGTAACAATAGTGTAGGCCTATAGTATACAATAAGTTACAAAGGTAGTCTTGTTAATTTGTGTTGTTTGTGTCAGACCGTTGGGCTGTTGTATTATGGAAAAATGACTCTGAGGTTTCTTTTAACTCACAGGTCACATCTGCTGAAAAAACTTAAGTGAAAAATGAAGCTCTGCACACTCAGATGTGCACAATCAATGTATATATTTTGCAAGCTTTCGGTCTACTGACCTTCTTCAGGCATACACACTCAGAATTAAATTAGGCCTAAACACTTAATATTTAGCTGTATAACCGGTAGAAAGTTACAGGATATTAAATAGTTAACAGAGAGCTGTGATGAAAGGCAGGGTTTATAGGACTTAATTAAGAAGGGAAGGTGAGATGAAGGAGGCTTTGATTTATTTCATAAACCGGTTCTCTTATAGAAGACATTTTATTTGAGAGCGCTACTGGGTTCATGAGGGTTTAATCACAATACTCAGTCTCAATATTTATACAATCCTGGATGTCATTTTGTATCATAATATAACTGTCCAGCCAGCAAAGGCCAGACAATTTGGTAAAACTCAGACTGAAGCTCATTATAGATACTACTAGATACTATAATGTAAAAAATGAAATCCATTAAACTGGCGCTGTGATAAATCACATGGTATGAATGCGACAACAAATGTCAAAAGGCTATTGGTGTTGTTGGTAAAAAGGATTTGAGTCATGGACTTCTGCCCACAGCCACCAATATTATCTACAGTAGTGGTTTTAAAACCTTTTGTGCCCAATGCACACCAATGGGCAAGTCAAAATCTCAAAGCACACATTTACCATATTGATTTCCTTGACTGAAGAAAAAAGGATTAGGGTATAGATTTGTCCTCTATTGGGGAAAGTATGCACAAAGTAGGCTAATAATAAATAAATATTTGACACAATGAAATGCAAATCAATTTATCTTCATATAATGTGATACTCATTGTGAAAATATACCTACCATTAAAATGATATAGGCAAGGGATCAAATAATTATTTCCTTCACTTGACCAATGTTTAAAACAAATATCACAAAGCAAGATATGGCTCTTTCATGGCAGAAAATACAATGATGCAGTAAAGAGCAGACAATGAATGCGTTTGTTTTCCAGCATGTTTAATTTGACTAGGGACGAGATTAGCCATACTCATTTACATAAAGTGCAGCAACACAATTCTGTCACAACAGATAATAAATAAGAGGTAAAAAAAAAGAATGTACATTATAAACATTTAAAAAAAATGTAGAAGTTGACCTTGGTTAACCTTTTCCAGTCTATTGTGGTGCATTAGAATAACATGACATCACAAATAAGTGCATCTTTGCATTTTAACGAATAAAACAAGTGGTTGTCATAACAAGACAGATCATTTCACAGTAATCATTATCTCTTTACCTTTCGAGCATTTGAAATAGAAAACCCTATCAGGCACCAAATCAACAAACAGATGAGACACTTGCTCACATCCACTCAGGCACACAAGTAATTCAGGAAATAACCACATACAGTACATACTCTCATCATTCTGCTTCACAATCAAATAGAAGCGACCTTGACACAGCTCAGCTGGTCATACAGCAGTCAGTTCATGTGGGATATGTTATCCCATCACAAGGTCAGTTGCAATGACTGTTTCTCAGTTTGTTCAGCATGTGAGAATCCAGAACTGCATACCGTGTGGTAATAGCAGCCACGAGCAGCTTTGCTCTGAATCGAAAGTGCAAGACGTTATTGGTATAGGTCTCTCTGATCAACCATTATATCTTTGTTTACGCAACATAAAAGGAGGGGGGGAGGGTTGTACAGTCTTGAGTGTTTTATTCCCTGTGTCTCTAGTCCCCCCCTCGCCTGAATCTTCCTCATGCGTGACAGAGAACATCCGTCTCAAACTGGAGCAACTGTCCCATGAATGCAAGGTTGGGAGAGATGACCTGGCGGCGCCGCTTCACAAAGTCAAAAGCCTCGTCCAGTCTGACGCGCTGAGCGTGCATGAGATAGGCCAGGCAGATGGTGGCTGAGCGTGAGATACCCGCCTGGCAGTGCACCAACACCCGGCCTCCACGTTCTTTCACAGATTCTAGACAGAGAGATAGAGATAGAGATAGAGAAGATGACACTAATGACAACACAGTCGCACAGTGTCATAGTCACTACAAGTGTGCTACCCATTATATGATTAGACAGCATAGTGCCATACTATAGAGAGATGTACTGCAGACTGAAGGGGAATACTCACCAATAAAGGCAATAGCCTCTGAAAAGCAGGCTCCGATATCAGCAGCCAAGCTATCCTCCACAGTCAGTCTCAGGTACATCAGCTCCCCTTCATACAGGTTGGGACAGGACGAGGACACATTGAGCACGGCCGTGATGCCTGCTGCTGTCAGGGTCTCCCTGCGAGACGAATGGATGGCACTGCCCAGAAACAGGAAGGGAAGCAGCTCCACTGGACCCTCCTGTGTATCAAACAATCAATACAATTGACCATAATGTGGCAAAGGATCTTATAAGATCAAGACAAGAACTTTGGGCTGAAGTTTCATATTTGGTCATTAGTAGAGTCGTTAGTCTTTCTGGCTGAATGTTGTGGCCTTGTGTCTTAAGTCGGATGAACATTTCTGTTACAATAGGATTATGTAATAGAATTATCTCTTTACCAACATTTTGATTGTTTTTTGCTGACCTGATCATATAACGGAGTGCTCCTTCCTGTTGCCATCGGCTCCGGCTCCATAGTAGGAAGGGTACTACCGGTTGAAGTGTAACACATGTCTGGATAGGCCTCTGAGAATCCTTCAAAACCACCTGGAAATAAATTATAACATATTATGAAATGGTAAACCTCCATTCTACAGTGTGATTAATGGAACGGTTCATGGTTTTGTATATGAGCAGCTGATCAGGTTTAAAGCTGCACAAAATACAGAGCAATGTTCGTTCCATGACCTATGGTCATGTGTGGGTTATGACCGAAAGAATAAGGTCGCGAATACAAACGGCAGAAATTAGTTTTCCCCCCCGACAGGTGGCTGGCATCTCCCTTAGCGATAGAGTGAGAAGTTCAGTCACGCGAGAGAGTCAGCTTCTTCGCCTGGAAGGTGCTTCAGGCTGCGGGCATCTGGTTAGGATGCCTCTCGAGCGCCTCCCTAGGAAGTCCTCAATGCACGTCCCACTGGGAGGAGACCCCCAGGCAGACCAAATAAAAGATCAGATGAAGGGATTACATTGCCACACTGGCCTTGGAATGCCTCTGGATCCACCAGGAGGAAGTTAAGTTACTTTTCTCCGGAGAGGGAAGTCTAGAGCTCTCTGGTGGCGCTGATGCCATAGATATTTAAAAAAAATCACACCTGTGTGAAGTGAGGGGCACTCTTATCATCTTACAGTGATGTAATGATGATGTAAAACAATCACTTGGTGACAAAACAAACATTAAACCTGCGCCCCTCAAAAATATAGATGCCTCACTGGTCGCTGCACTTTCGTTGGAGAGACCTGTCTCCGACGGGAGGAGGAAGTCAATCTCGGGAAAGATTGCCGATGCAATCCAATCACGCATTGCCATTGCCTCCCGTTGCCTTCCCTTTGCTATACAAACGCCCCAGGGCCGGAAGAGGTGTCTACCTTTATGTCCTGCAACCAGACTAAGGATAAGCGGTTGAGGATGGATGGATCATGGATAGATAGATATATAGTCGTTAATTTAAATAGGCCTATAGCCTATTTGTATAAAGCCGCGTATTCTAGGCAACAAAAACAAAACATTCATTTACCTTGTAAAAAACAGATCTGTACAGAGTTTCTATTGACTTCGTTTTGAAGCGAGGTGAGGAGCAAATTGGCCAGGCTTTCACCCTTCAGTTCGCTCACGCAGCGACTTTTTTCATCCACCACCACGACAGGCGAGAAGTCCCCGCGGCGCAGCCCTCCTAGGAGGGCCTTGTCAGGGACTAGCAATTCCAAACACACCGCTGAGCTCTTTGACCTGCGACGGAGAATTGAGTTCCAGTTGACATTTCTTGATTCGCGTATGTGTCCCCAGCAGAATGATAGAAAGGGCCTGCAGTCAAGCACCACACATCCACCTGAGGAGCTGTACTGGTCTTGAGGAGTCCTAAGGATATGAATCAGTTCATTCCCTGCGATTTCCAGCGGTTCACCGTTTAAACTCATAGTTTAAAACGTTTGGATAATTTAATTCCAAAAACTAAGAAATAAAATTAAACTGTTTGGGCAGCTATAAATGTGGATGTAAAAAAAAGAATAGGCTGTTGGGGCTTCGTTACAAACTCTAATTTCAATAGCACTGTATTTTTGAGTCCTTGCTGCTCAGACAGAGTTGTTCTAAATTTACCGTTTCACTTCTCTCATTGATAACAGCTGGCTTAGGGGCGGGGATTCGTGGGTTGGGCTTGGGCCGCAAGGCTCTGGTAAGCAAGGGTGGCTGGGTGGGTAACACCCAGTTCTTTCCACTGAAGCAGGCAGAAGGATCAACGTCACAGCGGAACAGTCATATTTGGTCGTATAGTAAATATCCCGGTACTCCAAATATGGAGATTGACGTAGCTTTCCTACCCCGCACGTGGTTATTTAATTCTCATGTTTTTGTGTTCAACGTTCAACTCTGAGGGATTTTATAATAGCCTACCAATTGATAGGCTATTATTTGGCAGAGGTGGGAGGAAGTCCCTATGTTGCAAGTCCAAGTCGAGTCTCAAGTCTTTGCTCTCAAGTCAAGTCAAGTCTCAAGTCTTTGGCATTCAAGTCCCAAGCAAGTCCAAGTCCTGAACTTTTAGTTTCGAGTCCCAACCAAGTCCTAAGCATTTTGTTTCAAGTCCCAACCAAGTCCTTACCTTTTGTTTCGAGTCCCATCAAGTCCTAAGCATTTTGTTTCAAGTCCCAACCAAGTCCTTACCTTTTGTTTCGAGTCCCAAACAAGTCCCACCAAGACATAATACTAATTAATGATATGTAAAGATTTACATAAATCATGAGCATCTATTGAGCCATTTAGATCATGTCAAAGGTCATGTCTCACCGAGACACAGGATCTGACACAAATTAAATGTTTCCCCTGAGCAAGCAGGCTATTATTATTACAATGGTAAAATGTCATTACTTGCACTGAAAAGGTGTTCAAATCCAGGGTAGAAGAGGAATGTTACATAATGCCTCGATCCACTTTTTCCACTCCCGATCCGATACCGATCTAAAATCATCAAAACCGATCCGATAACTGATACCGATCCGATATCGATCCAATCCGATCCAGCACATATTTAAGTCGCTCTATGCTTTCCCAAATCTGTCAGACATTTTTTTATCTTTACCTTTTATTACAGATTTTATAGTCTGGAATGTTGAATCAGGATTGATCAAGTGATAATATTATTACTCAAAACAGAGAACAACACCTCCCCAGAATAATAGTCAACAAACAAGTTCCACATGAGTATAGGTTGAGAATAACTGACCCATTTATTTTTAACAACTTGAGCCTATACTTCAAATGTGGAAGTGTTCTAGTGACAAATTTATTTTATTGTATTCTATGCCTTTTTTTATCCATACTATTTATTAGTATTATGCACATTATGCACAAAAGTTTAAGGACCCAGCAATTTGTATCTCTGTGACCCCAAATTATTATTTTGTATTTGTTTATATTGTAAAATCAATGTCAATTTAGAGTGTACAAATGGAACCTATCATTTGGCTGGGAGTGGGGACCCCTGATCCCCAAACCGTGCATACTGTCCTACAGCTACACAGCACACTGTCTGTCCGTGACAATGGAAATAGTGTCTGTTTATTTAAGCATTGGTTAGCACTTAAGCAGTTATTAGCATCATAGCATGGTCTGTCACATAAGTATTGACAAACAGCGGTCATATTTGTCAACCAACTGTTGGGGACTGTGGGGATATATCATTTTAAGAACATGAGCATGTCGTCATGCTCAGCTGTCAGCTTGTTGCGCTGTTCCGTCTCTCGTCTAAGATGTTGACGCTAATCAATGCTAAAGATTAGCTTGCATGGAGCTAAGGCTGAAACTTTGCTGCTGTTGTTGCCACGGTGGCGAATCCATTTTTGCACTCGGCTGTTGGGTCTTTTTTGTTTTAGAATATATAATACTCCCATGCGGGAGCGGCTGTCAATGTGGCTTTCTCCACACTGAGTAGCAGCGCGCAGTAATAGCTAGTGGCTAGCCTAGCAGCCTGCACTGTGCAAGACTGCCACTGTGAAGTGTGACTGGGGCTGCCAATGCCTCTGTAGCGCACACTGCTGGAGGAATAAAGTCCTGGAGTGGAGTACTAGAATGGACTGGAGTGGAGTGCTTGCAGTGCTTGGAATGGATCGGTCATTTTCGCTGTAGTCCGATCCGATCCCGATCACGTTTTTTGGCTGATATCGACCCGATATCCGATCCGCGGCATCCCTTTATATACAAATACCAAACTATTTTACATGTCATAAAAAAGATAATCAGATGCTGTAAGGTATTAAGTGACTTGAAAATGTTCAAGTCAAGAGGGCTCAAGTCAAGTCAAGTCTCAAGTCCTTGGCGTTCAAGTCAAGTCAAGTCTCAAGTCTTTGGCATTCAAGTCCCAAGCAAGTCCAAGTCTATTTTTGATTTGATCAAGCAAGTCTAAAGTCATCAAAATCGGGACTCGAGTCCAAGTCGAGTCTCGAGTCTCGAGTCCAAGTCCCCACCTCTGTTATTTGGGCATCACCCCCTTCAAACTCACATGGGACATTTTTATTTTAGATTGCTGTAGTAATTATAGCTACCACTACCTTAATTTCTTCCAGTTTTCCATTTGTTCATAAATAAAATAAAATATAGTCTAACTATGAATGAAGATATGGTCCCAAATTATTTGTCTATTTTGCTTCATGATTAATGAATGTGATTTTGTTAAGCCCTGATTGCTTTCTCTTCCCCTTTTATTTCAGTCTGCATGTGTCTGTCTGTGTCTCTCCTACTGCCATGATGTGGCTCGATCAGGCTGTCACTTCTAGATCTCTGAAAAACAAGAGGCAGAATTAAAGGATAATGTAAATACAATATAAATATAAGTGATAATCAGGGAGGTAGGCTACTCTGACAGTTTGTATATTCCCTTTCCAGGTTTTGGATGTATTAATTATTCTCTGGATTAGAGAACTGTCTGTCAATTCCCATTAGCCCCGGTGACCAGGCGATTTCTGTTTGCCTTGAGGGGTGATTGTATATTGTTGAGGTTCACTTCTGGGCAAGGAGGAAGAGGAAGTTGGTTACCCTATTGTCTTGTTTTATTACAAGGTGGTTACCAGCCTCCCTTTCAATTCCTTTCAACCGCACAAACCATTCTCTCTCACTCTCTCTCTCCCTCTCTCTCTCTCTCTCTCTCTCTCTCTCTCTCTCTCTCTCTCTCGTATGTCTCCCACTCAAACCTCCAACACAACTTCCCTCGATCATGCTCCCCTTCCTACTCTTTCGTCTGCAGGTCTCCAAATGTGTCATGTTCCCTTACTCACTGCTGAGGCCTCATTTTACTGCACTCTGGGCCTCATTTAATCATGGCTGTCAGTAGAGTTGATGAGCAGACATTTACTGTAGTGTACTCTCAACCCACTCTTAGGTTTGCATGATGCACGCACGCACCCACGCGCACGCACGCACGCACGCACACACACACACACACACACACACACACACACACACACACACACACACACACACACACACACACACACACACACACACACACACACACACACACACACACACACACACACACACACACACACAACAAAGTTTAGCAGGACTTCACAGTGTTCTCATTTTGGTTGACCTTCCCTCATGTCACTGAGCGGCAATAACTGCAACAAAAGGCTTTACTTTATTATCTCCCTCAAGCTGAAGGCAGGGCCAGAGTCATCCCTGTGTGTCTGTGAATGTCTGCAGCTAATCTCTCAACTATTAGACTGACCACTTTTAATAACCAAATTTGATTAACATGTTGACTTCAACTGTATACCACACTTTGGCCAATAAACTGACACACTTGACTGCTACAAATTGTTTAATATTTTGTATGTCCGTTTGGACAGATATGGACCTGATTTTTGTTTTCATCTGGCTCAGTAGTAGGCTACTAATATACTGGTAATTCACACAAGGCATTCAAGATCAACATCCCTTGTCATAGCCTTCCTGTCATTGTCCTATGCCTTTTCATAAATATGCACAATGCCAAAACAATGTCATCACATGCTCCACACAGACCCGCCATTGTCCTTACTCCTTTCATACAACGGCAAAACATTGCTATGATTTACCACACGTGCAGACAGACAGGCAAGACAAGAAACAAAAAAATAATTATATAAAATGTACTAGTTACTAGAAAACAGTCAAATTATATAATCATATACTACTAGAAAATAGTGTTCCTGAAGAAACAGTGTAGGCTTGAGTAGCTCTCTACTTGACGATGATGTATGATCTCCCTGTTCTTCACATACATTGCCATGTATGTCCAATGCTGGTTGACAAGTAATCCTCCTTCCCAAATCTGTCGCCTGTTATAGCTCAATATGGTACAATGTCTGCGTTTATGCGTGTCACCCGGGCTCGAATGACCTCAATACATACATACACTGTACATACACGTGCAATAGGGGTACATACACGAGATTGTGAGCTTAGATTATGTAGAGTACACATGCACGTACGCACGCACACACGCGCACACACACACACACACACACACACACACACACACACACACACACACACACACACACACAAGGTTTTTCCTTGGCATCTAGGGAGTGTGCATGCAACGTTTCACTCAGATCGGTGCAGTTATAGGTAAAGATTTGAAAATCTGCTTCATGGTGGCGCTATAACAGGCCATTCTGGAACTTTTGGGGCAGAGGTTCATTGTTGGCATCTAGGTATTGTGTGTGCAAAGTTTGCCATCGATCGGTGCCGGAGATTAGACTTTGTACCCAGACGGACGGACACACACAGACAGACGGAGTGCATACTCTCCCCCATCATGCCTTCGGCCTGGTGGAGACAATAAATAAATATGAAAACAGGTGCTGTGCCTCTCACTCCTCTCACCCCTCCCACTGGGGGATTATCTGGGACTCATTGGGTGCCTGGGAATAATAATCTCTGCGGAAAAAAGACTATTGTGGGAGATTTTCCACATCCCTTCCCTTGTTCCCCTCATCCACTCTCCCACGTGGCTGCCACCATCCTTGCGTTCAGGGTAAAACGTGCCAGGGTCAGCTTACTGATGTGTTCTTGCCAACAGGCTGTTGATGGTGTGTTAAACCAAGCAGTTTAAGGGGATTACACTGTGTGTGTGTGTGTGTGTGTGTGTGTGTGTGTGTGTGTGTGTGTGTGTGTGTGTGTGTGTGTGTGTGTGTGTGTGTGTGTGTGTGGTGTCTCATAACTATATTTTCTGTACTAGGAATAAGGTTTTCCAATTTGAATATGTGATATAAAGCTAACTCATGCCATGGCGACTGTGGCTCAAGAGGTAGAGCAGGTCGTCCAATGATCCATGGGTCGGCGGTTCGAATCCCGGCTCCTCCTGTCTACATGTCGAAGTGTCCTTGGGCAAGACACTGAACCCCAAATTGCTCCCGATGTGCTGGTTGGTACCTTGCATGGCTTCCGCCGCGATCAATGTATGAATGGGTGAATGTAATGCACAATCTATGTAAAGCGCCTTGGATAAAGGCGCTATATAAATGCACCATTTACCATTTATCACTCATTGGGTACTACAAATTAGACAGCAGCTGTTGTGTAATGAGAAACGTTGGTTTTGATTCCTCAACATTATAGCAACAACAATATCTGAATAAATAATATAAGAATAACAAGGAGTGAGGTAAACAAAAACAAAAAAGCACACATAAGGTATACTAGAAAAAGTACCCTTTGCGGTTTACCTGAAAACTGCAAACCCCCCATTCTGAACAGGCTGTTCAGAATGCCAAAGTGCAGACTGAAAACCAATGAACCAGAACTGAACCAATACAAATATTCATGCATTCCACCTCAATCAAGATATTAAATAGCAACATGGTACAATATGATTTTAGTGGAGTAGTAATTTCCCTTAATAAACTTATCTTATCTTATCTTATCTTACATACTGTCTGGCTTCTGTGTTGTATCATCTCTCTCGTCTTCACTCCTGCTGAATATAGTTCCTTCCTACTAGTCGCTTCTCAGCTGCACTCACTCACCGTCTCAGGTCTTTAGGGGGGAGCCGCTGCCTGCCAGACACAGGGCGGTGACCACAATGGAGACAGACTGCAGTAGGTGTTTAGAGGCATGAAAAGGTGAGGGCTTGTATACAGTGGTCAGGGAGCGCAGAACTACGAGAGGCTTGGAAGTGTGGTTGGGCAGAGGATAAGAATAAATAAAGATGGGAAAGGGAAAACAAAAAGTTACGTGGCAGTTGACTTGATTAGAAAGATCATGTAAGGCAGGCAGGCAACAAGTGGCAGTCGGGAGGCTGGATGGGGAATGTGTAGGAAAGGTTGAGGTTATGAGATGGGCAGATGGCTTGACTAAAAACCAGCAGCAGTACTGCCGTTCACCAGAACTGAGTGGAGAAGCGCAGTGGCTACTTTAAACCCAAATTATACTTTGTTTTATCGCAGACTATAAATCAAGCATCAGACTACCAAGAGGAGGCCTTTTGCCTCAGCTGGTGATTTGTTTACATTCTATGGTCTTGTGTTGAGCTGGAAGGTGACTCAGGGGAAGTTGTTTCCACTTTGGTCCTGCAGCGAGCGTGTAGCAAGCAGCCCCTGTCCATTTACACACAGCTGATTCAGCACCACGCCTCAAAACCAGAGCTTTAAACAAACTCTTGGTCAGGTTCACTTGGAAGACACGAATGATGGAGAAAGTGTGGGGGAGTAAATGCCATAGTCATTCATAGTCATTCAGTGTCAGCTTTAGTCAAAATCACATTTTCTTTCATTATTTTTGTTGTGAGCTGAGACAGAGTCTTTATGTATCTGCTGAATGTCAATAAAGATATCTATCTACGGTGGTCACTCCAACACCAGACTATGCCGATGGAGGAAACAGTCCAACACAGCCTGACCCCTCTCCTCTGCCTACACATGGAACTCTGCAAGGGAGAGAGAAGAGCAGGGGAAGGAGGGGGAGATAAAGAAAGGGAGAGGGAGGGGGAGTAAAGAAAGGGAGAGAGAGGGGGAGATAAAGAAATGGAGAGGGAGATACAGGAGATGGAGATAGGGGGAGGGGAGGACTGATGTTTCATTCATTTGATCAGGATTACTAGACTAATGTTTTTCTTAGCCTGCACATGGCAGCCAGGAGCTGCATCATCAGCAGATATGGGAACTCACATTCACACACGTGTTCTGGACATTGTAGAATGTAGTGTAGGCCTACACACCAATCACACACACCAAACAGACAGACATGACAACCCCACAACGGCCAGCCACACACACACACACACACACACACACACACACACACACACACACACACACACACACACACACACACACACACACACACACACGCAAGCAAGCATGCACGTGCCAGCACTCAGTTCAATGTGTATAGGGTGCACATATAGTCCTGGCAGAAATAGTCTCACAAACAAAAAGTATAGTGGAAACCGTGATGTGGGGAGGATGCTCAAAGAGGCCAACAGGTTAATAAACAGCAAAGAATTCACATACAAGCATTTATCTTAATTCCTTTACTGATACACTGCATGAAGTCAATGCAGTCAATGCAGAGTTGCTTGCTACACTACTAACTGCATCTGCAACATGTGGTCAGCCTGTCTGTCGTTGCCGTGGTCGGCGCGGGCTCCGTCTTATGAGCTAATTTAGAACTTCCTGTCTGAGAGCTAGCTAATTTCTAGCTAATCGAAATTCCTATTTGTGATGGCGGTAAAATTAAGTATAAGTTGGCCTCAATCATTTGTCATATAGGCGCTATGGCCAAAACTGGACACTTTTGGGCAGACTTGATTTATGACAATGTTGTAATTAAAGCAAATGACACATGGGTCTGGAAACGGTACTTTTGTGAGCGTTGACCTCAGTAGAAGGTCTGCTGCTGTGAATTTTACACCTCTCCCGCTTAGCGGAGAGTGGGGTGTGGTAGAGGACATCTCCCCGAACACGTGGGTATGTCCAGATAGTTGCCTCGCGGAGGCCTCTTTGTCCAGTGTCCATTCTGGGTCTGGAAACGGTACTTTTGTGAGCGTTGACCTCAGTAGAAGGTCTGCTGCTGTGAATTTTACACCTCTCCCGCTTAGCGGAGAGTGGGGTGTGGTACAGGACATCTCCCCGAATGCGTGGGTATGTCCAGATAGTTGCCTCGCGGAGCCGTCTTTTGTCCAGTGTCCATTCTGGGTCCGGAAACGGTACTTTTTTGAGCATTGACCCCAGTAGAAGGTCTGCTGCTGTGAATTTTACACCTCTCCCGCTTAGCGGAGAGTGGGGTGTGGTAGAGGACATCTCCCCGAACACGTGGGTATGTCCAGATAGTTGCCTCGCGGAGGCCTCTTTGTCCAGTGTCCATTCTGGGTCCGGAAACGGTAATTTTTTGAGCATTGACCCCAGTAGAAGGTCTGCTGCTGTGAATTTTACACCTCTCCCGCTTAGCGGAGAGTGGGGTGTGGTAGAGGACATCTCCCCGAATGCGTGGGTATGTCCAGATAGTTGCCTCGCGGAGCCGTCTTTTAATTCTTAATTCTCTCTCTGGGGGGTCATGCGTTCCTTGCGTAAGATTGGCCATTCTCTCACGGCTCCCCACTTCTTTTTGTACAAATGACATTAGGTTTTTTTACACTGAACGTATTGTTCTTTCCATTCACTTTCCATCACCATCCTCATCACCGCCAGTTTTCCTCCGGTATAATTTCCATGAGAATTAATTGGGCACAATACGTTTCCATACAGTACGTGTCGGATACAACTCTCATTGAATCTAGGCTTCTTACTTGTAGGCTATCTCAATGTCATCATACAGTTTGCGCAATGCAATCACATCTGTGGCCCTTTTAACTGGAGTCAGATTTAACAGTTTGTTCATGTGGGCATTCATTATTAGATCTTTGCGCCCAAAACGACTGGTAAGCATTTTATTGGCATTGTCATAATTCTGGTGCGGTTGATAAGACTATACATAGCCGCTGTGCCACTTAAGAACTCCAAAAGCTTTGCCATTGACTCACATCTCCAGTGAACTTCTCCATGGTCAGTTTAGTTTAGGGAGTTTGACGGACTGTTGTCTTGTCCTTTTCCCGAGGCCGTGGATGCGATTTCTCCTCAGAATGCGTTTTATCCTCGTCTTTCTCTCACATATTGCAATAATTGCATCCATGTATTCCATGCAGTGAGAGTTATTCACTTCTTCATCCAGTTGATCAAGTTCCAATTCTCCTTCAATTTCTTGGGATATCCGTGGATATGCTCGGAGGAGGATTCTAAAAACGACTTCGAAATCCTAAAGCCTCGTTTATACACTCATGTGCAACGGTCCTATGCTGGAAAATAGCAGATATGCAAACTCACAGCACATCTCATTCAAAACACTGAACTTGCAGATCTGCCATTTTTGCCATCCAAATGCAGCCCCCCTCCCCCCCCCCCCAGCCACGCCCCCCCCCCCCCCCGCGTGGGGAAAAACGAGGTTTTGTTTTTTCGTTTGGTACTTTATTTACAGTTTGCTAATGAAGAGTATACTCTGAATATATTCTTTGAGGTTTGGCCTTATATCAAACATACATGCTCAGTCTTTTAATTAATAAATTTGAACTATTTGAATAAAGGTTGTACACATCAGTGAAATTAACCACTAAATCCCTAATTGAGAGAGTGCAAGCCACCACAGCTCATGAAACATATAGGCTGCATGGCTAACAGGGCTTAGTGCTTCCCCTACCATATCTCTCCTTTCTCTGGCTCTATGACTTATACACCCATGAAAAATTGAAAATATAAATTTCATTGAGTGTATACCATTTGGAATTATAGGCTACCAATCGGTTGAGATTTGGCTGATTATAGCCAAAGTTAGATATCAACTTTTTGCTCGATGGGCCATTGGGACTGTGGCGGCTATACTTGTGAGGACCTCTGCTTGGATTCATGGTGAGTGCACCGAAAAGTAATTGGAATATATTTTTCTTGCCACATTATAAACAAGTTTACTTTACCTCCTCACTGTCCTCAGTGTTTGGGACGGGACATGCGTAGGCCTGTATGCATGTGCTGTCTGCGTGCATATAAGCGCTGCGCTCCAGTGAAATTGTGCGGCTTGAGAAAAATGTGTTAATTTGTGTTGGATAAGGGCTTATTGGTGGGTTTTTGTAGATATTAAGGACTAGTTAGGGTGTGTTTTAGCCGGCGGCGGCGGCGCCGAATTGTAGCATGGACTGGACGAATCTCTTCTTGGCTGGAGGTGGCTTCATCATCGTAGTCAGATGGAAATAAATCCTGTACTGTACTGTATGCAACATTTATACTCTATACCTGGCAGTAGAACAAAGGCCACCTTATTAGCATTTGAATGCCCATGGGCGGCGGCCCAACACCTATCTTGGCCCAAGCGCCCCCAACCCCCCGTAAAGGGTGACTACGTGCATGACAACATGACCACTGGGGAAGGGACATTTCAGTCAGGACAGTGGGTGCATATACTGCATGTTGATATTGGCTTATTATTTTGCCTGTGGGTGCTTCTGCGCCTGAGCACCCGCGGAGTTGACGCCGCTGATCTCACCAATAAATAACATCTAATAATGGGACCTAAATTGGAAATAAATCGCCCAGCTTCTGGTGTGATGTTATCTAGTGCTGCCCTCTAGTGGTAGAAAGCCTGTCAATTCAACACGTTTACAAATTGAACAATTTACAAACAAATCAAAACAAAACAATGTAGACCTATGTAGGCTACATTTAAATAGGCATACAGAAAAGTGTAAACAGAGTTGTTGCATTGCAACTTAGAGAAAACTATCTTACAAGACCATAATAATTATAATAATAGTTATACATCCACATAGAAACAAATGACAGCAGTAAAGTAATTTGTATTTCAATGTTTTGCATTCACTTTGTATGAAACCTTTGGGTGTATTCTCTGTTTAAATGGCATTCCATTTGCTCTAGTTTTGGGTCGATTCTTACCCTTATAATAAAAGGGGGGATCTAATGAAAGCCTGGGTATCGAGGCTAGTCAGTGGTCACTGTAGGCAGAGCATTATGGCTCTGACTGTATGTATCGGCACTACATTTCCCAGAAGCACACTAGCACAGTTCGTTTGTTTTCGGTCCACATCCGGTCACATCTCGAAAACTTGTTTTGCAAATGCGCAGTGTTCGTCAATCGTCAGTACTGTACCCCAGATACACAGAGGAGTCGGGGGGGAAGGTGAGTTAACTTGCATATTGGACTAAAATGATAGACGTTTGTTGCTCATTAAAATGAACATGTTTATTCAAATGTAGCGTTAGTAAACGGCCATGGATTTCCTGTTTTTTATTTAGAAGTCAGTGTATATTTGTACGTCTCTATTAATGTTCTGATGAATTGAAAATGGTGGACCCTGTTGTAAATAAGCTATCTTCTATTATCTTCTTATTTAAAAATGTTAATGAATTAGTAGTGTTTGTCCTATTAGGCAGTTAGTGTGTAATAATAAAACTAATGTTTTGGCAATATAATTCATGTAAACAGTCATGAGAGCGAGAGTACCATTGTCATGCTACTACAGGGCTTGACATTGAGGCTTGTCTGCTTGTCCGGGACAAGTAATAAATCTTTCCGGACAAGTGCCTCAAAACTTTACTTGTGACTCTTGGTTTCACTTTTTCTGTGACGCTCCTAGCAGCCAACAATATTGTCTGGCATTATTGTCTGGCTTTCCAAATAATCACCTTTCCAATATTGGTAATAGCCCTAGAATGTCTGTAATCTTATATATATTTCATATATTCTAAATACACAGCAATCGATTGGTCCTATCCAAGTGCGGTTAGCAGACTGATCATGTCGGCATTTAAACTTGTAGCTCTGTGTTTGTACTACTGCGCTTGTACCCACCCAGTAATTAATTCCTATGACTATAGGAGTCAGATATTGTGCTCTAGTTTCATAAACATTTGAAAGTTCTGGCAGAAAACGTGTTTTAAGTAATTTAATATCGCCACTTTTACACGAGAAAAACCTGGACTGAAAATATGAAACTTCCTTTGGGAACAGTTGATGTTTGGGAAGCACAAACGTATGGGGCACACAATGTATAGGTGGTAATAGCCGCAATTTGCAACTCTAGATTTTTTTACAATCTGTTGAATCTAGAGTTGCAATACCCTCCATCCACTTCCTATTCATGATTTTCGGTTTCTGATCTGCTGGTCTTAAATTACGTTAAACTCACCAACATTGCAGCTGTAGTCCAAGCTTGAATTATCCTCTTTCAATCTGCCGAGCTTGTTTTTCATAAAAATCCCCCGTAGACATGTTATGAGTTACTTTCTGTCCAAAATATTCCAAGAGTGACATTTCCGAGCCGCCATTTGTATTTTTGCAACGTGCCGTAAAACAAGATGTGAGGGGGAGCGCTTGTTTAATAGAATCTTACCTGCGCAGGTAAGACACCCAAAGAAGAGGCAGACACAGTGCGACGCCCCATCACACACAGCCTTCTATTAAACAAGCGCTCCCCCTCACATCTTGTTTTACGGCACGTTGCAAAAATACAAATGGCGGCTCGGAAATGTCACTCTTGGAATATTTTGGACAGAAAGTAACTCATAACATGTCTACGGGGGATTTTTATGAAAAACAAGCTCGGCAGATTGAAAGAGGATAATTCAAGCTTGGACTACAGCTGCAATGTTGGTGAGTTTAACGTCATTTAAGACCAGCAGATCAGAAACCGAAAATCATGAATAGGAAGTGGATGGAGGGTATTGCAACTCTAGATTCAACAGATTGTAAAAAAATCTAGAGTTGCAAATTGCGGCTAAGGTGGTAATTGATCACACCAACTATTTTGTCCCACGCCCACACATTTGTGCTTCCTAAAGGAAGTTTTGATATAGTGCTGCACTCATTCCGGGCCCCTCGCCGGAGAGAATGTCGTCCATGTGCAGCTCGTGGAAAAGTGTGATATTTTACTAAATATACGTTTTCTACCAGAACTTTCAAATGAATATGAAACTAACAACAAACAACAAAGTTGAATTTGTCCAGTAATTATTGCGTTTACCTATACAGTGATTTATAAATGTTGCGTTTGAAAATGTGGAAATCTTCATATTCCTTATGGATCTAATTTAAACCAGTACACTTAACTAACAAAATTTGCTTGCAGGCTTCCTCTCAACGGTTTATTGGGGCATTACAAACTTGTTCTCGCCTCTCCTGTTTTTATGCCAGAACATCTGGGATCTCAGATTACCTGAAACACAACCACAACCTGGGCCAGAGTTGTGAGACAAAACCGTTTACCGTTGATTACTTTTTCAATTAATTGAATAATCGATTGAAGCAGCAAGTCTATTTTGATAATTACATTGTTTATACATTAAAAATGATTCTTTTTATAACTGACTAAATGAAGTAGTCTATTTCATACTTTATTACATACAGCGGTGTGAAAATAGTCGTGTTACATCGGGACTAGTGAGCTTGTAGATATAGATAAAGATGAAAACGTAATATTTCAATACAGCTAGTCGAGCTGGAATAGAACTGAATGTGTAGTTGAGCAGCTCTGCTGTGGATGTTTGGCCCACATTGTGGTTGTGGAAATATAGGCTTTCCACACCCGAACTGTAGCAGTACAGTTATTTGAGGGCTATGCCAGATAAATAGTGTTTACAGATTTCGAAGGTGCCCTGATCTCATAAATCTGTAATTCAAACATGCTGACAGGGTGTCTGCACGTTAACATTGTAGAATCTAAGAGGGTGTTTTGCAGTGTATCTGGTGCCTTTACCTCCAGGGATTGGCATGCTGCCAGTACTGCCACACAGCAGCTGATTTCCACCGTGCTCTCAGTTGAACTGCTGCTGCTGCTGCAGGCAGCTGCTGTACTCTGCTGCAGACAAGCACAAGGAATGTAGACCTAAATCCTCAGATATAACTCAAGACGCTGCCACCCTTAGATCTCCATATATGGCGCTGACCTGTTCTGACATTCCATATGTTGATCTGACCTCATCAAACCCTGTACACTCAAGACGAGCTCCATATATGGCCAGTGCACGTGACCTCGTCCTTTAGGGCAAGGTTGCTTCTCGCCCCCAGGCGTCTTACTGGTATCAATTATCTCAAATAATTGCTATTACGCGATTATGTAATATGACATACTAGTGACATACTAGCGTTGTGTCCCATGTGTGTACATCATGTGTGGAGCATTTTTAGCGAAGGTACTTCCAGCCTCCCTGCGTCGACTGATCTGAGCGAGCGGGAGGGTTTGTAGGGTCCAATCAGACTTGCAAGATATGGGGGTGCTATACCTTTGGTTGCTTTGAAGGCTAGCATCAGAGTTTTGTACTCGACGAGTTAGACCTTCCTCACCCAGGAGTCTGGGCTGACTCGGATGTTCTATTATTGTAACTATATTAGACTATAATATACTAGTGTAAACCTACAGGATTGAGTGACAGCTGTAATGTGTGCTTTGAATGAGAGCTGACTGTCCAGGACAACACCAACATCCATCATGCATTGCTAAGGAAACGGGAGATAGGCTCTTGACATTTCAGTCACATGGCTTGGGCACCAACGGTTCCCAAGGCTACTTACTTATTCATATATGAAACCTTAACACCTTTTAGATCTGTTGATCTACAATAAACCTTACCGAACCTGTATGTTTAATCTCACTATTCCAGGGATGCACAAATCAGCAGCGATTTAGGAATACTTCTCAGCAGGACAGCAGCAGCACTATGTACCAGATCGTCCCCGGAGGTCCTGGGGACCAGATAATGGGCGGCGGGCGGGGTGGCTCCCCAATGAAGAAGAAGCTGGGCCGCGAAGGACGCCCCCTGGTGCTGGCGGGCATGTTGGGCTGTGTGCTGGTGCTGGCCGCTGTGGTCTCCTGGTGCTACTACTCCGCTTCACTGCGTAAGGCTCAGCTACTGAAGGCCGAGCTTCTCGACCTCAACAAGGACGGCTTTGTCATCCGCAACCAGGCGGGGGCTGTCATCTTCACTATGGCCTTCAGGTGGATTCCCCTCTCTTATTCTCCCTATTTAGACGTCCCTCTCTCTCTCTCCCCATTCTCTTTTCTCTTGCTGGACTAACTGTGTTTATGTATGAATTGAAATCAGCCTCATCATACTTTCGGCACATTGCATTGCATCTCTGTATTTGGGCTACGTTTTCTGGCACAAGTCTCATTCAGAAATGTAGTTTTGTGTTTGTTTGAATCAAGAGGGGTTTATTTGTCACTCACTCATTGGTGTGGCATGGTCTACAAGACTGTGCAACATCATCAATCAATACAATGCACACGATCATAATGAGAATAGTGCTCCCTGCTGGGTGCCGACTCCGAGCTATACCTGTTTGTGCTGTGTGGATGGACAATGAGAAGCTGGACACTAGGCCGACACATAAGTTAACACACCCTGAGGGGAAGGAACAAAACCTGGTCACATGCTCGCCGCTCGGTAGATTTGCAGAAACATAGACAGTATAGACAGAAACAGACGCAAAACAATGTCCTGCATTTACATAGGAGAGGTGGTGTGTGAATAACACAAGTTAGAATGGAGGTCTAATGATATTACAAAGTAAAATGTCTGTGTTAATTCATTCAATTGTAACTATTGTCTTTTTTAATATAATTTTTATCCCACGATTTTTGCAACCCATTCTTTCACCCAGTGTCAATTACCTAATGTAATCCTGGGTGCTACACTTCCTCTGCCAACCTGGAGAGGGCAGCGGACTGACCTCGTGCTTCCTTCTATGCATGGGTCCAAGCTGCTTCTTTTCACCTGACAGGGGGAGTTTCCCCGGCCAGACGTAGCACGTGGATGGAACACGTTAATACGACAAGATCCTTTCCATTCCACCAGCGCCCCGCCCCGGCTGGCCTGGGGGAGGTTGTGTAGAGACCAGGATTATTGTAACTCTTGAAAGTGTACAAATGTAACAAAATGGACCCATACTGTATATGTCCATTTGGTTACAGTTGTCCACTCTCAAGAGTTAAATGAACACTTCAGATTGTACTGTGTAATTGATCTAATATAAATTATGCATAGCTTGTGAACTAATTCAGGGAGATATTGTTTGAAATGGTCACAAAAATAGCTTAAATAGCAAGGTCACAACGCATTGCATTGTGAGTTGTGACACATTGTGCGCTTGTTGATTGCCTGTTTTCACTGTTCGCTGATGTATATACAGCTTAAAGGATATTTCACTTTCAAACATGTTTGAGGTCATTTTAACTCTACTCAGAATAGGAAGGGGGTGTTTCTGATTAAAAAGAATATCAAATATCTACCTACATATATCTACTGAATCAACCAACTTAAAAACTGTCCGAGATGCTCACAAAAGCTTGATTAGATGTTAAAATTATAAGTGCTGTGCACAACCCCCACATGTTCTCACTTCCTCTTCTCCTCAGGTCTGGGACTCTGGACCTCGACTCATGCTCAAAAGAAAGTAACACTCTGGCTTGCAGCCAATCAGACTCTGGGAAGCTCAACTTCTTCATCCAGACAGTGGATGGACACAAGGACACGGTCATGTGCTACCGCGTTCGTTGGGAGGAGCTGGAGCATGAGCGCATGGTGGAACACGCCATGTCCTATAATGATTCCCACTGGTACGGAGGGGCGGAGACTGCGACGCAGCACTGGCCGATCAGCATCCAGGGTGAAGAGGAACCACGCCCTTTCATCACTAGCGACGTTTATTCCAACCGCAATGCTTTTGGGGGGATCCTGGAACGCTACTGGCTGTCGTCGAACGCCACTGCCATCAAGATTAACGACTCTGTTCCCTTTCACTTGGGCTGGTCGGAGCGGGACAGGACTCTGAGGTTCCAGGCGCGCTACCAGGACTCGCCATACAGACCACTGGAAGGACAAAAGGCCCTGCCTGAACTCAGCTACAGGGTGTGTGTGGGGTCTGACGTCACCTCCATTCACAAATACATGGTGAGTTTCCAAAATATGCCATATGTTCTTACCTTGTTTTGATTTCAAGAGCTATAATTTAGTACCTGTCCAAAATGTTACTAATGTTTATGCATGTATGGCGTAAACAATTATTGTATTTCTTTTAAATCTATACACATTTTGCCCAAATTCTTGTGTGTTTGTGTGCACGTTTTGTATAGGTTCGGAGGTATTTCCAGAAGCCGATCAAGGTCCCTGCCCCTGACGTGTTCAAACACCCGGTGTGGTCCACCTGGGCCCTCCACAAGACAGCCATTACCCAGGAGAAGCTGCTGAGCTATGCCTCTGACATCACCAAGCATGGCTTCAACTGCTCCCACCTGGAGCTGGATGATCGCTACACCGCTGACTATGGGGAGTTTGAGTTCGACCCGCAGAAGTTCCCCAACGCCAGCGACATGTTTGACAAACTCCGCGAGGATGGCTTCCGGGTGACACTGTGGACACATCCGTTCATCAACTATGACTCCTTTAACTTTGGTGTCGGTGTGGAGCGAGGGCTGTTCGTGCGCGAGCCAAGTGGCGAGCTGCCCGCCCTCGTCCAGTGGTGGAATGGCATCGGCGGGATCTTGGACTTCACCAACCCAGATGCCCGCGAGTGGTACTCGGCGCAACTCCACGAGCTCAAGGAGCGCTACGATGTGGTCTCCTTCAAGTTTGATGCCGGGGAGACTAGCTACCTCCCACGGCAATTCAGCACCCTGGTGCCCCTCGCTGACCCTTCCACCTTCACCCGCCGCTACACAGAGATGGCCATGCCATTCAGCGAACGTGCTGAGTTAAGGGTGGGATACCAGAGTCAGAACATCTCCTGCTTTTTCAGGATCATTGACAGGGACTCTGTGTGGGGCTATGAGCTGGGCCTCAAGTCCATCATCCCCACTGTGCTGACTATAGGCATACTGGGTTACCAGTTCGTCCTGCCTGACATGATAGGAGGCAACGCGTACCCCAACCGCACCACACGTACGTAACACCCACAGAACATATGCCTTTAAGTTGGATGACTTGTTTTGATGTGGTTTTATAATCCAGGGTAGTCTTCTTGAGTATTGTGTTGTGTTTCAGGTGGTTTAGATGGTAAAGATGGTCTGCCGGATAAGGAGCTCTACATTCGATGGTTAGAGCTGTCTGCCTTCATGCCTGCCATGCAGTTCTCTATACCACCCTGGGCCTATGACAAAGAGGTGAGCAAAGCTAACCAGTTGATAATGATCACAGTCATAATTATTATAAGTTACTGTCCTTGTTAACCTGTGGGTGGCTACAGGGGCACTGTTGCCTCACAACAGGAAGCTTCTGGGTTTCCCACTGGGGGCCTTTCTTTGTAGAGTTAGCATTTTCTCTGTGCTGTTCATGTGGGTTTAGTCACACCAAATGACATCCATGCTAGTTACATTCTCATCTCATACCAGTGCCCTTGACCAAAAAGGCCTGGCCTTTGAGCTGGAGCTGGTGTCCGGGTGCTGGAGAATGGATTATGATGGTTAGGAGCAGGGTAGACGACAAGGGAAATTGCTCCAGTCCAGTGGCTTTTCAATATCACTGGCCCCACCATTGTAACCACTAGCGCAGAATTAAAAATTGATTCCATATAATATCATGTGCAAATAAGTAAATATATACTACTATAACTACGGTAGATACTATACATTTCTCTAGAGAAATTGTTCATTATTGTATCATGATTATGGTCAAAATACCTCATTTTGATTGCACACGGGTAAAATATTTGCTATGAGTATTATTTTTATAATGTACTTTCTGCTTGTCTGTCATTGTCAGGAATTAGAATATAATGTTTAGGTATTGGCTACTCTTATCCCTAAACTGGGATTATGCTGGAATATACACATAACTCCCTCATAACACTCTCATAACTAATGAACACATGCACATCACAACAGTGAAATGTTTTATTTTCGTCTTGTACTCTCATTCTCCCTCAAATCTTCCAATTACTTTCTTTTCTTTGTCACTGGCTTTAAATAATTGTACCACAAATAAAAGATGAAAGGATGAAATAAACACTTCTCTGTGCACTGTAGAGAACGCATGCGTCTCGCCGGGGCAAGCATTGACCTACTGCAGCATTCAGGGCTTTTTTGAGGGGCGCAGCTATAGTGTCGATTTTTGTCCTAACACAAACATTAAATGCCATTGACAATGAATGGAGAAATTACGTCATATGTGTCTGAGCAAATCGTTTTTTTTGTCCTAACACAAAGATTAAAAGCCATTGACAATGAATGGAGAATTTACGTCATATGTAGACGAGCAAATCGGTATTTTTGTTAATTTCTCATTGACAATGAATGGAGAAATTACGTGTCTGAGCAAGTCGGTATTTTTGTCCTAACACAAACATTAAATGCCATTGACAATGAATGAAGAAATTTATGTCATGAATTGTAGACGAGCAAATCAGTATTTTTGTTACATACAGACATTGAATTGAGAACTTACGTCATGTGTCTGAGCAAATCGACATGTTACGTCATGATGATGTACGATGATAAGAGTGCCCCTCACTTCACACAGGTGTGATTTTCTTTAATTATTTTTTACAAAACATTATTTTAGTAGCCCGAGCAGGGAAGTAGGAGGTGTGCTCTACTGGTCCAGACGTTTTAAATCGTTCTTCTGGGCCACCAGACCATTTATAATGTTGGTTCGTGGGTAAGCAGGTAAATGCACTTGCCTAAATACACCTAAGGCAGCCACCCTTGCTACAAGGCAGTGTCCCAAATCCCTAATCAATGTGCCAACTTGCCATCAAGAGGTTAAGCTGATGGTCATTCAAGGTCTCGGTTACCCTGTCATGCTAACATGTTTATGCCGTTATCCAAAGGTTGTGGAGATAGCACAGAAGTTCACTCAGCTTCATGAGACCTTGGTGGCCCCGAGGGTTCTAGAACTGGCCGGGGAAGTGCTGCATACGGGAGACCCAATTATACGCCCCCTCTGGTGGATCGCCAACGACGATGAGGCAGCCTATAAGATCGACTCCCAGTTCTTGATCGGGGATGACCTAATGGTGGCTCCAGTGCTGGAGCCCGGTAAGCAGGAGAGAGACATCTACCTGCCGGCAGGACGGTGGAAGAGCTACAAGGGAGAGCACTTCGATAAGGGCCCCATGTATCTCACAGACTACCCTGTGGACCTTGACGAAATAGCGTACTTTACATGGGTGCACTGAATGACAGATCACAACCACACACACACACACACACACACACACACACACACTGATTCTAGTGAGCACACAAGTTGAATGGCTTAAACACAACCACACAGATTTTAGTGAGCACACAAGTCAAGGGAGAGCAGGATGCTTGTTTTCATGGAGAACTGGCCAAAAGCGGACAGCAAACTCTAAATAACGATTAAGCCCACATCTCCACTGACCCTGCTCTCTGCCCACAGCTAGATCATAGTAGCGCCCCACTTTCTAATCCTTTGATTCTCATCTTTCAGCTGTTCCATCCTCATGTGTGCCTTCCAAAGCTAATAGTCAAACTGACCTGAGATTGTATCGTGATCAGATCACACAGTCTTCCATTTCACGGATGTTAGATTCAAGACTTTACTTCCTGGTCTACTACAGCACCTAGGCTATCGACGTGTTTCTGTGCCATGTTTCTAACGATATTTTTTCTAGTATTCTGTGATAGTGCCAAGCAATACAGAAAAGGGATGCCAAGCAGCAAAGGGCCTCAGTGGGATTTGAACCCAGGCCACCGCGAGAAGGACTTGGCCTTCATATGGGACACGCTCCACAGGTGAGCTACCTGAGCGCCCCATCTCTGTGCCATCTTTTGAACTTTATTTCAGGGAATTTGATCAAATGGCAGTAGGAATAGTCTCATTTAGTCTCGCGTATCCAGGCAATCAAAGATCAATGATACGTCTTATTGAATGGCCTTGAATCGCGGGGAAAAACCAGTGCCAACAAACCTACGCCTACTACTTTGAAAACCCGTCTCGATACCGTCCCAATATGAAGGACCGCCCTAAAGTCTTTGCATTGGTTCTGCAATGCTTTTATTTTAACATTTCCTAATTGTTTCCACCTGGTTTAAGCTGATCTCTGATCATATGTCTACACAAGACTACGTTTAAAAGAGATAACTCTGCACACAGTTCTGCTCCAGTGCTTAATTTATTTAAAAAACTGTCACATGAAGTCACGTGACCCACATATAACCCACCATATAAGGGAGGCTGTCATTGTCATTAACTTTGTCACCTGATGAAGGCCAACCATGGTCAATATGTTGTGTCTGATTAATGCCAGTGTTTTTAGCACTGTGGAGCAGAGCTGTGTGCAGACTTCACTCTTTTAAACTTAACTGTATCTACCTATTGTCCAGCACCAGCGATGGACTGGATGTGTGCAACCCACCTGTTTCTAAACTAGGTATGCAAGACCAAGTCCCATATTAACGTGTGGCTGTGTGTGAGAGTAAAAGATGCACTGGTATTATATAAGCAATGTGTATTTTAGTTTGTAGTTTGACACTGTTGGGGTCCTGAAGTGCAACAAATAGTGCACTCTGAGTTGGACATTGCACCCCGACTCAGAGGACATTCCAAGTTTACCTGATGTTTCCTGACCTGATGTCAACATGGAATTGGCTCTTTTATAGGAAAGCCTAAAGGGTTTTTGCTGTTCCCACCAGTTGAGCTAAAATGAACAAAACTCTAAGCATATTACAACAAGCATTATCAGGCCAATTGTGTGCACAGTAGTCACCCAAAGCACTTTCTCTTAGCTTAGTTTTTCCTTTTTAGCTTTTGGATAGGATTGGAGCATCTGTACAGACGGGTGTTTTGTTATGTAGATCATGCTTATGCGTGTCACTCAGCACACTGACAATGTTTATGTCAACATTCCTTGATCTGTGGTGTTAACTGTTCACCATTTGAGTGCCAACAGCTACTGTATTGTGCATTTTTCACTCAGACTGGTTAATACAATCGCAGCTCAGGGAAGACATTAAAGAGCCCATAAGTTTATTTTATTTATATACTCAAAAGTGTGCAGTTAACTCATATGAAGGACATTGTAGCATTTGTTTGAATATGTGTGTTTGGTTTGCCTTGCTAAACAGGGATTGTCCTCAAATATCCCGTCCATGTCTTTCAGCAACATGCTCCCGCCTTGTTCCTTTGCCTTATCAGCTCAGTTAAGATATCATAACCATATAACAGCCAGCCAGGTTGGGTTAAACAAATGCCTGCTGCATTATAATTCATGCCTATATATATGGCCTTCAATTTCCTACCTGATGGCAATGAAAGCTTGAAATAATATGATTGAAATTTCAATCTTTTATCCAACTGCCTATGATCATAATTATTTGCACCTTGAGATTTGCTCAATGTCAACAGGTGTCATAGTAATATATTGCAAGGAAATGCTTTGAAATGACCGGCTTAATTTATTTGTGTCCACTATGTGATCTATTATTTTTATGTAATATTATTGAATGTATTACTATTATCTTGGATTGCTTTCTTGATGGGGATATAATAAGGGATTACATAAACAAAGTGTGTGTATTGAACTATTCATCTGCTTTAGGGTGTCAGTTTTGGACAAAATCCATCTCTTCATTTGCAATACACAACTCTGTGCTTTGATAATGACATGATGATGAGATAATGACAATGAGCCATGGGCTCATTACCATGGGAGAGCCTTCAAAAAGCCATGGATGAATATTATTGCATTATTTAGGTGGACTGCCAAAGACTACAGCAATATGTGGTTGTGGTTTTTCATAGTGTACTGTACACTGTATTTGCTGCAACTTAAATGGAAGATACTATGAATGTGTCACTTCTCCAGCCCAAACAATTAAACACGGCATAATTTATTTATTTTTCACTCATTAGTATGTTCACTCTTAAACTCCTTAATGCTTTTCTAGTAGGGTGTATATTTTCTTATTCCAGTCTCCCAATAAATGTTAACTTTTCTGCCTCATTAAGACTATTTGAGGACTAATAGCCAGTGTGCCATAGATAAACCACATTGCCTGATTTCCTAGTTTTTGTGGAAAAGATGCTACGCTTTACATTTCTTGTTCAAGTTTTTCAGTAGATCGGAGAGTCTTAGAAGTTCAATACTTTTTTGGGGGGCAAATTGTGGCCTTCTCATTTGTTATCCTCCTTGATTGTGTAAATTAACCAAGAAGCTATGCAGTAAAATCTGTAGTGCTAATTACGCTTTCAAAGTTAAATTAACACTTCAGATTTGACTGTGCATGTCACATTGATACACCAGTCCTCAAACTGTTTTTGTGTCGTTTTATCCCAGTCCTTTCAAAATAGGTTTTTGTAACCAACCTATTAACTGGAAATGTGAACACTGTACTGATAATGGTCAATAAAAAGTAACAGTTTTGTGGTGACCAATTATTAGATTGAATTATTGTTCTGTTTATTAGTGTACCAGGAAGACAAGAGACTTTAGTTTAACAGATGTGATTTTCTTGCCATTGAACCAAACAAACAGGAATTGGTGCAAGGAGAGAACAAAGCAACCCATTTCACTCAAGAATTAAGTAACTTTTTTCAGATCTTCAAATTGAGGAGAATAACAGCTGAGGACAACAGCAGCAGAATGATGTTAGGACCGGTGTGCTTGGTGCTGTTACACAAGTCTCCCTCACAGCAAGCCATTGCACCTCCACATGCTATGCTGCTCTGACAGCCCTTGGTGACCATGTTATAACCTGCAAACAGAAGAAAATGGAAGAAATGAAACACTGACCTAAAAAAATAGCATCAATTGGTTGGTACAAGTTTAGGCTACTGATTACTTGATTACACAAACTTGCAACCTATTTGATATATGACATCTCACCCATGTATAAATACCTAAATATGAACTATACTTCATACAGGTGTGGTGTGCCATCTTACCCTCAAATTGTAAGGAGAAACAGCGGTTGAAGACGATGGGACATGATTTGGTGTCTGTGCACGAATGGGGTTCAGTTGCAGTACATGCGAAGCATCTTAATCCATGAACTAGGGAGACGTTACTGTTACAAATTGAGCTAGAAAAGGCCTCATTATTCTACTGTTATTCATCAACATGGAAAACATCTGTAAACAAATTGCAGCAATAAGACAACCACTTATACTGATTGTAACTTTTAATGAGTATACAGGGTTCTTACCTGTAGATATAGTCATAAAAATAAATGCAAGCTGGGTTCCACACAGCTTCATCGTGCAAGGCTGGTGTACAAATAGAGTAATGGACTGGCTTTAAAAGAAGGGAAGTGGATTGTGGGTCCAACCTTTTTAAACCGGCTTGTTTTTCAGCATTTGCATTTCTTAACAAAGGCTCTTTACAAGTGACCTGAATAACATTAGCCAAAATGACCTTGTCCTTCTACCAGTAACCAGCCTAAGTGAAAAAAGTTAATCTTGTGGATAAATTACTAGACTGAATAACTAACGGCTTGTAGGCTATTATGGTAGAAAAGTTTTGGTTTCCTACATGACCTTTCAATTCTTTGTAAAGCAAAGCCTCCCAACATTAAATAGAAATTAGCCATCATTCGTGCACTTGTTGTCGTTCACGTGTTCCGGTGGCTTTATGTTATTCATTCCCTTCTGTTGATATTTATGAATCTTATAACTTTGGACTCATCATGCTTTGCCAATGCATATGAATATGCATGTATGAATATTTGTAATGGACAATGGTAGTCCTCGGTTTGTTGTGGTCATAGAGCATGACGCTCACTGTACAAGTAATGATCATGACTAGCGAGTGATGACGTCAGAATCGATAAATACGTCTACAGGAGTAAATCTTGGGCTAGATCATGACCTTTTCAGAGCATACCTATTTACATGCACCTCGACAGTGGGTGCAGGGCCAATAAGGCAATTATGGAAGGAGGTAGGGCCCGCACACCATTCTTTTGGTAAAGAATTACTTTATTGAATAAATATAAATAAACGACAACGTTTCGATCTTGACAGATCTTCGTCAGTATACAGATGCACACATGTTCACTTTTATCCAGTACCCTCAGATTGAGTCCCTCCCCCTAGATCATGACCTTGACATCGCAGTGTCAAGAGCCTGGTTCACAGTCAAGAATCTAAGATACAGTAACGGTAAGTACAATGGTATGGAATACACAGAGCAGGTGTTCTGCCATTTTATCCAACTCCCCCTTAATTTTGAACGTATTCCCTTGTTCTCAGTGCTGCTTTTTGATTGATATATTAACAGTTTGCAGAATTACAGTACATTTCAAGTACAACTCAATACAAAAACTGTTAACTTTGAGTGGACGACACCATAAAGCATTAGACTTGTTTACAATAGGGTCCACCATTTTCAATTAATCAAAACATCAAGAGACGTACGAATATACACAACTATATAGTCAAAACAGGAAATCATAGAGGAGGTAAAAAGGGAAAAGATCTAAGAAACATACAATCAGGGGATTCAGATTTGACAGGGGCCAGTTTTGAATGTCAGCCGTCCGTATAGGTGCCCTTTGAGAGCAGTTTTGAAGGAGTAAAGGGATCCACATGTCTTGATGACTGTTGGTAGGACATTCCACATTTTGGTGGCATAGGAGCAAAATTAATTTAGTCCCTTGTTTGTGCCGAATCTGGGTTGTACATGGTTTGTTGAACTCCCTCTGTGTTGTGGGTGTGGACTTTGTTGACATTAAGGAAGTATTTAGACAGGTAATGCACCATTATGGGTATCTTGCTGGTGTAGCGAATCTTGTGGACCAGACCCATTGCAAGATGCTGTACTGTACTGTCGTCAACCCTAAGCTATTCCAGCCTGTCAAAGTGGGCAGGGGTGAGGTGGGTTCGGGAATGTGCAGGCCAAGTAGTAGCCTGACCAGTTTGTTTTGGGAAGTCTGGAGCCTTGCCCTTGGGTCTTATTAGAGGTGGTACCAGGAGGTGCATGCATACTTGCATAGTCGAAGAAACATTGTACTGGTACTGCTGCCAGTAGATGGCGACAAATAATCTGTTTTCAACGTCATCCCACGTCATTTACGCGCCGGTGTGATCTCAGCACATGCGACAGTACCACAATGTTTTGAAATAACCAGGGGTTGTCTTTTGACTCTTTTATGATATAGGTTTTGTACTGGCAAAATAATCATGCATTAATTCGTGACGCATAACCGCCCGGTTGTGTTGTTAGGAAGGAATCGCGAGCATGCCTAAATCACTCAAGAAGTCCTGCACCGGCGTCCAGACCTCCATTAGCAAGTATTTCGGGGGTTCGAGCGGCAAGAGTGATTCTCATTCTAACACCAAATCAGGGAATAACCATAATAAAAAGCCCGCTGAGCAGCACCACCAGCTTTCTAGAGGCAAGGTGAGGTAGTAGTAGTAGTAGTCCTATCACACTTCATTGATTGATTGATTGATTGAAATATTTATTAACAGTTTGTAGAATTTACAGTACATTTTAAGCACAAACTCAATACAAAGACTGTCAACTGTGAGTGGACGACCCAATTAAGCATTACACTTGTTTACAACAGGGTCCACATTGTTCAATTCATCAAAACATTTAAAGACATACAACCATTTAGAGACATACAAATAGACATTTCTATGTAGCTAAAGAACAGAACAGGAATTCATCATATGGGAAGCAAAAAAGGGAAAATATACAAGCACTGGGAAAATATACAATATACAGTGAGGGAAATGGGGTGGGGGGGGTGGGGGGGATTCAGATTTTACAGAGGCCAGTTTCGAATTGCAGCCATCCGTAGGTGCCCTTTGAGAGCGGTTTTGAAGGAGTCAAGGGATTCACATGTCTTAATGACTGTTGGTAGGGCGTTCCACATTTTGGTGGCATAGGAGCGAAAAGACGTACAATTGTACTTGAACTGATGTCATGTCACCAACACCAATCAATGTGCAGTGTATTATCCACCACCATAGCTTGTACAGTCATGTATGTTCGACAGTTCGAGAGATGTTTACTTGTGTCTTGCTGACTCTTGCAGCAGAAGCACGTCTCCTCTGGCTCTGATGATGGCTTCGGGTTGCCAGGAAAACGAGCTAAACGGTCCCACAATGGTCACCAGGTGGAGGATGTGGACTGTGAGGATGTATCCGACCAGAGCGTCAAAGAAGGTGTGTGTGTGTGTGTGTGTGTGTGTGTGTGTGTGTGTGTGTACTGACTATTCTTACGTTACGAGGACCAAATGTCCCCACGTATAGTAGAATGTGAGAGATGGTCAGATGGACGTTGTGCCCTTGATTCCAGACGTAATGTCATCTGATCTGTCATATGTCATGACAAGCAAAAAAGGGTGATTTTATGGTTATAAAAAGATTTTTAGAGATACGTTTATTTAGTCGTTTATTGGTAGAAAAACATTCAGGTTAGGATTAGACCTTTAGAAGTTAATTAGTTTTAGAGATTTGAGATGGAAGTATGCCCATTAACAAAATAGACAATCAACTAGTCTGTGGGCTTGTAGATCAGATATATTCAGCCTTCAGGCTTTAGGCTTATGGTTAAAAGTGTGTGTGTGTGTGTGTGTGTGTGTGTGTGTGTGTGTGTGTGTTTGCGCCATAAACATCTGATTACTTTGACTGAAGAGAAATCTGAATGAACCCAGCATATTACAAATAATAGACACCAAGCACTTAATTCTGAGTAGGAGCAACTAATAAGTAATGCCAATTTAGGCATTTAGCAGATGCTCTTAATCCAGAACGATTTACAGTAAGCAGATCAAAACATGGTGATACATCAAATACATAGTCATCAAGAATCATACGGAACGGAAGCTAATAATCTAACAGTGGAATACTATATAATGAAACTATGCGTATTATACCATAGGGCGTATACACAGATAATACATAATGTTTCCATTATTGTATTTCCTCTTTCTTCAGAGACCAAAACACCATCGTGTCGTGTAGCAGCCGGCCTCTCCTCATACACCATGGCACGGCTGAAAGGTTTTGCCTGCTTAACTGAGCCCCATGCCATGATTGAGGGGGAAGTGAAGGGACCTGGTGACACCACAGGTGCAAGCTGTGACCCAGGAAAGACAACCACGCCCCCTTGTGATGTTAGTGAGAAGTGCCACAATAATGACAGACTCCAAAAGAAAGAGAGGGAGGCAGAAGTCACAGAAGAGTGGAGACAAGCAGGTGAAAAGCAGGTAAGAACTATTATCTTCACGGATGCTGTCAAAGGCATCAACACGTCAGGTTTATTTTAATTTTTATGATTGCACATACAAGGAATTTGTCTCATTGAGGATGGCACATTCCATCGGAACAATGGTGTGATACGATTGAAATCAACTATTTACAACTATTTGCTCAAAATAAAGATAAGCAACAATAAAAAGTAAGCTCAATTAGATAGAATGTAGGGCTGCACAATTCTTACTAAATTTGAAATGTTTTAGTTTTAGTTGACGAAATACGACTAAATCTACAGTTGACTTAGTCTACTATAACGTATATTTACTGGCCGTGTTGGCGTTGAAATGCCTCAGCTTCTACAAGCTCAGATCATCTATTTTCGGAGTGTGATATTTGCACACAACAACAAGCATAAAATGACTGATCTACTTGATCTCTTCTCCACTAGTCCCTCCCTAACATTTTAGTCTAGCTTTTATTTGTTGACGAAATTGTCCTGCGCAAGCAGAGCGCGCAAGTAATAATTTTGCCCGGTCTTCGTTCACCGTGACAGCCAACCCGCCATTTGATGTGTATGCAAAAAAAACAGCAAATCTGTGCCTGGTTTGCTGGGACCAGATCACATAAATGACCATATGTCTTACATCATCATTTAGAGCTAGTCATACGTATACTATATACATAATCAGTAAAATAAAATAGCAAATTGTGCCTGATCTGCTGGGACCAGAGTACGTGGTGTGTATATGTATGACTAGCTCTCAATGATGACGTAAGAAATATGGTCATTTATGTAATCTGGTCCCAGCAAACCAGGCACAAATCTGCTGTTTTATTTGCATACGCATCAAATGGCGGGTTGGCTGTCACGGTTTTTGGCGCAAAGTAACCACAGTATACCGCTAATCAACTTACAACTACATACTCTATATAGTATATGTATATGTATACGTATGTCTTACGTCATCATTTAGAGCTAGTCATACGTATACTATATACATAATCAGTAAAATAAAATAGCAAATTGTGCCTGATCTGCTGGCACCAGAGTACGTGGTGTGTATATGTATGACTAGCTCTCAATGATGACGTAAGAAATATGGTCATTTATGTAATCTGGTCCCAGCAAACCAGGCACAAATCTGCTGTTTTATTTGCATACGCATCAAATGGCGGGTTGGCTGTCACGGTTTTTGGCGCAAAGTAACCACAGTATACCGCTAATCAACTTACAACTACTATATAGTATATGTATATGTATACGTATGTCTTACGTCATCATTTAGAGCTAGTCATACGTATATATGCAAATAGTTACACCTAATAATTAGACATTTCAAACGTTCCTTCACAGAGATACTGAGATTCCACAGTTTACAGAATAATTATACTGTATAACATATTTTAATTCAGTTTATATACCTTTTTTTTCATCACATATCAATGATTTATTTTTCTTTAAAAAACTAAAGGGATCCAGAATATATCTACATCGATAAAACTGTATTTCTTATATAGATAGAAACTTGAACCATACTTAATAATACTAGGTGTTTATATGCATAAAGTAGGTAGGTAGCAAATAGTTACATCTAATAATTATACATTTCAAACGTTCCTTCACAGAGATACTGAGATTTGACAGTTTACAGCGGTCGAAAGTACTTGCGCGCTCTGCCTACTAGTGTGAAACAAGCAAGTATGCACTCGACAGAGTGCAGTTCTAGTTTAGTTTTAGTTTTAGTCATCATAGCTTAGTTTTTATTGCATTTTTATTTAGTTTGTCAGTGAAAAAACCTGGTCGATGAACTGTTGTTTGTTGAAGTGAATTTCAACTGGTTAAAATATAGGTTGGTTTGGTCCATCTCCAGGGGTTCAGCATGACCAAGTTTGTCAAGCCAGGAGGAGGAATGAGTGCAGAACGGAGTTCTCCTTCTGACCAGCCCTGTAAACGCTCTACTAAGACTGTTTACACGCCCCTGGAACAGCAGGTCATCCAGATAAAGGAGCAGCATGGGGATGTATTACTGGCCGTGGAGTGTGGATACAAGTACAGGTTCTTTGGAGAGGATGCAGAGGTTTGTGTTGTTGAACTGGTGTCATTCCCAACAAAAGTGTGTGTTGTTTTCATAATCGATCATTTTCAAAATGACACAGATGCTATTCCGGTTTGAATAGGTTAACGGGATCGGTGCCGGACATTTACGACCATCGTTCAGGCTTCCCTGCCTATGATTAGAACCCATTTTGACCTGAGATCAGATTCTAAAAATGTCTTCTACGTCCTGACAGTTTTCTGAAAAAGCTATGTTTCTATGTCAGTGGTTCTTCGATTTTTCAAAAATAGATCTGCTATTTTTCAATAGCTAAAGCATAACAACATGCTAACACCAAAAGGGGTTCCCGCCCAAAATTGGTTAAAGTTACCTTCGAACAGCCACTGCACCGTCCGCTGAGTTGCTTGTCATGAAAATCCACTTTAAATGTTTTTTCTTTTGGTGTGGCTTTCGCCTTTATTTTATATTTTTTATGGAGGGACAGACAGTAGGCTGACAGGAAATGGGGAGAGAGATGGGGGGAAGACATGCAGTAAAGGCTGTCGGGATCGGGAGTCGAACCCGCAGCACACTGCCACACTGGATTACCAGCCAAGGTGCCTGGACCATTGAGCCATGGCCCAGGCCGAAAATCCACTTTAAAACGGTGTAATCGCTTGTCGTAGAGTTTATAAAGTATTCCAAGGTGGCAATGACAACAAGAGACCGGACGAGGAACCTCGGCAGCTTTCCCATTGTAAACAATAGGGACTCAATTTCCCTTTGCACGCCGGCGCGACAGACCTTTTTGCGATGACGTCATCAAAACGCGCCTGGTGGATTGCCCGTATGACTTAACTGATTAAAAACGTGGATTAAACAATGAAAACATAACTCGGGCAACTCTCGAATCGCAGGGAAAGTGTTCTACAATGAATTATAAAGTAGTAGTCAAAGTGGTAATACAAGGGCTGCAATTCAATTAATGTTTCACCCAGTTAACACTAGAGTAGGAGTAGCCAAAGTGCCCCTGGAGTCAGTCGCACCACCTCAAACGTAGCCTAGTTATAGCTTAAATGGCTTTTAAGTCAAGCAATTTACCGGTAAGCTATAACTAGGCTAAGTTTGAACTTAGTGTGAGGCTTTGATGTAAGAGCAATATGGCCACCGTGTGAATATGCTCAATTTGCTACTATTCAGCAGAGCTGAGGTTGTGGTGTGTAGACACTTTAAACCTGTCAACCCTATTTTGTTCAGTTATTATCCTATTTTATATCCTATTTTGTTCGGAAATGTTCCAAAATGTTCCATCACTATAGCGATAACCAATAATAGATCTACAAGCTCAGATCACAGTGTAAAATAGGGCCCTGGGGCTTTGATGTGTAAACGATCGCATTTAGAACTACTTGTTGTGTATCTGTCTTTGTACTGTATGTGGGAGCAGATCGCTGCGAAAGAGCTCAACATCTTCTGTCATCTGGACCACAACTTCATGACCTGCAGCATCCCCGCACACCGCCTGTTTGTTCACGTGCGACGGCTGGTCTCCCACGGACACAAGGTAGGAGAGAAGGGCAAACCAATCCAAGTGAGTTTTCACTCTGATTTCCCTACCACTCATCTGAGTACTGAGTAATGAGTTCTGCCATGAGTATTGAGTACTGAGTATGAGAAAGCCATGCAATTATTTCTCAAAATGAGGTAGATTTTTTGCCACAAATAAAAGCATAAACCTGTATGATATGAAATATTCATGATACATTTTCAGAGCTTTTATCCGTGGGTAAGGCAACAATAACATAACTTTGACATAATTTATTCTCATGTCTTCTATAAAGTTCTCTAATTATGTTAGCCTACTTTAAACACATACACCCTCTATACTTAGTACACTAATATGTAGCTGATTGGGGTCGGCGCTGTACTTGGTCTGCTTTTCCCCCTCTACACAAACTCTTTACCAAAAATGACAGACCTGGCTGTAAACTCATAACGTGTCGCATAGATCTGCTATCGTCTGTGAAAGTTCCCCCCAGAATAGGGATGGGTTCAACATAGTAACCTCGCGTTATCAGCCTTTCCACAGGGAAGCCTAGTTTTCATTCCAAACAGACCAGTGTCATCTGGCCTATGCCACGCCACGCATACTGTAGTTTCCGGTTGGTCCTGAATTGTTTTTTGTTCCCCCAAATAATGCCACATCAAGTAGTTTAGTCTTGCTAGTCGCACTATGAGTTTGAATTACAAAAATGGATATAGCAAATTATTATTATACAAAATGAAACAAAACGATTTTGCAAAACAAATCATAACACCTCTGGTCGAGGAGAATCATTTGAGCAGCAGTCTCTGTTTGCCCCATGGTTTCTGCCCGCCTGATGAAGCAAAATTATATCTGCTTTAGACCGTATCAGAAAACTGCAAAACAAGTTGATCCCAGTCTAGTATTCAAGTGGTGAAAATAATCATACTGTTGACTGTAGTGCTTAATTTCTATTGATGATGCACTGATGAATGATGTGCTGATCCATCGTATAACAATACGCAGTTTAATAGAATAATATATAGTTATTCAGGCTTAGTTTCCAGGCACTGTTCTGAGTTGAATACAAATTTCTTAGGAGCTCCTGAGTCTAAAGTTAATAAGTTGAATATTAAAATATGAATCCTCAAAAGTGTCACTCTGTTGTGTACAGCAGGTTCTTCTCAACTTGGTTCAGTGAACTGTCATTGTTTCATGTGTAGGTCGGAGTAGTTAAGCAGACAGAGACATCAGCAATCAAAGCCTCAGGAGCCAACAAGAACACTCTGTTTACTCGTCAACTCAGCGCTCTGTACACCAAGTCCACTCTGGTGGGAGAGGGTATCCTTTGTGTGTGTGTGTGTGTGTGTGTGTGTGTGTCTGTGTGTCACATACTGTGTAAAAAAGCATACTCCTTCAGATGAGTTATGCATTTAAAGGACTATAACATCATAAATGCGTGACATTTAATTTAGTTCGTAAATCTGTATTTTCTTCAGACTATTTTCAGCTTGAATGTTCAAATCAGTCCACACTTTGAAATGCTTTAAATAATATACATTTGAATGCTTACCCTACATACTCAGTTGACTGGGGTCCTCACGGCTCTATACTTGGTCTGATCCTTTTGTCTCTCATGTGGGCAACGATAACCTAAAAGAAATGGTCGGCATAATTCAGCAGTAATGTCAAGTATGCTGTGAGTTGTAATTTGGGATATACATGCCAGGCTTGTATGGTCCTTGATGCCTCATTTCCACTGAACTCTGTGTGATGTCTGGAATTAATATACGCAATATTCCTTCTAGTGTTCAACGCAATGAAATGCATTCATTTTACGGATTAAATCAAATTAAACCCAGTCAAGCACCTGAATTGAATGAAATACTGTCTTGTGCTTGTTTCCTGGCACACAATGCATTTCAATAAAAACTGAAGCACATCAGAGATCATAGAGGTTCCCGTAGGAATGAATTGACTAGATCGAATTACGGACATCGCACAGAGCACAGCGGAAATGAGGCGCCGTTAACAGATCCGTGTTCTATGCTCTGTATCTGACGAGCAGTACACATTTGAATGAAAGAAAATGCAGAGTGATTTCTTTAATGTTTGCCTGAGATGTGAACCCGGTGTGCCGTCTGGGAGACACGGAGGAGGGCGGTTGTGATGACCTGGTGTTGGACCCCTCTGACAGTTACCTACTGTGTGTCAGTGAGAACTGGGACAAACCAGGGAAGCAGCTCACCATTGGCCTTGTGGTGAGTGGGATCATAGAATAGAATATTGATGGGAATCAGGAAAGCACAAAGGACCACTTCACCACTTTTCACATATCTTCATATCATTTCTACTTGGTCTGTGTCTCATAGGACTCAGGGCTGTGGGCAGTTCAGAAACCCATCCACCAGTGACATCATCGTTAGGCAGATTTATTTTTAAGACTTTTTTAAATATATATTTAGATTTTGAAATGTAACAAATTATTTGTAACAATTACAATTACTGTGATGCCCAACACGACCTACCTGTTCACCAAAAAATATATATATTTCGATTTTTATTATCGTGAGAACGATGGCTTCCATTTTCGCATTGGAACTTTTCAGGAATAGAGCCTGCAGTTTATTAACTTGGATTTCCCATCGATGATGTCACTGGTGGACGGGTTTCTGAACTTTCCACAGCCCTCCTATGAGACACACTGAGTACGAAAGAATGGTGCAATTTTATCATGAACATTAGTGAGGACCAATTATATGAACATAGGTTGAAAAGTGGTGAAGTGGTCCTTTAAAGTGTCCAAATCGTATCCCTGCAGCATTCATTTTGGAGCTGTAGTTCTGTGGTGTTGTTTCAAACGGAATTCTGGGAATCGCATTTCGAACACACCACTGACAGACAAGAAGGCTGCTAAAAATATATGCTATAGATAGAATATGACTTTAAATGAACACTCACTCTGGATTTCACTCAAAGGGAAGACATTCGTCTTTAGGTTTGTGTGCCGCGTTTGATGTAAGTAAATTACCTTTCATGCTGTGTGCAGGCGGTCCAGCCCAGCACAGGAGACGTACTGATGGACTGCTTCACAGACGGACCGTCCCGGTCTGAGCTGGCGGGACGCATCCTAAAGGTCAACCCTGTGGAGATCCTGGTACCTTCTGACCTCTCGGAACACACCCATAGACTGCTGCACAGCATCACCAATGCCAGGTGAGTGTCTGACAGCTGCTCTCCGATATCCTCGCTGTCGGATGGAAACCTTTATGTCCCACAATCGTAACTTTTTAGGAAATGGGGAAAAAATTCCATGCTTTTCAGCATAGATAGATAGATAGATAGATGTATTTTTGTGGGTGAATGGTGGCTGGTAACCTAGTCTCGCGTTACCAGACTGTTGCCTCCGCGATTCCAAACGCTTCATCATACATCTATATAGCATTCTGAGATTGTGGAATAGTTGTCTGGCTACGCGAGACTACTCAGTGGTAACCTTACCTTGTAATAAAACGAGACAATAGGATAACCAACTTCCTCTTCCTCCTTGCCCAGCAGTGAACCTCAACAATATACAATACATATAGAGAGATAGAACTACAAGCTCACAACATTGCCTTCTTGAGGGCTGAGACGGCTGTGGGTTTAATAGACCTCTTAAAATGTTATTTGTTTCCAATCATTGTGACTATCATCCCAGAGGCATAATTCTATTTGAATTTCTGTGAATGGAGATTGTAAGGGAAGATTTTACCCAAATCATCAACTGCCCCTTTAACTTGACCCCAACTAATAGTGAGAGCATGGAAGTTTCAGAATATAATTTAAAATAAAATGACAGTTTCTGAGGCAATCACGGTCTGTGAACAGGATCCCCCCCAGTGGAAAATCTTTCTAAATATACATTTACAATATTGTTGAGTTGTTTACTTACAGACGTTACTGAGACATTCAGTATGACACCGGTTTAATGCGTTGTTGTGCCTTTCCTGTCCACTAGGGGGCAGTTTTCACTCATTTACCGCCATAACTTCACTGCAGTCTGAGGGATTGAGTTTTGATTTCCCCAGACTGCTGTTTTGTAACCACTCAAAAAGTACACAATAAAATCTATGCAGGCTGACAGATAAGTTGTGTCACTCTCTGGGTGCAAGCCCAGGGCTTATTCAGTATCAATGATCAATTCTTGCAACATTGACCTCATAAGCAAACAAACAAAAACACATAACTTTTTGATAGATAAAGCCCCTTTAGAATTATTTTAAAATAGCCTATATTTGAAAATGTGTGAAACCTTTGCCTATAATTACATGCCCAAAATAGGGATGCCATGTTGAAGTGGTTAAAATCACAACACTGGCTGCAAAATATTATATGGATATATGGATCTGACTCTATTGCAGTGACAGTAAACTTAGGGTTCCACTGGAGTTTGATTGCATTACCGTCTGAAAATGAAATGAGGGGGAGGGATTCAATTAGAAGGCGTTAGATGGTTGAATCTTTTGTCGTCCCTGTCTTTCTCTCTTTGCTGCATTTTGCGTCATTCACCTTTTCTTTAATCCCCCCCCCCCCCTCCCCGTCCAATTAATGTACCTCTGTCTCATTTCCAGTTGCCTCTCCTCTTTTCAGCTGTCGTGTTTAGTCGTTATGGTGTAGATGGGCCTGTAAAGGCCAGCCCAATTATCCTGTTTGAACAGTGCTGCTCTCTAGCATTGTGCTCAGCTGAGACAAGACTCCTGTTAATTTGCAGCCAGTCTCATGCCAGGCTTGTCTGTTGACTTTTAGACAGAAGATTTGTAACGTGTTCACATGTGGGTGCAAGGGATAGTGACTGGAAGAAATGTGAAAGTAAACAACACTCTGAATACTAGCCATCAGGTATTCTAGGTGATCTGTTGAGCCTCTTCATCAGTAATTTGCCAGGATTTAAGAGGCCTTCTCTCTTCCTGGTGATTGTTTAGAATGTGACTGCGCCAGCTTTTGTACGAAATACACCATGGTGAAGGTTGAGAGCAGTGACTATTGGTGACCGTGACGAATAAACATTATCGTGACAGCTTCTACTTGTCTCCAGGGCAGGTTTGTGAGGCGGGCTCCTTGGCAACAGGGAATATACAGTATGTGTGTATGTGGAGTGTCAGGTAATGAGTCCCTAGGTGAATGGTAGTAGCAGCTAGGTGAAATGCCAGAACCATGAGCCAGGACTGCAGCACTAGGAAGGATTCAGAAGTTCAGATCAGAACATCCGAAAAGGCCAATAACAGACACTTTGTGTTGAATATATTGCAAGATAGAAATGCATGTACAAGGCTGATACTCATAGTGCTGAACAACATTGTGCACACAGGCGTGTACATGCACAAAGATCCCTTAGTTTAATGCCAAGGTCTACAATTGTTGAACTGCACCTCAGAGAGAGAGAGAGAGAGAGTGTGTGCGTGTGTGTGTGTGTGTGTGTGTGTGTGTGTGTGTGTGTGTGTGTGTGTGTGTGTGTGTGTGTGTGTGTGTGTGTGTGCGCCTGTGTGCGCCTGTGTGCGTGCGTGCGTGCGTGCGTGTGTCCTCCATAGTCCATACCCTACACTGGCTCCCTGTCAAACAAAGAATCCACTACAAAATCCTGCTAACCCAGTGACCCAATCTGATCTTCTCCAACACTATGTCCCTTCCCGTCGCGTGAATTCCGTTTGTGTCCGAGCATAGGCATGGTAACGCCCCGCTTGCCTGTGATTGGCCTACCGACACTGTCCGTCTTGACTGTCCTCCAAGGTGGATATGCTGGATAGTTTGATGCAAGGTTACTCCGTGGTGGTGGGAAATAATACAAGTTTTATTTTTGTAGAAGAGGCAATCTAATATTGTTTATGCCGTTTGCTTTGATGGAATAATTGATTGAAATGTTTGTGTTGATTATTGTGTAATTTGTTTGTATGTGTAAACTTGAAACATTATTGTACTATAAAATGCCTATGCTCGGACACAAACGGAATTCACGCCTCCCCCCCCCCACCATTTCCCATATCATGGGAGGGGCTTTCAATATGTATGTTGATGTAGGGCAGGCTACAGAAATGAAATGTATTAAATATCTCAACATTACATTTCTCTCTCATATTGATCATTAAATCATATCAATCATGTTGAAAAACTCACTATTGCGCAGCTGTGGTTCCCACTAGAAGGTATATTAAATTCAATCTGGGAACCCATTCGTATTTATTTTTTTAGCCTCTGATGGCACAACCTCCTTTTTTGTGTTTTATTAGTCCACTTCCTGCGTGGTCGTGTGTTTACTGTGTATTCGTACTAACGACAACGTTACATGTGTAAGGCAGTAGTGCTGACAGGAGAGGTTATATTAAACTTGACTCATGCTTGAAAATGTAAGCCTAGACCAAAGTGTGTCTGGTCTGGGGCAGGATGCTGTCTAAGTGCTTCCGGGATTTCTGGGAAGAGATGTGGTAGTCTATTTTCCTTGTTTTATTTAGAAGTCATGGGTTTAGTACAGTAGCACATATAAAAAATACTTAAAATGTAGAACTATAGATACTGAAATTAAATATAAAAGATATAAAAATAAAGTAATAAGCATGACTAGAGCTAGTAAAATAAACTATTATAATAACCTACTAGAAAACCATAAAAATAATATAAAAGGACTATGGAGCATATTGAATAAAATTATAAAAAAGGATCAATATCCACACACTACCCACAATGCTTCATTGACAATGAGAAAACAATAACCAACCTAAATGACATAGCAAATGGCTTCAATGACTTCTTTGTGAATATAGGACCTACTCTTGCAAGCAAAATTAAAACATCAGAGACAGAGGTAAATGTACCAGCCGATGAGTGGGGTTTCTGTAACCCAAATTCCCTATTCCTGAGAGCTGTGGAGGAACAGGAAGTTATTGAACCAGTCAGTAAATCCAAAAACAAGACATCCACCGACCACAATGACCTGAGCATGTCATTACTCAAAGAAATCATGTACACCATAATAAAACCATTTACATTCATATGCAACCTCTCATTCAGAAATGGTGTCTAACCAAACCAAATGAAAAAAGCTAAGGTTATACCAGTCTTCAAAACAGGAAACAAACAACACTTTACAAACTATAGACCAATATCCTTGCTCTCACAGTTCTCAAAAATATTGGAGAAATTATTTGGGGAGAGGCTGGATCACTTTGTAGAAAAAAACAACTTATTAACAGAAAATCAATACGGTTTTAGAGCCAACAGATCGCCTGCAATGGCACTGATTGAACTAACTGAAGAGATAATAAAAAACATAGATAAAAAGTTGTACACAGTCGGAGTCTTTGTAGGCTTGAAACATAAAAGACAGAGAACAAACTGTTCAACTAGGAGACCGTAATTCCAGTAGTATGAAAATAATGTGTGGAGTCCCTCAGGGGTCCGTACTGGGTCCCAAACTATTCAATTTATATATCAATGATCTTTGCTCTGTGTCTAGTGCACTGAAGTGTGTACTATTTGCCGATGATACAAACATGTTTTGCGCAGGGGAGGACATTCAGCAGCTCATGATGGTCTTAACAACAGAAATGAATAAATACAAACTCTGGTTCGATAGAAATAAATTATCCTTAAACTTAAGTAAAACAAAATATATGGTATTCGGAAACCGCCAAATACCAATGGATATCCAGCTGACTATAGATAATAATAAAATAGAAAGTTTATGAAAACAAATTCTTGGGAGTGATCCTAGACCATAGGCTCTGCTGGAGACCCCATATAAAATATGTGGGGAACAAGATGGCAAAGAGCATCTCGGTTATAAATAGGGCAAAGCACCTTCTCAACCCCAGCTCATTGCACACGCTGTACTGCGCAATGATCCTACCTTACATAAACTACTGCTCTGAGGTATGGGGAAACACCTTCCAATCAACCATAAATCCACTAATTATATTACAAAAGAGAGCACTAAGAGTAATAAACAATGCAGGATACCGGGACCACACACACCCACTATTCATACAATCACACCTCCTGAAGTTCACAGATATGGTCAAGGTAAAAATTCTTCAAATCATGTACAAAGCAAGATATAAACAATTACCGGTAAATGTACAGGACAAATTTCTAGATAAGGAAGGGGGATACAACCTTAGAGGACCACTGAACTTCAAGAAACCTGTGATGCGCACAAACTTAAAAACAAGGAGCATCTCATCTTACGGAGTCACACTGTGGAATGAGCTGGAGGATGAACTAAAGCACTGTGGAAACATAAACCAATTCAAAACTAGAGTCAAAAAAACTATCTTCGATAAATACAGAAGCGAAGAGTACTAGTGGCATTACAGAGGGGGAACTATGACGTACTGTACTATATAATTATATATTCTTATTACTATACTATACCATACATTATGAAATATATAAACAGTCAAACCATATCACATATTATGAGTGGACCACTATTGGTAAACCACACCACATATGTATATATAATATATTATTATATGTTGCTTGTGTGTTATATATTATATATATATATTATACCATTATTATCATTGTTGTTATTGTTGCTACTGTCATTATTATTATTTACAGTTGTTATTAGTTTATATATATGTGTATATATATATATATATATATATATATATATATGTATGTATGTACATATATATATATATATATATGAATGTGTGTAGATAAATGTACATACATAAGGACAGCATGAATGTATGTATGCACTGTGTAAGCAGGCACGGTCTGCTACACGTGCACAAATGGACTCCAGGGGTAGGGCCCGACAAGCCTATGGCTTCTCCCTAACCCTTTTTCGGAACGGACAGGACATGACCTATGGACACTATAAAAAAAATATATATAATAAAAAAAAGAAAAAAAAAAGAAAAAGAAGAATTATGGAAACTGTGTGCAATGTATGAATGTATGTCCTCCTTCCGAAAATAAACTGAACTGAACCCCAAACAGCTGTCTCTGTAAACATTTTTGAGACACAACCTACAGTATGTCTTCAATTTAGCCATTGCAAATGGCATGCTACAAATGCATGATTACTAGTAAGTAGCTTATCAGTGACAGACAGTGCTCTGGCCACTGTGATTCATCTTCTCAACATGTAAGCTAAGCTGCTGTGGAACCATAAACCATGGGGAGAGAGTATGTTTTGCACTCCGTGTGTGTGTGTGTGTGTGTTCTTTCCTACTAGGCTGAGGAATATATCTCACCCTTTTCACATTGGCCTGTTTTAGCGCCACCAACAGGTGGATTTTTCAAAACACATTTTTGGAACAAAATGCCTCAAATCATCCAATTGCCATCAAAGGCGTAAGAAGAAATGCCACCCTTTTCACATTGGCCTATTATAGTGCCACCAGGAGGCCACAACCTGATCTGCCCTGGTGGAGTGCCCCGAGGGGCACTTTATCTAGTATTATATATATGTTTTAACTGGACCAACTGGTATTGCATTATTTTCACTTAGCATGAGCTATGTCCTGTTTTAAGTTTCTGAGTTCATTTCTAAGTGTAGCTTAGCTTAGTTACTATTAACAGTCGTTTTGTCAGAAAACGACTTTCATTGCCTTGTCCTTGTGTTGATGTCATGCTGCTGCATTGCACCGTTCTGTGACAGAATGCAGCTGAATTGACGTGTTGAACGATTTATTGCCTCAGATGTGTAATTGCCCCAAATATGCACTGTATTGATCATTTCTATGACCTGTACCTTTCCAGTCGTGCAAATGGCTATAGTGGATGAAGTGTGTGTGTGTGTGTGTGTGTGTGTGTGTGTGTGTGTGTGTGTGTGTGTGTGTGTGTGTGTGTGTGTGTGTGTGTGTGTGTGTGTGTGTGTGTGTGTGTGTGTGTGTGTGTGTGTGTGTGTGTGTGTGTGTGTGTGTGTGTGTGTGTGTGTGTGTGTGTGTGTGTGTGTGTGTGTGTGTGTGTGTGTGTGTGTGTGTGTCAGGGAAACAGAAGAAAGAATGCTTTAACCCTCCATCCGGAGGCACGTGTTTGCCTAGGTTGCCCTGGCAACAACACAGCGGACAAAGCGAGAGTGTCCTTGAATTCATCAGTGCTGAACGACTGAATGGCGCAACAGGCTGCCGTGTGTGTGTTCATGTTTGTGCATGCAACGTGTGTGTGTCTGTTTACTGTATGACACTGGGCGGTGTGCCTATTCATGAAATCTGTTTGTTCTTGATTCTTATATAAAAGTATGACTGAGGCACCTTTGTAGATATGCAAAGATATATATTTTTCATGGAGCATGTGAAAAAAACTACTACTCCTAGTAGGACATCTTTTTTTCTGTATTATGTATCAAGACTTTTAACTGCACTTTAGAACCAAGGCATACATCTGCCATTTGGCTTTTTTTATTAGTCACTTCATGTTGCAAACAAATCCAGTACTTCAGTACTTTTCGTAGATCGTATTTATATGAACTTATTGATTGTGAGATTTTGTTTGTGTCTACTCTATTTTATTTGTAGGAGTGGTGCACGATTATGAAATTATGACCGATATCCAATCTCCGATTATTTGCAGGGTCATATCTGCCGATACCGATTCTGACTATATATTGAATCTGACGATATTGCGAGATTCTTTTCCCTAGGATGGCTGCGGGATTCGAGGAATTTAGAGCGCTGTGATTGGTTGTCATTGTCAGTGGAGTAGGAAGCGCTGGGTTGTGTTTTGGACTGCACACAAGTGTTTATGCCTACTAGTACTCTAACCCTAACTCTAACCCCTAACCCTTAACTCTAACCCTAACCCTAACTCTAACCCTAACCCTATCTCTAACTCTAACCTAAACATAACCGCAAGCAGGGGAGCAACGCATCCTTCACCAACCTTAATCCAGTTTTTTTAATGCAACCTTAATCCAAAAACTATTAAAAAGTCTGAGGTTGTAAAAACAGTGGCGGCAGTGGGGCGCGAACCAGCGAAGTATTATTACAAGTCGGCGGAGTAGTCCACTAGGCTAGCGAGGCAGCTGGCAGAATGGGGTTTATGTTTATATTAGAAGGTGAGGTTCCGCCCGACAGGGGTGGTGCTTTCCTTGACTACTAGTAGCCGGCGTGGTAAAACGAGCGCTCCTTCCCTGAGCTATCCTAGGGAAAATAATATAGCGTCCCACTTTGAGTGTAATGCTAACGAACGGTAGCTAACGATTCGATAGGATAAAAACATGGATTAAAGAATATAAACCCTGGAAAATGTAGGTTCCGGGTCTGGCAGGCTAGGGTACTAATTTAACCCTACGGTTTCGCCGGGTTTGGCGGGCTCCGATTTCACATCATATTTGATTTGGTTCTAAACTAGAGGTATTATAAAATCAATTTATATTTATATTGAACTCATTTTTTATCAGATATCGGCATTTTTATGGCCGATTTCCGATTATGCTACCGATTATGTTGTGCATCGGACAATTAGTATTTCATTATGCACCAGGACCTGAGTACCCCGTTTTATCCCTTTCATCTTCCTACGTCTGGGTTGACAAATAATCCTTGATCCTTCTTTTCAGTAGTAGATTAGTAAAGAGGATTCAAGTCCAGTCGACTAGTCGCACATAATTTTCTTGGTTTACTAATTTTCTTGGTCATTCTAGAATGACCGACATAAATGAACCCATCCAACAAGTTGTGAATATGAGAGGAGGAGGCAGGGTGCACTATATTTTCCCAGGGATGGTGGGTGGATAGGAGCAGTTGTTTTTGTTACCTCAGCAAGGCAGGCGCGCCAACAGTATGGGTTTGAGCGAGCTGCAAGGTAAGCATGTGGCCACGGCAAGCAGCTGAGTGTGCCGTCCGAGTTGACACACCATGGTGGATGGAATCGTTAAACACATGAATAAAAATGAGCGCTCTCTTCCCCCATCTCATCTCAGCCGAGTCGACACCAACCATCCTAGGGACAACAATATCTTACACTATAGTCCCTAGAACAATAATATTATTGTTTAATGGGTTTTATTGTTAATGCAATTATGTCTCTCCTTTGTATGTGCCCCGTCCCCCCCAAGTGACCAGGCGGATGACCGTGCTCGCATAGAGAGGAGGGACAGCGCACAATTTGAGTTTGTTTCTGCCATGAACACCATTACTGAGTTCTACTGCAACACCCAGGACACAGGTACGGTACTGCATGTTTGTGTGCCCACGATTCCGATGCATGTGAACACAGATACTGTGCGTGCGTGCGTGCGTGTGCGTACGTGCACCCAGGACACAGGTATTGCATGTGAGTTTGTGTGGGTGCAATCTGAGAACCCATCATCCAAAAATAAAGGAAAAACAGCACCCTTGACGGAGTCAACAGTATGTCTCGAGAGACTAGTGTGGGTGTGACACCATGGTTGATCAGCAGACACGGCTGTCGCCCACAGAGTTGTGTGATGGTGCAATGAGCTTGTCCTGGAAACGCATTTCCTTCTGGACTCTCTGTGCGTGGGCAGACGGGGGCCGGGGGTACGGTCATATTTATTTGTTTTGAACACTGGGGGCAGATGGTCAATAAAGCCATTCGACTATTACGGTTCGGGGTTTAAGGGCTTGTGACTCACTGTGTGTGTGTGTGCGTGTGTGTGTGTGTGTGTGTGTGTGTGTGTGTGTGTGTGTGTGTGTGCGTGTGTGCGTGTGCGCCATGTGTTACTCAATGCCTCCCTAGGCTCTCGTTCCCTGTCCAGTGTAGTGTCATTGGAGATGCCAGTGATCTGTTGCCTGGGACCGCTCATCCAGTACCTCCGAGAATTTAGCTTGGAGCGAGTTTTACTGAGTGACAGGTACACACACACACACACACACACACACACACAGACGCGGCAAGCTTTATCACAGCATTTCAAAAGCACTTACAACAAGTGAACATGCTGCTTCCCTTGTAGCTCCTTCCGCCATTTGTCCAGTGAGTCAAAGGGCATGGTCCTCAGCGCCACCTCACTGAGGAACCTGGAGATCCTCACCAACCAGGTACGCACACGTCAGAAAGTCCATTCAACATACGAAGCCAATTTTGCCTGTACAAACTGGTGTCGATTTGGGTAGGGACGGTGTAGTTCCCTTGCCATGATGTAACTCCAGTTCAAATATTGGCAAAATGTCTTCAATAGTTTCTCTGTTGATTAGAAATTGATATTCTAAATTTGTCTCATTGACTAGCATTGCACAGTGAAACTTTATTTTGTTATATTAGTTTTTATTTGGTTTTTATAGACATGACAAACAAGACATACATAACAACGACACATACACCAGACTGGGCAATATGGGTATATAAAACGAGTAGGGGGGCCTATCGGGATAAGATAGTATAGGTCATAGGGTGAACACAACCATCATGAGACATCAAAACAGAACATAAATATATAATACATATACAACATAAATACATTTCACAATACAGTGAAACTTTATTAACACACAAACAAATTCTACCAATATTAATTAACAGAATTTAAAATGGGAAGAAAATCGGGACTGGATCCATCGATCTTCAAACAGTAAAATCAAGTTGAAGAAGAAATAACAAAAAAACATGCAGTGTCATTGTGTCATTGTGCTTTAACCCATCAAGCCCATAGAAGCCCATAGAAATTCCTTCTAAATCAGTAGTACTCAGACTTATTGTTTTGGCCGTGGACCCCCATCTGAAAATGTTTTCTGCCAGGGACCCCCAGAAGAGAAGATTTGTGTTAAGAAATTCAAAATTATTCTTTATTTTTTTACTTTTCAAAGATTTTTCAAAAATAGCAAATGTACGCGCTCGGCACTAAGTGGCGCGCTGTCTGTGCGCTTGCATATATGCTATTTTTGAGTACCACTGTTCTAAACCTATGTTATATATAACATATTATATGATGACAGGTTGAGACTTTCAGAAAAATCGGACCACATATATATATATATATACGGGATTCAAGTTCTGCCACAGCGGAACTGTGAGATGAGTTGAATTCTCTTTGCACCCCTTGTTCCTTGATTGTCTGTACCACGATACGGAAGGTCCCCGTAAGTGGCTGGTCGGTTAAGATAGATGTTTTGGTGAGGTTAAGACCCCAGGACACTCTGTAAGGCCTGGGTATCTATTGAACTGCTGCGGGAGAGAGCACCCCCTCTATATGGCTCGCATAGAGAGGATCGGCCTCTGTTGTTAAGGAAGCCCAAGCACATGCTTGCGTGTGTTGGGAGGATATGCAGCCTTTTAGTAGATTTCTTCTTTCTTCTTTATCCTGACCAGGCAACTGACATATTGCTCACCAAAAAGTGCATGATTATAACCTGAAATATAATTCAGAATGTGCTTACGTTCCGCATTAAATTCAATATTAATTAAACGGGCTACTCACCAAAATAGACGGATACAAGACCAGGGCTTTGATTTTCCAAATGTCAGAAGATTTATTATAAACTTGTAGTTACTTTACAAAAAATATATAAACGAAAAATAAGGAAAATAAATAGACATACAGATTTTTCAGGATAGTGGAGGTATGTAGTAGATAATAGTGATAATGTTTACTAAACTTCAATAAGCCATCTTCCCGTGTGTTAGATTCCGGGGCTAAGATAAATTAAACAATGGTCTGGTCTGCTCAGGTCCGGCTTGTCTCTTCTGTAGCGAGGTCTGCGCTGTGCCGCACTCTCAACTTGAACTGCTCTCGGCCCTCCTATGAGGGGCCTTTTATATGTGACTTCACTGTTGTCTGTCTGACTAGACCTTAGATTTATCCACAGACGGCTGGCGCCAAATAACTCTACACATTTTTGTGTAGAGTTACTTATTTCGTACGTATTTTGTGTACGTACTTATTTCACAGGCCTCTTCATGACCTTTTAAGGACCTTTAACCAAACAAACACATTTCCTACAAACATTTCACTTCAGCAGTCAAAACTAATACTGTTTCTAAGGATCTAGGGAGGCTGAAATTACATCATCCCTATTTTATATTAAAGCGCAAATAACATGCATTTTAAAACTGCTTTTAATATTTAATATCATATTGTCCATGTCCCTCAAATTTATTTCTAATGGTTTGAGCCTCAATCACCACTCTGATATAACCAGGCCTTGTCATTTCTTTCTGGACTTTGAAAGCAGTTTTAGCTGCAGTACCACAATGTCCTGAGGTGGTGGAGTGCTGATATGCAGATTATTTAATATTTGAGTCATTATAATACTGATGCTAGATAAACCCAGGCTTGTTTCCATTCCATGCCAGCTTGGAATATCAACAATGGTGGACATTGTAAACAAAGTGGACATGCAAATTTGGAACTGAAGACTGAAAAAGAGAGGAATTATATAAGTAGGGTGACATTGATGACATCACGATGAGGCCAAAATCAGTTGAGCTGTTCCTGAGAGCAATTTCCATTAAAACACCCATATGATATGAAAGCCTGATTGTTCAAAATTGATTATTTGTGGGGATAGAAAACACATGGGAGCCCCAAAAACACAAAATAAATTGAAAAAGTAGAATTTTATGTTATAGGTCCTTTACAACTTGTATTTCATTTTACATGTTCAGACCAACATACTTTATGGAAACCTGAGCAACAGTATAAGATCATTGATAGTACTATTTACTTTCTTTTCGTTTACTGACATATAGGCCCATGCATATACATACATATGGTATGAGGTAAAATAACATATTTCCCATTCCCTCTTAACAAAGATTAATATTAACAAACTAATAAAACACCCCTACTAGGGTGAGAGGGGGTGAAACATGAACTCAATGACCCCTGAGAGGGATGAGTAACAGAACAGGGAGGGGGGATTCAAAACAATTAAACATATGGCTGTCCATTTCGTGGAAAGGTACGATGATTTAAACTTGTCCATGGCAGAGTCCACATTTTCTGCCAGCTTACTCCTCTAGATGTCTTCCAGATGATGCTGCGTGACTCCTTGGTGCTGCCCTCGGTCGTAGCTGCTAGGTGTTATCATCTCGTCTCGTCTGGCGCATCCCCCCCCCAGGTGTTGCGGGGGATGTCCTCAGAAGATTCCTTTCTCTGCCCCCTGGACTCTGCAGCCATCTTCCTCCTTGAGATCAGCTTCTCCCTCCCTTCTCCTCTTTTGAGGGGAGGCCTTACTTGCTCCTTGCCCCCCTGGGCCTTTGTCAGGCTGGACGTTCATCATGTCCACCTAACTGCAGTGATCGATTTCCCACTTAGCCCCTCCTCCTAAGGGCCAAGGAAACTTCACTTATAGCCAGGCCCGCTAACAATATATATATAGTTTGTAAAAACGTGTACGTCACCAAGAGGATGGCGGCGTCTGAAAAGCTAGCGGCGCCATGTTTCTGGGATTTAAACTCTAGCCCACAGGACTCAGAATAGAGTGACAGTGGTCTGTTTTTGTAAATATTGAGCTCGTTCTTGGGCTCGACATACCTTACAAGGACAAGGAAAATGTCGTGAACAAACACGGCTGTGATTAGATACTTTGTTGAACATTAGGTCTCTGCGCCCGTGCACCGTACAGCCGAGATCCAAGCCATTTAAACTCGTTAATCTGGGTTCTCTGGCTCATTCCCTCGATGTGACCTGCTGTGGCACAGACTTATGTACTGAGCAAGTCTGCACACAGGATACTCACTCAATGTAAACAAACCAGACAATTCCAAAAGTAATTGCGACCGCTACCACGTGACTCATATGTTGACGCCCCCTCAAGGAGATTTTGGTACGCTCTATATAGCTCAACTCTAAAATGACACGGATGCTTTCCCGGTTTGAATGGGTTAAAGGACTATTTAATTGTCATTAGTCATTCTGGTTCTACCTCTCTAGAGCCAGAACACCATCCACTCCCATCTCATTGTCTCATAGTCATCAGCCAAGTGCTAGCAAGCTCAGATGTATGGCTGTGCACTGCGTGAGTTTTTATTTTTTCCCAATGTAAACACTAAACACACACCAGGAGCATATATTTGAACAATGTGTGGTTCTTTGAGTTTTGTCACGGAATAGGCTAGAAAATTAAGGACCGGCCCTACCTGGGCCCTCATCAATCCCTGTACACAAGACACTGCCCCCGCTGCCACCTTTCTCTTCTTCGGTGCTGAAAAATGTTTTTGGGAATCAGACCGAGAGAGAGGAGGGACTTGGCTTGTTTGATCATGGTTTGGATGAGACACATAACTGCACTAACACTGTCACTCAACCTACAGATCAAACTGCAGCTTCCTTTGCATATTTATTTGAAATAAATATAAGCCCCTTGACATGCAACATTTCGTTTTCGACATATACTGTCCTGTTCAATACACTATAATCCTACACTGTGAGAGTTAACTTTTGAACTAAATTCCTCGACTTTGATTGCACACAGCTAGATGATCAATGACTATTGAACCTCACTTGGATGACCAGTACCAAATGTGACATCTTTCAAGTATGGCAGACTGTTGTGTGTATACTGCATCTCATTAATCATATGGCAGACTGTTGCGTAGACTCTATACGGCATCGGATTAATCATAAGTTCAATGGCAGACTGTTGCGTCTATACTGCATCTCATTAATCATAAGTTCAATGGCAGACTGTTGCGTCTATACTGCATCTCATTAATCATAAGTTCAATGGCAGACTGTTGCGTCTATACTGCGTCTCATTAATCATAAGTTCAAGCACACTGACTTTCAATTTGAAGCCTGCTTTTATTTACCGGATGTTTAACCACATGGTGCCTGGCGTCACTTTTCTGGGCATGTCATAACAGGGTGAGCTAAATTGCAAATCGGCTATTTTTGTCAAGGAGATTTGATGTAGATGTAAAAAGGAGGGGTCCAAGTACATACCCCTACGGAATCCTCGTGGTCAATGAAGTGGGTTTACAGTGATAAATGAGGTTTAAGCCTTGTGTATATTCCTTGTCTTGTAGACAGACGGGGGTGTGAAGGGCAGTCTGCTGTGGGTATTGGATCACACACGCACTCCGTTTGGGAGGAGACTAATGAGACAGTGGGTGAGCCAGCCTCTCACACATCCACGGTGAGTACTGGAGCCAGCTGACCATCTTAGCTGAAGATTTTCTCTGATTTCTCATCAAGCATTTTTAATTAGTGTTTAGGAAGGTCTTAAGCGCATGCACCCTAGCATCCCTATTCTGTGTGTGTGTGTGTGTGTGTGTGTGTGTGTGTGTGTGTGTGTGTGTGTGTGTGTGTGTGTGTGTGTGTGTGTGTGTGTGTGTGTGTGTGTGTGTGTGTGTGTGTGTGTGTGTGTGTGTGTGTGTGTGTGTGTGTGTGTGTGTGTGTGTGTGTGTGTGTGTGTGTGTGTGTGTGTGTGGAGGGGGGGGTGTCATACTTTTTTCATTCATCCAGTCAGGAGAGAACTCGAGAAACAGGACAAAAACGAGTACGAAGTGACGAAACAAAACGATTAGTAGACAAAAACTGGAACATTATAAAATGTAAGCTGAATGGGTTATATCTCCTGATTGGATAATATTGGTAATTTACCTGAACATTTTTTTTTCCTGTTTATTAAAGAGTTTGAGAGCTGCATAATACAAATCCAATACTAAAATGATTGAACCCAAGAAAGCACTATGGCTTGTTTACATTGTGGTCCTGTATTAAATTAATTGAAATATGCAGTGACAGACAAATACTATGCAAAAACCTCATATAAACGAGTACTAATCAAAAAGAAAAATATGTACAATAAACACCCGCATTGGCTTGGATTTTTTTACAGGGGCCAGTTCAGAATTGCAGCTCTAGAGCTTTTCTGTAGTGTGAGAATCCACACTTTTTTATAACTGCTGGCAGGGCATTCTACATTCTGGTGCCATAGCAGTAGAATTAATTTAACCCCTTGTTTGAGACGAATCTGGGTTGAACGTGATTTGTGGAGCTCCCTCTGGTGTTGTGTTTGTGGACGTCTTTAACGTTTTTGACGTAGTTTGACAGGTACATGGGTCTTTGTGGTGTAGGTATCTTGTAGATCAAACCCATCGCAAGTTTCTGTATTCTGTCCTCTCTACCCTGAGCCATCCCACCCTAGCAAAATGAGAAACATATTCAATGAATTAATTAATCAATTTAGCAAACCATACATACCATAGTTTCGAGTGAGTTTGCCATACCTTCCAAGAAGCCATTAACTTGCATAGACTTGAAACTTGTTTGAGATAGATAGTAATACAACAAGGTAAACTTTAATTTGCCATTATTTTCAGTCAATGTTATGTTATCATCCCATTATTGCAGTTGAAAGTATAGAAAATGAAAGTTGAAAGTACGCAATGATTTGAAAACTCTTTTTTTGGACTGGTGAGTGTCTCTCCCAACCACCAATCCAGGATTATATTTGTGCCTAGCTCTCAGATTATAGAGATAACCCGACGTCTACAGCTTTTCGACATCAATAAATCCAGATTACATCCAAACACATTAGTTCCAAGACAGATGCATTCGTGCACACACGCAGACACACATGCACAGATGCACACACAATACAGCATGAATTCCTGGTTGGGCATGACTGCAATGTTTTAAATGTCTGTATCTTAAAGGCATAGTATGTACAGTATGCATAGCTTGCCCTGTGTTTACATAACAGTAACACATTTTCTCTCTCTCTCTCTCTGTCTCTCTCTCTCTCTCTCTCTCTCTCTCTCTCTCTCTCTCTCTCTCTCTCTCTCTCTCTCCCGTCTCCAGTTGCATTTCAGACAGGCAGGATGCAGTGTGTGAGATCCTGGAGTCAGACTCTGCCACCCTAACGTCCGTCAAATCTCTGCTATCCCATCTCCCTGACCTGGAAAGAGGCATCTGTAGCATATACCACAAAAAGGTACACTCCTCTATAGTGTTTTTCTTTTTTTTCTTATTTTTTAAAGAAAAACGCCAGTTTAGGCAAAGGGATGACAACACCCAATCATTCCTGGCGCAAAAACAAAGTTCTGGCCTAAGGGTGGTGCTAGAGGAAAGTCCAAGGGGTCAATATAGTAGGTTTTATCCTCTGTAGACGGCCATGCTGGAAAATTCCAGCCTGTTGTTTTGAAGATATCATATTTTGGACCAAACTGTTGAACAGACACAGACTGACCACCACTGACATGCTTAGAGCCTGCTGCTACAGTATGCTAACGGGGCTAAAACTTTACAATAATCACTCATACCACAAAGAAGCACTCTCCCTTCCTTTCATGTGTTGATTAATAGTCAGGAGCACAATTTCTGGGGTATTTTATTTAACCTTTATTTAACCAGTAAAAACACATTGAGACAAAGTGTCTTTTTCAAGTGGGAACTGGCCAAGAGGCAGAAAGAAAATTGAACTTCAATGCTACATCGTACATGACAAGTTACAGAAAAGACAATAATACATCCATGATACATTTCAAAGTACCTATAAAATACCATAAAAAAATCTCCAAAGTGATACACTTGACGTGACAGGGCGCAAAGTTGTGCATAGAGAAAATACACAATGTACAATATGTACATAAATAATAAGACACGTCTGAGATGATCCTTTTGAAACTTCTCAGTGGAACTTTCAAGGCCAATTTGAGTCTGGTCTGCAGGTCGTTCCACGACCAGAGGCCAAAGAAAAGAAAGCAAGACATGTTTTACCCCCCTCAGATGTAAATGCTGGTACTACACACCATAGCCAGGCATTTGAATTTGGAGGACATTTAGGGAGGAAGATCACTAAGAATAGCTTTATAAATAAAAAATATACCAATGATGTCAGCAGTCATACAGTGATGTGTTCTGAAGAACACTAACCTCAGTGGCTGACACAATCTCATCTCCTCCAGGACCAATCTTGTGTGTGTCTGTGTGGGGGGGGGGGGGGGGGGGGGGAGACGGGGAGAATGAGCAGAAAGAACGCAGCACATAGTAATTCGCTTAAGTCGTTTACATGGAACAATTTGACTGAAAAGGTTTAAACCCACCCCTCCGTGAGACTGTGACCGATTAAAATTTCAACTGGTTGTTTGGGCATGTTTATTATGAGGTGTTTCTATGGAGCATTTTCATTCTGTTTGGGTTTTCAAATGATTAGAATTGGAATATTAGGTTCCATGTAAATCCCAGAGAAAGTTTCAAAACACACATGCATGCACGCACAGCCGCACACGCACAGAGAAGCATTAATTAATTGTCATTTCCTCTCTGTAGGGAAATGAGGTTGTGTTGTGTGTAATGGTGTGTCACCCCTATGGCTCCATTTCCATAATGGCACGGACGGAATGGGTTATGCTTTCAGGTCCTTGTGCACTCAGAGCCATAAAATAGAGCGACACACAGGGTGACATGAGGGACTATATAAAGTGCACCACGTGATGGCTTCGACTATTAAAAGTGTAACACCCATTAACCCCTAGTGATCGAATCCCGTGTAGTAATGCTGTTAAAGCCAATATGAACGCAGTATAGTCTTCAATATTGCCTCCCTATGACCCTTTTAGTGCAGTCAATAAAAAAACTAAAATGATATTATCTTAATTGCCCGATGATGATACTTTGACAATAAATTACATACACATAGATATTCAGAGTCATCACATAGATCATCTGGACAGGTAATAGCCATCATATATTTACACCAACCCTTTTTAAATGTCGACAGCCAAGCCTTCATTAAAGGGCCGTGCCCTATACACCATAGACTATACAACAATGGCAGCATTGAATTGAGCATTCATGAAGGAAATGCCGAATGAATTTGAAAACATGCTTGGTAAACGTGTGATTGTGTTTTCTTTCAGAGGTGCTCTGTAGTGTAGAGCAGCGGCTGTTTGTGGATGTTCAGGGACTGGATGTTGTTGTCCAGTGTTTAATGTCTTTGTTGTCCTGTCCCGACTCCCCAGGCTGTGTGTCTCTCTGTAATAGATGGTCCTTCTCTAAGCCTGGCTGTCATATCCTGCACAGATGAGATTCACTGATCTAATCTCCCTGGCTTACAGAATTCCCCAATACCACGCACGCACGCACACACACACACACACACACACACACACACACACACACACACACACACACACACACACACACACACACACACACAGTTATTTGCATTGCACTGGAGGATATATTTGTTACTGCTGGTTTATAACAAATACTTTTGCTATAATGAGTTGCTGCTGCCCGTACACTTTGTAAAATACAGGAATTAGAACGCTTTATAACAGCCATCTGCTCTAGTAGATACAATCGTGTGTGTGTGTGTGTGTGTGTGTGTGTGTGTGTGCACGTGCGCATGTTTTCAGTGCTCCACTCAGGAGTTCTACCTCATCAGCAGTAGTCTTTCCCGACTGGGCTTGGAGCTACACGCCCTGCTGCCAGCCGTCCAATCACAGCTTCGCTCCTCTCTGCTCCGAACCCTCCTATTGGACTCTCCCGAGCTGCTGGCTCCCGCCCACAGCTTCCTCAAGGTGCTCAACGAAAAGGCTGCCAAGTGAGTTTATTTGTGTGGAAGGAGAGGCTCAGTGTGAAATGAAACGTAAGAGGTTTTTTAATTGTGCTGTAAGATTTTATTTATTTATTAAAGCGCAGTTTGGACGCCACAGAAGATTAGCCGAGTTAGGTATGATAAATTAGGCTTAATCTAGAAAAAATATAAAACATATTTTTCACCTTGATTTAGCTTCGGTCGCTAGCTGCCGCTAGCATCCATGTCAGAAACAGCCAAAATCCCCAATCCTCCGTGCGTGCATGCCTTCTATAGTGTCTTCATGGCTCATAATGAGATGAAGTACCATGATCGAAGCCTAATAAAACATTAATTCAAGCCCCGGTAAACAAAACAATGATCGGCACGCTAGTGGGTAGAGCTGCTCCGATAATCGGCTGGTGATCGGCCATATCGGCCAATATTCACTCGGTAATCGGCATTTACCCTATCTGTGATCGTCAATTTTCCCTATCTGGAGAAACTGGTCTTTTACACCATTTAAGTGGTATGAATGTCAATCAGATATATAGTATAACATCATTTAGCATTTTTGTGACAGGCGTAAACATTCTCCCCTTCCTCCCCACACACAGGTTTTTGACGTGGGTATATAATATAATCATTTTGGAAATATTAAAATTTGCAACATTTCACATCAGATCAGTATCGGTATCGGTCCTATCGGTACAGGCCAATCATAAGAAAAACAATCTGTGATCGGTATCTGATCGGAGCATCCCTACTAGTAGGCCTCTGTGAGCCTCAGTAGACCACTCTGCTGCTCGTGTTGCACATTTCACTGGCATTGGCTACCTACCGCCCCCTATGGGAACGGGCGTCTAAGGAGGTAAAGCATTAAAGCTCTATATTCTTATGTAATCGTTAAGCATCGATTAAAACTGGTGACAATTTAAATCGTGAATAAATCACAATTGGAAAAAGAACTAAATGCAACCTTTGTAAGATAATTGATTAACAAAAAATAGTTTGTCATTTGCTACTGCATTGAAAAGAGAAGAAAATTGTGTAAGAGAAATAATAATGGCAGGCATTGAATGAGGCAATGACATTCATGAAAACAATTAATTCTATAAAAAATGGAAAATAAAAATAAAATAAAGAGCCATTCACACCAAGCACAATAGCTATAAATACAGTATGTTGTTTTAAACTCGTTCTAACTGAAGTGGAGTCCACACACCAACTATAGCGATCGTTTGGATCAGTCCCAGAGTGATTTTTATCAATGACCTTCAGCCAATAAAAATGGCATCAGAAGGACATGTGCGATGCAATCGGCCTCATTCACCCTCAGAGTCACATCAGTGACTGTTTTATTATGAATGGAGATGATTATGTAACGCTAGCTGGTAGTGGTTACTTCAGGTAACCTACAACTATCTCACCTCCTCTCAATGAATCGGTCAGATTATCCTTAACTAAAAATCATCACATGGATGCACCTGGGACGTATTCTCAGTGATGTATCCCAAGGTCATCAGGGTTTCGGGTCTGTCGAACATTATACCCCTCACTCAGGCGACCCAGCCGGGGTGATCAAGTAGCTACCCTCGATCAGTCCCATTGGGAAAGACCAAGGCCACACAATCCGTTGGAACTACTCCAGAACTACTCTGCCGGGGCTGGGAGGTACGCTGCTGGTGCATGGAAGGACTAGGCTCTGTGGGTTGACTCCTGTCCGGGCCCCTCCTACATCTCACCAGGTCCACTCCTGCTCTCACCAGGCCCAGGACCTATGCGGTGCACCAGAGTCCCAGCACCAGACGCTTCATTCAGGAGTGGTGGATTCTTGAGCCATATAGTCTGTTACATGTACCTTTCAGCATAATGTTGTGATGTTGAAAAAAAAAGATATTCTATTAGCATCACAATATCAATGTTGGGGTATTTGGTCTAAAGATATTGTAATACAGCCCTAGAATGGTGAGTCTTATGGAGGGGGATGGTGAGGTACACGTTGTGTGTCTCATGTTGTGGTGCTCGGTGCAGGTTGTGTGTCTCATGTTGTGGTGCTCGGTGCAGGTTGTGTGTCTCATGTTGTGGTGCTTGGTGCAGGTCTGGTGATAAGAAGGAGCTGTTTGCAGACCTCAGCGGCTTCCCATTGTTGAAGGAGAGGAGGGAGCAGATTCACACGGTCCTCAGTGAGATCCAAGATCACCGCAAAGATGCCAGAATTACTCTCCGGGCTCCCACACTGGACTACATCACTGTCTCTGGGCAAGAGGTGTGTGTGTGTGTGTGTGTGTGTGTGTGTGTGTGTGTGTGTGTGTGTGTGTGTGTGTGTGTGTGTGTGTGTGTGTGCGTGTGCGTGTGCGTGTGCGTGTGCGTGTGCGTGTGCGTGTGCGTGTGCGTGTGCGTGTGCGCGCGTGTGCGCGCAAGTAAATAACATTAATTTTGCCGTGTAGCTGACGATTGGTATTCCTGTGGGCGGTGGGTTTCAACACATCCTCTGACTGAGTGTTATCCTTCTTCATCAACACATCTTTCCTATCCTCAACCCCCCACCTCTTCCCCGCTGTGTGTAGTTTCTGATAGAGGTGAAGAACTCCATGTCTTCTGTTGTGCCATCGGATTGGGTCAAAATCAGCAGGTGAGTTTCTCGTTTGGTGTCCACACATTCACCAACACAGGCACAAATAACACACACACGAGTGTGAGTGTGCGCCCGCAACTCAGGTTTGACCTTATGCCCTGTCTGTCTTGTATAGTAGATGAAGAGCCATTCTTTTTTTTTTATATATACAGTATATATGTTTTTGGCTTTTTTATTGATAGTTGAAAGTACATACTGACAGGAAATGGGGAGAGAGATGGGTGGGGGGAAGACACGCGGCAAAGGCCATCGGGATCGGGAGTCGAACCCGCGGCCCGCAGTCCGTCTGGCTCAGCAGCCTAGGTGCTTAGATGGTTGAGCTAACCGTCCGGGCCATGAAGAGACATTCTGACACTAAAAGCATCGTAGTAAAGCCGTATGTTTTTTTAGACCAATCATCGCAGGAAAAGATTATGAAAATATAGGCTTTTAGCTGAGAGGAACTTACAGAGTGCAAAGTTGGAGTAAGTTAACCCGAGTCAAGCAACAACAGGCTAAGTGGTCGGGGGATTGCTGAGAAAACAAGCGTGTGCTACGTAACATACAAAGCTACTACAGTGTAGGACAGCAAGTAGACATACCAGCATCTATCTAATAAGTAGCCTGGGGTCCACCTATGCTTTCTATGGCATAGGCAGATCCGCCGGGAGAATCTAGACGTAGCTGCGCGACATGAGACTAATTAATTAGAGCGACGTGTGTGCGTCAATTTAACAAAGGTGCAGACGATCAGAAATCAGCAGAGAGTGATCGACGTTTGCGCTACTCTATGCCGAATTGAAGTGGACTCGGTCCCAAAGTTTTTCTCCCTGGAAATAATAACTATAACTAATAAGTAAACAACATTCCTATCATCTATCTAAACCGAGAACTGACACCAAATTACATTTCTCTCTTTCACTGATGTGTGCAGTTGCGTGTCGCATTTTTCAAGCTTGCCCCTCGTCACCTCGTGAAGCGACAAATTGATCACATGTTCCAGTAACCAACATTGGCCGGGTAATTGTGTAGGTGAAATAGGCTCTCTCTCCCCCTCTCAAAAAATTAACACTGTTATCTTCTCTTCTCCAGTACCAAGACAGTGAGTCGTTATCACTCTCCCTTCCTTGTGGAACGCTACAGGAAGCTGATGCAGCTCCGAGAGCAGCTGCTGTTGGACTGCCAGAAAGAGTGGACCAACTTTCTAGAGTATTGAAATGCAACACACGCACACAGTCACACACAGAATCCACTGATCATTGGTTATTATTACTGTATGTGCAGTAGCTACAACTTTACAAGCTTGTTTCTATGCCTATTTGTAGTTGAGTGCTACTGTCTCAGTGTCGGCTGAGATAGCTTAATTTACCCTCTCTCTCTCTCTCTCTCTCTCTCTCTAGTCAGTTTGGGGAGCACTATCACACCATGAAACGCGCTATTAGTCACCTAGCAACCATGGACTGTCTCTTCTCATTGGCTGAAGTGGCCAAACAGGGTGACTATTGCAGGTGATGTCCTCATATGATGACCATAACTATTTAGTCAGGCGTGTGTGTATGAGCTTTTTTGTGTTCGTGCAACCATGCCTGGCTCACCACGAGTATGTGTGTGTTTGTGTGCGGCGTGTGGGTGTCCTGTGTCGTGTCCCATAGTCTCAGACAGACTGTGTGGGGGAGTGTGTACTGGGCATGGCAGAACGGCAACAGGCCTTCCACTCCCTCCCTGTCGACAACACTCCATCTCTGTACCCAATCCTCACCTTCAGCAGCTCTGAAGCATCCCTCCATACGTCCCTCTACCACTTCTCAACTTCATTCCCGTATTTTCCTGTATTTCATCTCTCTGTTGCCAGTGTACAAATGTAACGAAATGGACCTGTAATTTGGTCCATTTGGTTACATTTGTAAACTCTTGACTTACAAATGGATAAATTAAAACTCAGGAATTTTCTCTCTGTTGATGTTCCTAAAGGTCCTTACAGACTGGGTGTGCTTTCTGGAAAAACAGTGGAAAAATGCCTCGTGAAATCCGAAAAACGCACCAGTCTGCAAGGACCTTTGAGTATGTGTTTTGCGTTTGTGTGTGCACCTGACAGTATGTGATTTTTGCCTTTAGGCCTGAGGTGTATGAGAACCGCCATCAGATTGTGATCCGGGACGGCAGGCATCCTGTCATAGACCAGCTCATGGGAGAACAACATCAATATGTTCCCAACAACACTGAACTACAGGTACTCATGCATGGCACAGTATGTTTCTTCCTTCCTCTATTCTTTTTTTCCCATTGTTGTAACTGTAAATGATGGAGTTTTTTTTATGACAAAGAATTTCACTGGCTTTTACACGTGTTAACCTGTGATGTGACAATAAAGTTGAGTTAACCACTTACGCTAGCATCCCTATTCTGGGGTGAAGATTTGGCAAAAATTGCATATCTACAAGCTGATCTATTTTCGGCAAAGTATTAGTGTAGACTGTAGAGAGAAAAAGGGAACAGGCCTACTATAGAGAGTCCTGGGAAGCTCTGGTCAACTAAGTATATTTGAGTGGTTTGAGTTGTGTACACAAACAAAACCTACATGCACACACAGTGACAGAGCACAGACCTTCACTCGCTTACTCACTCAGAGAAATTCCAAAACAAAGTTGGGACCACAGACACGCACGCTCCTCATACACACATGCTAACTCACTGGTGGAGTGGTCGGCTGGGCGCATAGGCTAGGTTCATCTTGCAATTGGACGCATGTGAACCTGTGCTGTCCTATCGTGTCCTGTCCTGTCCTGTCCTGTGCAGGGTGAAGGTAGAAGGACTATGATAGTAACAGGGCCCAACATGGGGGGCAAGAGCTCCTACATTCGGCAGGTAGCCATGATCTGTGTCATGGCCCAGATGGGCTCCTACGTGCCGGCGACTGAGGCTCAGCTGGGCATCCTGGATGGCATCTACACCAGGTATGAACACACACATTTACATACATCCACATGTAAAATGAGTGTACATGTTGTAAACGGATGCATATTGTATACAGCACTCACTGAGGTACAGGAACAGAAAATCAATCAGACGCATCCTCCACACATAAACACAGCAGGTGATGGAGAAGTCTCAGGCTTTTTTCTCTGCTTTTAAATGTGTGCATACGGGAGCATTCAGACAGGCTTAAACCTGATTTATACTCTGTAGTGCTCTGTCGCTTCACGATGCGTTGTTAACTTGTTGATCAGTTCTTTTCGGCAAGCGACGCGATGGAGTATAAACATAGTCTCGTGTAGCCAGCCTTCATCTGCCTTTGCAATGCATATTAATTTGCCCCAGGCAGATTAAAGGGAAATGTCACCCTTTTTGCATATGTTAATGACGTTTAGAAGATTTAGAACACTTTCCTGGGGGGTCTTTATGTGTGTAATATGTGGTTTTAGATTTTAGCAGTGAGCCCAGTGTCTCTGATGTCATGGACACTGGGCTCACTTACTTCCTGGACTACATGTTGTCTCAGTAAGACAGCCCTCCCCCTATCCACAAGGAGGAGCAGTGCACCAAAGCACTATGGCAACAGGAAAGTGTTCTAAATCTTCTAAACGTAATTAACATATATTATTTTGCAAAAAGGGTGAAGTGTCCCTTTAAGTCTGGCCCCTCTCAATTGTGGGAGGACTTCACGGCCGAAGTGGTGAAGAGGCCAACCAGATTAATCTGGAACCAGGCTATAACCAACCAGGGCCCAGTTTGCATATGTTAATATGAAAAAAAAGAAGTTTATTTATTGATTTACTCCATTTTCATTCTGGCGACATGAGGCATGTTTTGTTGGAGTGTGTCACATATGGGGCGGGACGTTGCGGGAAAACAATCTAATGCTGAGAGGGACGGGACTAATATCCACACAGTGATATTGTTATCGCTACGCGAGGCTATAGTCTAAACTACACTTGAATCCCCTCCTAATCCCATAATGCCCCTTCATCCCAATTCCCCAGACAGGTGGATTATGTGCCAGGGGGACCGCTGTGAACCTGTTATACTTGGTTACCAGTGTCACACAGTCACTCACTGACTACAAGCTCACAACTTGTCGCAGTGTGTGTGTAACGTATCGTGAGCTTCTATATGTCTGCTAGTGCAAGCACACTGCACAACACGTATAACTTCACATGTCTCTGGCTTTATTTGATGGAGAGAGCGCTCTGCTGTGCCACTGCACATACCGCCATAGTTCTTTATTTGATGGAGAGAGCGCTCTGCTGTGCCACTGCACATACCGCCATAGTTCTTTATTTGATGGAGAGAGCGCTCTGCTGTGCCACTGCACATACCGCCATAGTTCTTTATTTGATGGAGAGAGCGCTCTGCTGTGCCACTGCACATACCGCCATAGTTCTTTATTTGATGGAGAGAGCGCTCTGCTGTGCCACTGCACATACCGCCATAGTTCTTTATTTGATGGAGTGAGCGCTCTGCTGTGCCACTGCACATACCGCCATAGTTCTTTATTTGATGGAGAGAGCGCTCTGCTGTGCCACTGCACATAACGCCATAGTTCCGGGGAGCCTCGAAAGGGGGAAAAATGCTGTTGTCGGAGCGAACGTTCATTTCTTTTTGATGATGATTGTTCACTACATTATTAGCGCGTGGTCTCAGCATGAAGCACGTATGTGCTGACTTTCCATGTGCTGACTGCATGTTACTGTGGAAACATAGGCCAGTATACGATCTCCGTTATTCGGCCTTTACTACTCTATGTAATTAGGCCTAATGACTTGCAGATGTGTGTAATTGTCTGTTTTGCAGATTTAAGCATGGTCTTACGTGTGAATACATTGGGGAAAGTACTGTGTGTGTGTGTGTGTGTGTGTGTGTGTGTGTGTGTGTGTGTGTGTGTGTGTGTGTGTGTGTGTGTGTGTGTGTGTGTGTGTGTGTGTGTGTGTGTGTGTGTGTGTGTGTGTGTGTGTGTGTGTGTGTGTGTGTGTGTGTGTGTGTGTGTGTGCGCGCGCGCGCGTTCGCATGTTGTGTTAGGGTTCAGTGTTTGTTGTTTGGACTAGAGGATGTGTGTTTGTATGCATGTGTGTATCTGCTCTGTCTCTGTGTCTTGGGGGAATTTGCATGGAATATACTGTAACTAGGTAAATTAGGTTTGGCTTGGCTAGGTGTTTTGGCAGAGAATGAATACATAACATTAGGCATTCCATTTTAATGGCTGTGGTCTGTCCTTTCTACACCCCCATGCTGTACATGCAAGACAATTTATAGGCCAGCATCAATCTTACTGTTATTTGTCTTGGATAAGTAAACCCACTCCTTATTGACGCTACTGTCTCATCTGTGTTCGTCCATCTATCTTTCTGTATTTCCTGTTCATGACGATAGTGCTCAAATCAAAGGCAATAAATTCACAATGGTGAAGAAATGTCGCCGTCTCTGTAAAGGAAAGGTGTGTGAATGGCTGGGCAATTAATTACTAAAACCCTCTTGCAACTGTACTTGGTCTATGCATTACATAGATTATGTAATGCACAATCTATGTAAAGCGCGAAACACAAATGGTAAAGAAATTGGAAATAAGTTTAGGGATAAGGGTTATATATAATATATGTGCAAGATATAGCCCCTAATGTACAAGCTCAATACAGGTCACAGAGCATCACATTGGGAGCTTGTACATCTGCTATTTTCAATGTAAGTAGTATAAATCAGGCTAGAGTCGTCCTGGGAGCGAGCATCACCAGTGAGGAAGGTAATGACTGAGACATCCAGGATGGAGAGACACTGCGTAGGTGTCTTATTAGTATCTCCTGCCTGATTTGATCCATGTGATTGATTGATCGGTGAGCATGGAATGAAGCAAACAGAACGTGGGTAAATTTAAACCCTCATAAAGATGTTTTGTGACTGTTCGTTCTGCGCACTGTTCGACTGCTCTTCACCGTTTATACGAATACAGCTGTTATGTTCATAGTTGTGAGAGCGTGTGTGTTCTGTTGCATGTGTTGTCTCTATGACGGGGCTTTTTTTAGATTTGATTTTGTTGTAATCTGGTCCTCCTTGAACTTTCACATGCGCGCATACTTGTACTGTACACGCGCGTGTGAGACAGAAGGCATTCATGTGGGTTCCTGTTGGTATGGAGTCCTGAAGGTTATGGAGCACATTCTCCCATCTCTTCACGGTTGTTATGGAAACAGCAAAAGGAAGTAGAATGTAAAATGATGTATTGAAAAGGCCTTTTAATGGACAATGGACAGTGATTATGCTTGTGCTCGACAACAGTGGTTCTCAAACTTCTTCATGTCAAGGACCCCCAAATGAATATGTATTTGGCCATGGACCGGACCCCCATTTTAAACTACTTTTAGGTTTCTGAACCAGTTCATTTTCAGTGGAAACACTCTTAAACTTGTTCAATATTAGGTGGGAAAAAAGAACCGAACCGGTTCAACGGTGGTGGAAACGGGGCCTTTGAGAACCACTGTTTTAATGGACGATGGTCTCTTAGCAGTGATTATGCTGTGCTTTACGGCTTTAAGCTCTGCTTAAAGCTTTAAGCTCTTCTTAAAGCTTTAAGCTGTTCTTAAAGCTGGGATATATTTTGGGAGGGAGTGGATAATGCCCAGAAATACGAGAAGTGAGGTGCGTACCGTTGCCAATAGCGTGTTTTTCAATGTAAGTAACAAACTCCTATGTGGGTACTGTGAGGCTAACAAGGCTGACCGGCCCCATAGTACATATTTTGTAAGGAGTCGAGTGTGCTGTGTGTGTGGAACGAAATTGCTTTATTTTTTGCCTTGATCTCTTTGTTTCTTGGAAAGAATAACACGATGGGAACTATGCACAAAAACATTTCATTTCATTTCTTTTACTTGTAAAACTGTGATGTGACAATGGAGATGATTCTGTTGCTAAGCGAGTGGGAAATGCGTGTATCCTAATCTAACCTGCTCGTTCAGCTCCTTGCAAGCGGTGACGACGGTTAGAGCGTAAGTGTGTCTGTGCCATGTTTTGTTTGTGCCACTGGGGATTGAGTCAGATGCCCATGCCATGTGGTGCCACTTAGACTCTCGGCGTTCCATGGCACTCTGCCTTTAATCAGCAAGTGTGGAGCAAATCCACAGGCATAAAGGAATCAGTGGTGGAAAGTAACTAAGTACATGTACTCAAGTACTGTACTTAACCCATTTTGGCCTGACCTCGAAATTAAAATAAAATCTTCTAAATCCTCCTGTTTTCTGAAATAAATATTTTCACGATTTTTCAAAAAATTGCAGACCTACAAGTATATCTGCTATTTTTCAATAGCTAAATTATAACATGTTTAAAACAACAAAAGGGGTTAAGTACAATTTTGATTATTTCCAATTTTCAATACTTCATCATCCATTCACCACTTTATAAACTAGAACTGCACTCTGTCGAGTGCATACTTGCTTGTTGCACACTAGTAGGCCATGAATGGCCAACTAGTGCGCAAGCAGAGCGTGCAAGTACTTTCGACCGCTGTAAACTGTCAAATCTCAGTATCTCTGTGAAGGAACGTTTGAAATGTCTAATTATTAGGTGTAACTATTTGCTACCTACTTACTTTATGCATGTAAACACCTAGTATTATTAAGTATGGTTCAAGTTTCTATCTATATAAGAAATACAGTTTTATCAATTTAGAAATATTCTGGATCCCTTTTTAGTTTTTCAAAGAAAAATAAATCATTGATATGTGATGAAAAAAAGGTATATAAACTGAATTAAAATAATTTATGTTATCACGTATACAGTATATTTATTTTATTATTTATTGTAAATTGTCAATTGTTTTAAATGTATTTCATCTTGGACTATAGTGATATTAATACTAAATCATAAGTTTGTAAGTTACAAATTCTGCCTGATTTGCTGGGACCAGATTACACAGGAGCATTACCTTTAAACCTCCCAACACTAAAACATATCGTCATTACGTCACAATCGAAGACCAATTACACTCTGGCATTGGGTCCTTTAATCCACATATTTATATATATATATATATATGTATGACTAGCTCTCAATGATGATGTAAGAAATATGGTCATGTATGTAATCTGGTCCCAGCAAATCAGGCACAAATTTGCTGTTTTATTTGCATACGCATCAAAAGTTCTCACAGTAGGTGCCGTAAGATACTATTTGGAATTTTAGCAATATCACTTCATTTTAACCAGACTTGTCTTTTACCCTATACTAACCATTCAGGCCTGACGTCGAAATTAAAAAAATACGTTTTCTAAATTATGACAATTTTCGGAAAGATTTGAGGCACATTTTAACGATTTTTCAAAAATAGCAGACCTACAAGTTCAGTGGCGCGCTATGAGCTTGTAGATCTGCTATTTTTCAATAGCTAAAGTATAACAGAATGCTTGAAACACCAAAAGGGGTTCCCGCCCAGAATGGGTTAATAAAACAGACCCGAGTTGCACTGTACTTATACAGCCGATCTGAGCTTGTAGATCAGTGAATGTTCACCCCCCCCCCCCCCCCCCCCCCCGAATAGTGATGCTGGGATTTAAATTGCTTAAACGTCAAGTATAAAGTTAAGTTATTTTCAATCTGTCTTAATGGAAACTGAGTTTTCCTTGTGACATACTTCATTCATTCATTCATCTTTTGGGGGAAAGCGTGACATATAGATACCGTAATATGACATGTAAGGTGCTATACAGTGACAGTGTAATTCAGGGGTGCTGTGGGTGAAAAGGTTATTTCCAGGTGTGACCTGAGCCAGAAAGGTTTGAGAACCGCTGGTCCACATCATTCAGCTACGTCAGGCTATCATTCCCCTCACCGCCCTGAGCTCTCATCATAGCCACCTGAGCAGGCACCAGCTGAGTGGAGGCCATTGGACTAATACTAATAAGCCAATCAAAAAAGAAATAAATCGCAGCACCATCAGAAGTCAAAAGAGGGGAGATGGATCATTTAAATTCCCACAATCAACTCGTGTCAATGTCGGAGTAGGGCTTCTTCTTCGCCGACAATGTGTCCGATTTTGATAAACTTTGATTGAACTTACGGAAGGTGGTGAGAGAATTGCGAGGTGACAACGAGATTGCGTCTATTTCCAGGGTCTTGTTTGACAGGAGGAGGGACTCGGTGACAGTAGCTGCCTTGGTTGGCGTGGCTGGTTGTGCTTTCTCTGCAACACTTCTCATCAGTGCACACGGCAGATACAGTGTGACCCACAGCTGCCTGTACTCTATGTCCGTCCGCCTCATGGGAGCTGTGTTGCATATATACCTGATTGACATCATGTCCCCAGAGCTTGATTCTCTCACACACACTCACACACACACATGCACACGCGCGCACATTATACAAATTGTCTGATGAAATGCGATGGCATGTCTGCCACAGCAGTCATGCCCCTCTTCTATTTGGCGTGTGCTGCAGCCATGGTAACCAGCAGCACCCGCGGTTGGCCGCTTGACAATCATGGTGAAGGTCAAGTAAGACAGCAAAAGACAGACTAGTGCCCCGAGATTTTTAGGCTATGAAAAGTGTGCCCTGGGACAAAAAAGGTTGAGAAACACTGGACTAGTCGATGGAGCTTCAGTGTGCAGAGTTTGAGTTCAGAGTTTTGTCTGTTTTATCTTTTCTTGGTGTAAAGACAGTCTCTTGTAAGTCGACCTTGTCTCACGGTTGTGACAAGGGTATTGTGTGCACGTGTCTTGTGTGTGCGTGAGTATGTATGTAAAAGTGGAACTTTATTAATGTGGTTAAAAGTGTCTTTCTCAGTGTGACGTCGATGTTCGAAACGTTGAATTAATAAACCAGTGGAGCTGAGTTATTCCTTACCAGTGTTGCAGACTCTATTTTTCCTCTTGTACTGCCATTTGTGCAGCACCTGGGCTAGAGTGGATGTGCATGCTCTATTACCTTTGTTAGTGTGCGTGCTGTCTCATGGCAATCAGACGCTGCATGATTTGATGACTTGATGAGGACTACAGAGATGTGTACCGTTTGGCGTGAGGTTTGGACAAAATCCATTTGAGTTGTAGCAAAAGAAAAGTTTAGTAAACATTGGTCCTCATGGTGGCTCTATACCAGGCCAATTTAAAAGATTTGGGGCTCCACACGGACGACATTCTCTCCATATTCATATTCATCTAATATTCAAACATGCATTCACCAAAACAAACTTACAGTTAGTTGATTTCCAATGTATTTGTGTGTGCTCGTGCACCAGACAAGTGACTCTTTTTTATAATATATTAGGGGAGAACTCAAGCGTAGTTCAGCTTGATCCTGGACGTAGGGTCGGCCGGGAATGTACAGTATGTCTAGTAAAACCTATGACCCCCTTATTTGTGAACTCTGTTCTGTTTTTGAGGCAGAATTGGTGAACTGGAAGAACTTAATCGAAAATTAATCAGATCTGACTTTTTGATGAATGTATTGCGGACGAATAAAGCTCATTTTCAACTTGCCTTGTAACTTCGGTATAATTGCATATACAGTAGACAGACATTCGGACACATTTTCACTAATGCTAAAATGCAGAGTGAGAGCGAGCACAACAGAGAGTTAAATAATAGAGATTTATGAAGAGCACATAGTGTAGGTCACTAATTAAACTTTTGGGCACCTTTGGGAAAACAAACCATGTTAGCAGACTGTGTGTGTGTGTGTGTGTGTGTGTGTGTGTGTGTGTGTGTGTGTGTGTGTGTGTGTGTGTGTGTGTGTGTGTGTGTGTGTGTGTGTGTGTGTGTGTGTGTGTGTGTGTGTGTGTGTGTGTGTGTGTGTGTGTGTGTGTGTGTGTGTGTGTGTGTGTGTGTGTGTGTGTGTGTGTGTGTGTGTGTTATAATGAGGTGCTATTCATAATTTCTAGGGAATATGAATAGTCCCTCACCCGATGCAATTTGAATAGTCCAAAAGCCTCCAGGCAATTTGGATGAGGCAAATAAGCACACTGACACCCACAAGAGAGAGAGCAATCCTTCAGACATGTAAAGCCTTATTTATACTTTGTGTATCTACTGTATGAGGCTCCACCATGGCTTGCCAACTCAAAAGCTGTTGACGTGCAAGGCCATCGTAGTATATTCTATAAAATGGCATGCATGTGATTGTGAAACCATTTATTCAGTAAATTGCAAATGAAATAGAAATAAAAGCTTGCAACAGCAATTTTACTGTGTGCATAGTTACAGAGTACAGACATAACTTTTCTTTACAGGGATTCCACCTCACATAACATAATAAAGGAGAATTCCAGACCAGCGCCTTTCTTACCGTAATCTGAGTTTATTTTATCCAACAACCAGTGGTAGAAGAGGTGAAAGAACAATAACATGCAGAGGCTTGTTAAACGGCTAATCCGGAATTCTCCTTTAAAAGATGCAAACCACAATACTATGTCTACAATCTACCTGCCTTGCTTTTCTTAAATCAAATTTACACTGAATTATATTTACCCTGTTTCAGTCAACAACTAATTTGTTTTTTATATAATGATGACATCACAATAGGGGTGATTTAGGCATACTGTATGTGGGTGCATAGACTTAAGTAATAACATAATGCCCCGACGATACATACAAGTAGATCTAAGCAGGTAGACCTGGGGAGGAGGTTATGCAATGCATGTGTTACGCACCTTCGTCTAGGGTGAAGGTAAACAACAATGTGAGAGGAGACAGGGTTGAAAAAGAACTTTAGTTTATTGTTGTAGCTCTTTTCTTTGTCCACAGAGACAATGGATTCAAATTAATTGTGCTTGTCAGCTTTTCAGTTCACAAATAAGTATTGGCTTCAGGGTGCGGTTTACATAGCAAAAGTATCTATCTAGAAAATAAAGGTTTACCCCTAACTCAATCCCTAACCAAGAACAAAAATACAATACTAAACCCTAACTAACCTAACTAACAGAATTACAATAAGGAGAAAAACAAAAAGAGACCTAACACCCTTACAAAAGGACAGAAACAAAGATAGAATAATAATAATAACAAACTAGGGTTTTACTCTTAAAGGGAACAAACAGATAACAAAAGGAGCTAAGGCAAAACTTACAAGACAGAACGGAATCGAAGTCAAAGAAACTAAAACAAACAAAAGGGCAGGCAAAGGGTAGAGGACAAACAAAAGGGCAGGCAAAGGGTAGAGGACAGAGGAACCGAGTCTCTGCTGCAAACTGCTGTCGTCCTATCCAGAGCAAAAGTTCAACTGAGGCTTTATAGGCAACAGCCAACTAGGCACAGCCAACTGGGATTAGGGTGTGGGCGAAGACACCCAATCAGGAAGGAGGGGCAGGTCCGAACATGGACCTGTCACTCTCACAGCCAAGTCTGCATTCAATCATTCACTGCCAGCCATCAGCCTTTCTCACTCTCCAACATACTCCATTCAATACCTTACATGAAACACAGAAAGAAACAAATTATAATACAAGCCATCCACAGAAGACCAACATTTCCATACTATAAATATTATTCACAGCTCAACTAATTATCATCATAACAATTAACCATCACAACATCAATAACAAATACTCAGAAGGACCATGGTCCGTAACAGCATGATTTTTAAAATATCAAATTGATTTGCGATTTTGGCGTAAGATCAACCAAAGTGCAACTTCCTATTTACAATGTAGATGTGTAGCAGAGGCTGATTTTCTTTTTTTCTTTTTTTTTAAATGTAAAATGTTTTTTTAAATGTCAAGACGGGCAGTGTCGGTAGGCCAATCACAGACAAGCGGTGCGTTACCATGCCTATGCTCGGACACAAACGAGATTCACGCAATCTTGGGAGGCAGGAGGGTAAAGAGTCTAAGTGGCCTACTCACTGCATTGAAAGGGTGGGTAGTTGACCTGTATTTGCTGATCGCAGTGAGCACTAGGTAGACCCTAGTGCTGCCCTATAGTCTGCCTACACCACATCTAACTTAAAGGCCCTCCCGTCCTCCTATGACCAATAAAGATAGTTTTGGGAAGAATGTAAAAACGATTAATGGCGCCAGTGGACTCCTGATGGCCAGTCCAAGTAGAAAACATATTTAGAAAAAGATAGGGGGGGCTTGTGAGTGTGAGGGAGAAAGCACAAAGTTTTCAATTTACAATATATAATAATATAGGACTTAAACAACATATATTATATGTTTTTGAACAATGAGTAGTGCAATATATTATATCTTCAACGCAACATGCAATCATCCCCAAATTGGAATCACATGTTGAGGGGCATCTATAGAGCACACCTCCAAAACGCTTTCACTTCTGCCCAAAGGGGCAACAGAAACACCATCTGTTGTACTCTATTTCCTTCTGCAGCTTTCTCATCTCTTGAAGGCTGCACTCAATCGCAACGACAGCCCTGGGTAGTGGGTAGGCTACCCAAACTGGTGATCGGAGGAGCGCACGCTTCTAGTTCTTAGCTGTGGTGTGATGTGCAAATTATCAACCAATCACATTGCGTGATATTACCTCGTATTAGGGCTTTCACTTCTAGTGATTTTTACTAGTTGACTAGTTGCCTAGTTTACTAGACTAGTTGTTTAACTAGGCCTACCTATTGTGTAAAAAAAAAAAAAAAACGTTTTTCCTTTTTTTTTATAATATTTGTATATTTAAAAATTGTGTACATTGGTGACTATAATCTAGTATTCTAGCTGATCGTGAGGCCTACAAAATACGGGAGAAAAAAAAAGCTTTTTTCTTATCAACTACTCAACTAGTACTAACGAGGTCAACTAGTGGATTTTCTAGTCGACTAGTTGAATAGTCGACTAGTTGCTTAAAGCCCTACCTCGTATAATGATCATCTACATCAATTGTATGGTTTATTTGACTTGTTTTAAAGATCACTTTGAATGATTTTAACTAATGATATTTTGGAAAAAGAAAGCTTTTAACTTTGAGATGGGCCATCTCAGGAAGGCTTAGATTGTGTTTCTGAACGATAATGGGAGGATAGTGGAAAAGGTTTGTTAATCACTTAAACTTTACTTCATTCATTGGAGTCCCCGAGGGCTCTGTACTCAGTACTACAGTAGGCCCCCTTCCTTTTATAGGGACAATAGGGTTCATGTGGTTAGGAGCCATAAGCTGTAGAAAGATGGATGCCAAGCTTGGTCAGTAGGTTTGGAATTGGATGCATCCAGGAGCCAGGGGAGAGACATGAAAATATGCTGTTAACTTCTTTTGACGTCAGGTCAGTACATGTCAGTAGAATTTCTCAGTACAAGACAGACTCAGACTTTACAGTGCCAAGCAAATGTGTTAAATCTGTTTTTAATTAATGAGGGGAAAGAAAGTGCAATTCCTGGGTGATGACACAAACACAGACATCCACCACCGTACATAGAGATATCAGATTGTGTGCCGTTTTTTTATTATATCCTTAAGGTAATACGCTGGTTCTCAACCTCCAGTCCTGGGACCCCAGAGGGTCCTTGGTGGGGTCCATTTACCTGTTTCCCCCGCTAAATTGTTAGGAAACAAGGCCTTGAGTTAAATTAACACTAAGGATTTTACAGTGTAGATTGCGGTCCCGGACCTTATTTTGTTTTTTAATTTGTATTTTTTTTGAAGACTTTTTATTTTGTTATCCCTCTTTTTTCATATTGTCCATGTCCTTATTTATGGCTCTGAGTGCCACTGGGGAAAAGCTCTTGCTGAGCCTTGAGCCCCGGGGCATTGACACCCGAAACGCTTGCCGGTCTGCATTGTCACAAACCGTTAATCTCCAATGTGTTGCCTGTCTTTCATAATCCTTTTTGCTCTCATGTGTTACGTTCATGTGTCACCTCCTGTAGAACTTGCACATCCTGTGAATGGCTAGTTCTATACCATGCAGTGATGGCCCCTGTCATTACTCTGGATTTTAGCAGAGCAGACCCTGCATTTCCTTAACTGTCTAAGGTAGTACAGGCGCAGCACATGGTATTTCCTTACTATTTAGAGATTGCACTTGCCTATATAGTATATACAGTAGGCAGGCTTGTAATGCTCGCACACTGCATGTAATCAGAATCTATCCAAATTCAACACAACAGCAGGACATGTGAATGTGTTATGAACAATAAGAATGTCTCTTGTGCATCTTTGGAGACCAGTGAGGACAGAGGAAGAGAAAGGGCACAGATGTCTCCATGACCTTTGACCAGCAGCACAGCCACTGCGGGAGGTCCACCTGTTATCCCTGCCCCTGCATCCCCTGATTTAATTATATCACAATATAAAAGTAGAATCTAGACGTCACTTTCACTTGATGCATGATCCATTTCCACAGCACATTTGTTTGAGGGGCGCTAATCCCTCCTATGCACAGCTTTGTGTGTGTGTGTTTGTAGCACGTAATGTGATGATTTTAATTGGCTGATGTATGCCAAATCTGTTATTTAACAAAAGAATCACACCCGTGTGAAGTGAGGGGCGCTCTTATCATCGTACATCATCATGACGTAAAATAGAACCTATGCCTATTTGCTCAGACACTATGCCGCCCTTTTGTGTCCATATATGGAGCTGACTCGATGACGTGTCGTCATGGAGTCAGTTGAGGTTAGACCACACACTCCATATCCTCTCCAGCGGCTGGCTTTTGAAATTACAACATGGATGGAAGCCGAGTCTATGGACTTTTAATGTTTGTTTAGGGCACTTTGAACAAAGATACTGTAGAGTGGCAGCCAAGTCTATGGACTTTTAATGTTTGTTTAGAGCAATTTCTTTTACATTTTCTTGGCACTATGTGATAGTTCTGCCACCTCCTAGGCCCTCTCGTCATCATTCGAGTGTTGTTAATTGACAATATTGTGTTGGCCCTATTTCTGGCCACACAAAGGTGTATATCTACTATCTAGTCCAGTATTATCTAGTCTCATATGATATTCACTTCCTCCAATCTCCCTCCTATCTCCCGGCGATCAGGATGGGGGCGTCGGATAACATATACAAGGGACGGAGCACCTTCATGGAGGAGCTAACGGAGGCCTCAGAGATCATCGCCCGGGCCACAGAGCGCTCACTGGTCATCCTGGATGAACTAGGCCGTGGCACAAGCACCCACGACGGGATCGCCATCGCCTACGCCACCCTGGAGCACTTCGTCAGACATGTAAGTGCGTTTGCCAGGCCAATACATTTTGAGGAAGAGAGAGAGAGAGAGAGAGAGAGAGAGAGAGAGAGAGCAAGGGGTAGAGTCTTTATTGTCTCCCACTGGTGCAATTCAGAACGTAACTAGATAAAGTGCCCCTCGGGGCACAGGTCTCCACCAGGTCAGGTTGTGGCCTCCTGGTGGCGCTATAATAGGCCAATGTGAAAAAGGTGCCATTTATTCTTCCACCTTTTGTACACTCTCAGAGTAATTGGGGTCCGTGAAAGTATGAAAAACACATCCTAGACCACACCATTCTCCTTTTACCTGTTATTCATCTGAGCCAACAGATAAACACAAAGGCAAGAACTGACACATCAGGAGTCAGGACCCATTAGATATTAAAAAGGGAATATGAGAAATGACAAAACACAGTGACACATTGGATGGTACTGCAACACACACAAAAAGTGTGTTTGTTGTATTTATGTGCGTGCTGCTGGGCACACACCTACACACATGCTCACAAGTCACATAGAGTCTCTTCTTCCCCACCTCTTATTTTCTCCCACACGCATCTTGTGTATTCACGAGCACTGTAGGAGCTCCACGCCAGCCCAATAAACCGCCACGTTAGGGCCCTCAATTATGAGTGTATGTGTTTGTTCGTGCACTTGTCTATGCATGTACGGTATGCGAGTTGCAGCGATGGCTTGTTTTGCAGACAAAGAAATGACTCCAGAGACACCCTGGCAGCACAAGGCCTGTGGAAGCCAGAGCTTAATTGGAGAGAGACTTGATATATAATGGTAATATGCTGCTGCAGCTGCTAGTTACAGTATACAGTAAATGCTGGAAAGGGAAGGGGGGGGGGGGGGTACTCTCACCTCTGTGGGTATTGGACAGAATAAATACCAGTTATCAAGGCCAGTGATAATGTAGGTTATGGCACTTGAACCTTGGTGATGGCCGTAAGCGGGTTGTACGAGTCTGTACTGTAGACCATGTCATGATGACAAGCTCCCTCCTTGCTAATCCTCCTGAACTGTGATTTCAAACGCCTGGTGGAAGGCAGAGGTATCCAAATGGAGCCAGGCAGGATGGGCATAACGGACGGACAGGTCCTCTCTAAAGAAGAGGTTTTAACCACATGAACCCTAGAGTGCCTATTCTGGGCGTAACAGGCGAACATCTGACGACATAGATAGATAGAATACTTTATTGGCAGTTTAAGAAAATTACAGAAAATGACATTTTAAAAAACGCCAAATGGACTTAGACACAAAAAAGCCTTTGCTTGTTTCCATTGTGGTCCACTTTGTAACATGAAACTATACACATACTGTACATACAGTACTGTACAGACAAAACAACCATGGAACATATAATAAATAATCCTTATATATAAGGCTGGGAGCTATATACATAGGACAAGAGGTACCCTGAGAGAATGGTCCTGAGAATCCAGGGTAGGAAGCTAACTATGACCAGTTAGTGTGTAGAAGGAGCCATGATTTCAGGTCTTTCCTAAATATTGCAATAGAATTTAGGGATTTCAGGGCTGGAGTGCATTCCACAGAGTAGTGGCTGCGTAGTAAAAAGCATTTTTTCCCTTGAGTGTCCTGAAACTGGGGGGAACTAGATCATAAGGACTTCCTCTGGACAAGACAGATGTGAGCTTTTACATCTATTTTCGATGAAGAGGACAAAAATGACCGGGACCAAGTGTAGACCACACTGTCAATGAAGTATAGTGTTTAAGTGGTTAAGGGAGCAGACAGGTTTGGAGATTTCTGTGTGCACTCGAGCTGAGTGCTCAGCACTCCCTTTGTGTGTGTGGGTGTGTGTGTTCCACCACTGGGAGTACGTGAGCTTGCAGGGGTCCTGCGGGTGTTGCACTGTGTTGCAACACCACGAGTGTGTGAGAAAGAGAGAGGTTAGAGATCTGTGACCGTCTCTCCACTGACATTTAATTCCACCTGGGCTGTTTCTACAACATATTCATGGTTGTTATGACCAAAGACACAACAACAACAAAAAAGAACAGCGGAGACGCAGGAAATATAATTTATTAAATAATCAAAAACAAGGAATCAAACGGATAAATCAGGAGCAAACGGGTGAGGTGTGGAAATCAGTAGTCAGTAGTGTAGTGCGTGTATGCATCTCTCTCGGCCCGAAATTGTTGGGTCGGGCCGGGTCGGGTTCAGGCAGAATTTGAGAACTCTATGATTTACCCCTTTTTAAATCAGTATTTTCTATCAAATGATGGTTTTGCTTGTAAGTTGTAATTTGCTCAGCTGTAATCAGTCCTGCTTCTCCCAGTAGGGATTTATTTTCCAATAATGACCAGCACAGCTACCGTCTATATTATCCCCTACATATTTACGTACAATTACATCATACATTTTGGTTTTACTGCATCGGGCCATGATTGTGGTATTTGCTTGATCTGTACAAGTAATTTGTGAAAAGTTTACATAATCAAAACAGCTGTTACTACCAGTCCAAATATAGAAGAATAAACGTTTTGTGTTTGAAAAAACACTTCCCACCTTTCATGATTTGCCAGTTCCATATCAAAGAGTATTGCATGCTTATGTAATTTTCTTTGGACAATGTAAGCAGCTCAGTAACAGCTAATACAACTGGGAACTGTAGTTGGCACTTGGCAGGAGGCGGAGGCCCGCTAACCACCTGTTGTATAACTGCATTGATTTGTCAGAGTGCCTCGAGAAGCCTTGCATATTGAAGGAAACAGAGCTCCAAAGAGCTGAGTGGGAGAAGTGCTTTGCGGTCAATGACTGCCCTCCATACAGAGATGCCTGCTGGAATTATGCTCCTCCTATCAACCCCTACCTCACATGATCATCATCATCATCCTCACCTGTTTGTGTCAAAATGCAGAAATCCCTACCCTTCCTTTGACTCAGTTGTTATAGTAACAGATTCTTTCCCTATACTCAACACTCACCTAGATGAGTTTCATAAACCACTCAGTGAATTCAATGGCCAGGCAGCCTTGGCAGCATGGGATGCAGAGAGAGAAAGGAAGGCTGAAACGAAAAACATCAGAGAGTAGTTGAATAAGCTTCTGTAGGCAATGAGAGGAAGAAGACTTTGTTTTAGTCAGGGCCAGGCTGTAGTATTGATTGGTTTTCTGTATAATTCCAGTATGTATGTATGTATGTATTATAGGGCCATGCCGGTGGTCTGGCATGCTTTTCCCATGGACTACAACAGCCGGGAACAATCTTAACATCCGCCAACGGCATGAAGATTTCCTCTTTGGCTGGTATATGATGGAAACTCAAGCCATTGCATACTACACCAGAACAGACTAAATGTGTTCATTTAGGCTGGTCCAAAACTACAATATGATATCATTCAGAGGTTTGGGTGGGCGAGTTCAAAGAACTAAATGTGGGTGTTCTATATGCCTCCGAGATGTTGTGACTACCTGAACTATTTGGTCAGACGTGCCACATAGCTTCATAAGTTCATTCTGCCAGCAGTTAAGTGAGCGAAATGCAGTGGTAGTTTGGAAGAGACATGAGCCACCTTCTCCAGTGATCATTCATGAACACAACCTATCGCTAGAAAGGGCAACACTTGCCACCAACAGTGTGAGCCGTGGTGGGCAGGGTCTGGCTTCCTGAACGCAGAAGTGTTCCGTGGCGTTATGAAATAATGGAGCTCTCCTTTCCAAACCGACTTCAGTTGTTCTCGTGTAGTAATGTAGTATGCAGCTACCTTAACCAGCCACTTGGCATGTAAACAAATTAGGAGGATTAAAAAAAAAAAATCATAAAAGAAAGGGCTTCCTTTATCTGTGTGTGTGATTCTGCCTAAAGCACTAAGATTTATATCAAGTGGTGCAGTTGTTAATAAACTGTAGTGACGTGTGCGCAAGCCTGTGTGACTGTGCGTTTGTGTCCTTTTGTAGCATGCAATTACAGGACCAATCAAACATACATTCAAGTGATCTCACCGGGAGAGTCCTGAAACGAGTGCATTGTGAAACAGTCGGCAAGTGTACTAAATCATGTGAAAGATTAAGCGTTTTCAGTGGAAATAATGGGGAGAGCTGGGGTACTGTCGTAATCGTATGCTTGGAGGGAATCACGTGCCGAAAATGAACAGATCTACAAGACAACAATTGTGGGAGCCAAGTTTGAATATTGTGATTATTTGAATAATTACAGCTTTATTTTTGTGTTTTGTATTTTGGTTTAACAGCTCATGCATATTGCATTATGATTGTTAAATTAGCTATGTTAAAAAGCTTAATTAAGTTAATTTGTTTAATTCTTGGTGATGTGTTTTAGGTTAAAAACAGTGATGTTAATGTAGCTTTAAGAAGAGAGCTCTGGTTGCCTGAGTTAATTGCAGTTGCTAACAGCTGAGTGTGTGCAGGGCAGACAGAGGCAGAGTTTGTGCAGAGCAGTACAGTCAGTTTGTGCACAATACAACATCAGAGCGACACGGTTTTTTGACCGTAGTCTATTTTTTGAGTTTGAGAACTTGTTTTTGATTACTTTGTATTAATGAACACATTTTTGGATTAAATCTTTTTGTGATATTTTTACAACGGAGTCCTGTGAAGTTTTTCTACTCAAGGGAATATACACGAGTATGGAAAAGGTGTCGCTGAGCATCAACCACTCACAACAATGCTTTGCAATGTGAAGTGTTGTTAGCTTGTAGATCACTTATTTTAGGAACACGACTATACGGAGAAAGCATTCTGACGGATAAACTGGGCTGTGCGCTCGGTATGCATAGTTTTGGAGAGGAGCGCTGCTCATCCTGTTGGGTGCATACTTGTGTTGTCATGCATTATAGTCTCATCCTCTTCCAATGCCCAGATTAGTACATCTCCTGGTTAAAGAGGCTTGAGTGATGATATGTCTCCATGAGTCCCTGCCTGGTTTCTCATCTTCTTGTTCTGTTCCACTAACCTCCCCTGCAGGATGCTCCATGTCTACATTTATGGCAGCCACTAATGCTTATTTTCATAAGCGATTCATCTGTTAATTATTATTCATTTCATTCATCAATTGAAATTGCTCATGTTCACAACTGTCCATTTAAAAACAATGCGCACCGCCTTTTTTCGTCCTACTTCTCCCACCCAACACTCCCTGAGTCCCTGCTGACAGGTGCCGCCCACAGGATTACACGCAGTGACAATTATCACCTTCCCTCCCCCCCTGAACACAAGCCAATTGTGTTTGTGTAGATGCCTGACAAAGACGGATGCACCACGGTGGACTTGAACCTATAACCTCCATGGTGGTCAGTGGTGGGCAGGCATAGCACCGCACCACCCGAGTTTTTGAGAAAAGTCTATATGATGTTGTGCACGTTATCAGCTGATCACACAGAGGAGAGGCTTCCCTTGTAGCTCATCTGGAAACGTTTTGGATTTTACTAGAATTTTCGAGACTAAAGCCACGTGGTCCTGTTGTTGTTGTTTCTCCGTGCCACACGCGTGTCGCAGTGCAATCCGAGTGTATGTGTGTTTGGCCACTGACCGTGTGTTTTCCACGCTGGGCAGGTTGTCTGGTGTCCACTGCTCCGTGGTGGTGTTGTTTCTGTAGTGTGTCCACTCTCCGTGTGTATATTCTTGGACCAGCGCATCACAGAAAGGGAAACCACGGAGCTGGGTTCCAAACGTAGGGGTAAGGGTCGTGACGTATCGCGGCCGCGGAGCACGGGAGTAGGCGGTGCTTCCGCATGCTCAGCATGCGTCACGGTCTATGACTTGCCGAACTGAACCAGGCACAAAGTGTGTGCTTACAACTCGTTACCGGCTCAAATGTATATATGATGTATTCATTATAATGTGGAGTTGTATTTACAGTATCCAGCAAGCCAGCAGGAAGTCGGAAGGTCACAGTTTTTCTCGAAACAATATTTACGTTTAAGTGATAAATATGCCATGCAGCTTCTCAATCATGATTAATTTCATATATACGCCTACTATTGTAAAACTATTAGTATTCAGTACATTCCACAGTTTCCACAGAGTAATATTGAGGTCTTTTTCTGATAATCGCACTGTCCCTCTCCCTCTTTTTTGAGTGGTGCAAGTGCAACCACTCCAAAGAACGGCAATGTCCCTAATGTCCACGTACCTGTCCCTATGTCTGTCTCTATGTTTAGAGTACCAGTAGGGGCAAAAGTGACGCTGTGCTAGAAACACAGAGAGAGTTGCCTGCTAATGAGAGAGAGAGAGAGGTGTCTGCTAAATGCTAATTCCCCCACACAGTAACACATTTCTCGACCGTTTCGGACGCGGGGCGTCTCGCCCGACCCGGCTGGCACCCTGGGCGCGTTCCTGTAGGTCTGGAAGTTCCACAGACCCACCAGGGACCCCCACACGGAGTTGCACCACTCAGTTCACATGGGTGTGATTTTTCAGCAGAAAAGCGCTTATATTAAACGAAATACCCATACCCATAGCTTACCCGCTAAACTGATATTCGATTATAAAACCGTAAGGGGAACAGGAAGGGGGCCAGAGTGTCACCCTGTAGGATTCCCGCTAGAATCTCAAATTATTTGGCGTGTCAATGTCGCAGGTTTGGACCTTGGCTCGATCAAAATATAATAATCAAAATAGTGCTCTTCAACAGACAAGAAGGTGGCCGCACAAACTGGTAATAATAATAATAATAATAAACTTTATTTGTATAGCACCTTTCATACATAAATGCAGCTCAAAGTGCTTCACAGGGCAGGACACAAAAATAAAATACAATAAAACACAAGTAGTTAAAATTATAGAACAATGGCAGAGAACAAAATTGAGTATAAGAACAATAACAATAAATAAAAAGAAATAAAAACACCACATGCAGCAAATCAGTCAGGGCAGGGTAGGAACGTGCATAGTAAAACTCAACTAAAAGCAAGGGTGAAGAGGTGAGTCTTGAGTTGAGATTAAAAAATGTCTACAGAGGGTGCGTGTCTGAGCTCGAATGGAAGTTTATTCCAGGCTGTTGGGCCATAGAAGCAAAAAGCTGCCTCACCATATTTTTTTGTGCACATTCTTTTAGGCACTTCAAGTAGGCCAGCATTGGAGGACCTGAGGGGGCGGTTAGGGACATATCTAGGTAGGCAGTCACGGAGGTACGGAGGTGCGAGACCATTGAGAGCTTTATAGACAAGTAACAGAATTTTAAAATCAATCCTAAAAACAACCGGAAGCCAGTGCAGTGATGCCAAAACTGGAGTAATATGTTCTCTCATCTTAGTTCTAGTTAAAACTCTAGCTGCTGCATTTTGGACAAGTTGTAATCTGTCAGTCGTTTTCTTAGGCAGTCCTGAAAAGAGTGCATTGCAGTAGTCAAGCCGAGAAAAAACAAAGGCGTGGATTAGCGTTAGCAATTAGCCTTCTTCAGGGTATACCGCCACTGAACCTGGCCAATGTCTGACACTGGATTTGTTTCATTACAGCCAGGTTCATTGGTAGTGGCGCTGTCCATGGGTCTCGTACAGTGGAATAGACTAGAGCCCTGGGGGGTTATGGCCATTAACAACCATTAGCAGCTAATCGGACTATTAGCTAGGAGGCAGTTAGCCTCCCTTCACTGTGTGTGTGTGTGTGTGTGTGTGTGTGTGTGTGTGTGTGTGTGTGCGCAAATTAGTAATATAGTTTTGCCAAATCACAAGTTGGCTCAAGATTAAAGACACTTGACATGTATTCCCAATATTTCCCCCCAAACAAACACATTTTTGACAATGGCAAGGAAATACTAAAGAAACTAGCAGACTAGTCTCTTTTCCACCAGTTCAGTTCTTTTTGGTTCTTAGTCCATGAGCCAGAGCTTCAAAATTAATTATGAAATTAATTATGCAAAACCATACCTACCTTAGATTGACAATTGATTACTTACACGAAGACAATGATTTATTGTATTACAAAATTACATTTTTAAATATGCAAGTGAGGCATTATGTAGGAAATTATCCAAAATAATAGAAAATATGAAAAGCTACTACTGTGGAAGGGTTATCGTGTATTAATTTACTTGTATTGATCCTATAAACAATTTAATATAGGTCTAGTTTTTCCCACCAATTTTAGAGCTCTGTCTCATGGACCTTCATGTTGTCTGTTAAACTAGTGATTTTTCAAAATATTTCATGTCAAGGACCCCAAAATTGTTATTTAGCTGCGGACATTTACGAATAGCTGAAAAATAAAATGGGCCTAAATGGTTGCCAGCTTGTACAAACCTGTACAGAACACTGAGTAATCCTTTGTTACAAACATTTACCCAGGTACAATGACAGCACTTCTTAACCACTTAAATCCTCAATTCTTAGTGAATCGGACCTAAGTAACTGTATTTGCGATCTTATCATTGAGGTGTCCATGTTCATTGAGGTGTTTTCATTGAGTTGTTATCATTGAGATGTTCATGTTATCATTGTGTCATACTGTACGTCATAGACTACTGATGTCCCACTCTGGCCTACACACCAAAACATTGTAATCACATGATACGCCACACAGATGGTATTTGTCTTTTCTTTTATCTTCATTATCTTTTTCTTATTGAACGTTCCTCTTCATCTTTTTAAGATTGTATCTTTTGATTGCCAGATGATGTGTAAATCTTTGCATAAAATGCCTGGACTAGATTTAAAAAATCTCTCACTTTTTCCCCAGGTCAAGTCTCTGACCCTGTTTGTAACACATTACCCACCACTATGTGAATTGGAGCGCATGTATCCAGAAAACGTGGGCAACTATCACATGGCCTTCCTACTGAATGAACCTAGCATCGCCACGGACACTGAAGGTAGTGCGTATGTGTGAAAGGATTTGTGCATGCATATACACAAGTAGATATCTATTGTCTTTATTGAAACTATGTGATCAATTTCTCCGTCTCATATTGCATAAAAATCACTTTAGAAACTTTAGATATATATGTTTTGTTTTTCATGAAATAAGAAAAATATATTTGCATTATATAGCAAAAAGCTTATTAATTTGATTATGACATTTCAATGACAGATTTGAGTGGTTGTGGCTCTGACTTGGTAACATCAATGACTTCTCTTAAGCCCACCCGCTTCTTTTTTTTTATATATAGATCGCTCATCCTAAAGAACAATTAGATGTTACATTACATCCTCTGTGTCGGTAAATGTCAGCTCAATTCATGAGCGTCATTACTTTGATTCAATTTTCTGCCATGGCATCAGGTTAAAACACCTGAGGCACATCAGGATAATTGGGTTGGTCATTGTGGTCTTACCAGAAGATAATACCTATATTTATCCTGTTGGGAAATGCAGTTACCAAACGCAGCACAGCAGTTAAGATAGCTTACAGGGCAAGAAAAAGTACTCAAAAGCCTTTACATGCAACACCATCAATAATTGACAAAATATACAGCATTATACAACCTCAACAGTGCTTGCATAGTGCAGTTCAAGGAAAATACCGTACAAGAGAATGCACAGTATGCATTTCAGATAGTGCTGAACTGTTAGTTCACTGTTAGTCAGTTAGAGCAATAGGCTCTATATGCACAGCGGCCATATCGGAAATAAATTGGGCATCTTCCTTACTTCCTTCTCAGGTGTTACCAATGATGCTCTGTTCCATTTTGGTACATAGTCAGTGACTTGGGGTCCATGTTAGCTCATTAGAATATTGGTGTCCAGGGATGGTTTCTTGAGGGCGTTCCAAATGGCCCCTTACGGGTGTGTAACTCTGAGGCCCCACTCACACATAGACGTGAAACAACGCGCCGTTTCAAATAATTTCCTATGGAAGTCACGTGGTTTTGAAGCGTGCAACATGCTGCAGGGGACGGGGAGAGGGGGGAAATGAATGTGTGCGTATGGGACAGTCGTATGCTTCACGTCTATGTGTGAGTGGGGCCTGAGAGTGTACAAATGGAACCAAATGGACCCTCAACGATGGTCTCCACCCGAATAGACTGGGAAGCAAAATGCTTGCATTTAACCTGGCTCGCGGTGTAAGCCACCACACAGCGCTGACCGGAAATGTGTCCGTCTACTATTGACGTCCCCCTGCCCCTGGCCCCGGCCCTTCCCAGCATAGTTCCACCCTGTTCCCCAGCGCCATCTCCACTGGGCTCGGACCTCAACATGCACACACCTTTCCCGTCCCAAATAACAATAATAACAATACTACAAAGTACATGATGACTATGAATACTCATATTGACACCCATCCATGCATCATCCCAACTATTATAGGCAACAGAATTCCCCCTACAGTATCCAATCACCATCACCCCAAACGCCGCGCTGAACTCTACCTTTTACGTCCACTGAGTCGCGCCATTTCACCATCATCAACCTCATCATCTATCAAATTAAACCTTGCATTATTCAACATACGTTCATTAACCAACAAACCAGCATCTGTAAATGATATTATCTGCAAAGAGAAGCTTGATGTACTGTTTTTAACAGAGACATGGCTTGGCTCTGATGGAGATATTCTGTTAGCTGCAGCATGCCCTCTAAATTATAAATTCATTCACTCAGTACGTGAAAGCAGAGGAGGTGGTCTAGCAAACATTTTTTCAGACACCCTAAAATTTAAACCTCTGTGTCTAGGCAATCATTCGAATATCAGGCCACAATATTAGAGAGTCAATCCCCTGTGGTAATGATTAGTATCTACCGCCCCCAAAGTGTAATAAAGCCACATTTTTAACAGAAATATCAGAACTTCTATCTATCTGCTCCACCAATCATGACAGAACTCTGATTACCGGAGATTGCAACCTGCACATGGACATTGCGTCGGATCCTGTAGCCAAGGGCTTTCTAGATCTATTACAATCATTTGATTTCGCTCAACACATTGTTGGGCCAACCCATAAACATGGCCACACCCTGGACTTGGTGATCACTAGAGGTCTAACCATCACTATTAACGATATGATCGAGAGGCCTGAGCTATCGGACCATCTTTTGCTGTGTTTCAGTATGGCTGTCCCTGATGTTGAGAAAAATAACACTGAATATACCATAACAAAGCGTTTTTTTAGCTCTTCTGCAGCCGACGAGTTCTCTCGTCATCTGGGCCCCCCCCCTGCCCGATACTCCCCCAGTAAATGATATGGTTCAAATTTTTAATCTTAAACTAGAGTCAGCTCTTGATATGGTGGCTCCTCTGAAAACAAAAAAGAAACATAACACCAGAGTAACGCCCTGGTTAAATGAGCATACACGCTCACTGAAGCAAGAATGTCGTAGAGCTGAGCGAGCTTGGAGAAAATATAAACTCACCATCCACTTAGAGATTCTTAAAAAGTCAACAGTCGCCTATAACAAAGCCTTGCGTCTAGCAAGGCAGGCATATTTCTCTGGCATTATTAATGAGAACAAGAAAAATGCCAGAGTCCTATTCTCTACCATTGAACGACTTTTAAACCCCCCCCAGTCCTACAAGCAGTCATTCCCGGCCTCTAAAGCTAAGTGTAATGAGTTTGCATGCTTTTTTGATAACAAAATCTTTAACATTAGAACTGATATTATGAATGGTGCTGCTGCTAGCGCAAATCTTCAAACAGCAGCTAATGGTCCCAGGGTAGATCTCTTCAGGGGGAGCCTATTATCGTTTTGCGCAATTGATGAAGACGAACTCCGCAAAACCATATCACAGATGAGATCTTCCTCCTGTTCATTGGATACAATTCCCACCACCTTTCTCAAAGAGGTCTTAGACAGTGTGATTGGAGATATCCTAAAAATTGTAAACAGCTCTCTACAATCAGGCGTCTTCCCAGACTCACTGAAGACTGCCGTAGTTAGGCCCCTACTCAAGAAACACAATCTTGATCCCTCTGTTTTGGGTAACTATCGACCCATTTCAAATCTACCCTTTCTGGGCAAGGTTTTAGAAAAATGCATCTCTCATCAATTGGATGTATTTCTACAGAACAATAATGTGCACAACAAATTCCAATCTGGCTTTGACAGCACTTGTCAAACAGCACTTGTAAAAGTAATGAATGATCTTAGGGTGTCTGCCGACAAGAAACATGTATCCGTTCTCTTACTTCTAGATTTAACGGCTGCATTTGACACGATTGATCATTCAATTTTAATACAGCGTCTGGAGCACTGGATAGGCCTGTCTGGTACGGCCCTGTCCTGGTTCTCCTCCTACCTATCAAACAGAAGTTACTTTGTCAATCTAGCCGAGTTTGACTCAGACAAACACGACATCAGTTCTGGTATTCCACAAGGCTCTATTCTTGGTCCTCTGCTGTTCTCCTTGTACATACTGCCATTGGGCGAACTCATTACCAATCACGGAGTCAATTTTCATTTCTATGCTGATGATACCCAACTATATCTCTCTGTGGCCCCAGATGATCCCTGTGCTTTAGACCCGCTGTTGACCTGTCTGTCTAGCATCAAATGTTGGATGAGTGAGAACTTTCTCAAGCTAAATGAGGATAAGACAGAAGTTCTCATAATCGGTTCTAGCGAGCAGAAATAATCAATAATAAGCAGACTTGGCAACCTGACTGTAGAAAGTAACAGTACAGTAAAGAACCTGTTAATGCAATCTGTCGGTGAGCACTTATAGCATAGTTGAACAACAATAATTGAGACAGACACAATTCAGAGTTTCAGGGTATTGGAATCAAATGTCAGTGGGAACAGAAAACAGCTTCTCATGGCTTAACAGCTTCTCATGGCTTGGTTTATGACGTCCTTAAATATACAACTCAGGTATCCCACATTTCCTTGACAAACCTGGGGGTTATTATTGATTCTGAATTGAATTTTAATTCACACATTAATCATGTTACCAAGATTGCCTTTTTTCACCTTAGAAATATTGCACGAATCAGACCCTATTTGTCCTTGGACGATGCAAAAACGCTAATCCACGCCTTTTTTCTCGGCTTGACTACTGCAATGCACTCTTTTCAGGACTGCCTAAGAAAACGACTGACAGATTACAACTTGTCCAAAATGCAGCAGCTAGAGTTTTAACTAGAACTAAGATGAGAGAACATATTACTCCAGTTTTGGCATCACTGCACTGGCTTCCGGTTGTTTTTAGGATTGATTTTAAAATTATTTTACTTGTCTATAAAGCTCTCAATGGTCTCGCACCTTCCTACCTACATGACTGCCTCCCTAAATAACCGGCCCCTAAGGTCTTCCACTGCTGGCCTGCTCGCTTTGCCTAAAAAAATGGCAACTAAAAAATATGGTGAGGCAGCTTTTTGGTTCTACGGCCCAACAGCCTGGAATAAACTTCCATTCGAGCTCAGACACGCATCCTCTGTAGACATTTTTAAATCTCAACTCAAGACTCACCTCTTCACTCTTGCTTTTAGTTGAGTTTTAATATGCATGTTCCTACCCTGTCCTGACTGATTTGCTGCATGTGGTGTTTTTATTTGTTTTTATTTATTTTATGTTCTTATATTCAATTTTGTTCTTTGCCACTGTTCTATCATTTTAACTACTTGTGTTTTATTGTATTCTATTTTTGTGTCCTGCCCTGTGAAGCACTGAGCTGCATTTATGTATGAAAGGTGCTATACAAATAAAGTTTATTATTATTATTATTAAAAGGGAGAACCACTGTGCTACTGTGGTTCTGTGTGTGTTCTGATGTGTCCATGTGTCCATCAGACGGTGACGTTGAACCTGAGTTCATCACCTTCCTCTACCAGCTAACTGAGGGAGCAGCAGGACGGAGTTATGGCCTGAATGTCGCACGACTGGCTGATATCCCCAACAATGTACTATACACTGCCGCACGCAAGTCCCGAGAGCTGGAGAATATAGTGGATGCCAGGAGGTTAGTATAAGCCAACAAACGCGCGCGCACGCGCACACACACACACACACACACACACACAATACCCACCTACACACCACCCAACCATTGTAGCACAGACTAGGTTACCAGTGTCCACCTGTCCCGTAAAATATGGAATCGCCCCGTATTTGGAAACTAAAAGACACGTCTCATAATGAACTGATACGGGACACACTTTGTTCCGTATTTTATGGTTGGGGAATAAATAAGAATGACGTGGCGATTGATTTGAGACATTGAGCTAATTCTGCTGTACTACTCCTCCCACTCTGCTCTCCACTCTCGTTGCTGTGATACTGCCTGTGAGCTGCTGTGCGAACCTGGTGTCTGAGAATGCACTCACCAGCTCATTGGCTCATTTACTCATGACACGACCAGATCGAAGATCTCATCTATTCAAACCAGACCAAACTTGAAAGCATGACAAACAATAACAGTGGAGCCTACACTGTGGAGCATTGGAGCAAGGCAGCCGGCCAACGTGGCCTGTGATTATTTTATTCATTGGCCAATTCAAATTGTAATCGGTCAATAGTCGGTTTTTACCGGCTAGCGGAAACCCTGAGAGTGTATGCTGAACTCGAACACTTTTAATGAATTTCAGTGGCTTTGATCTTTGTTTGTATTTTTAACAATGTACACTTCAGTTTTTACATCACACCACACTCAGCAGTCTCATTTATGTAATGTCACAAAGACACAACATGTAGTGGCTCAGTCCAATGTGGTTTGTTTTATTTGTTTGTTTTATCACAATGCCAACACTTCGGAGAAATGTACCAATATCCCCAGAAAACCACCTGGGTAAAAAGTCAGTTGAGCCACCAAATCTTTGTCTATTGATGACTTAACACATGAAAGAACTATGGTCTTCTGGCGTTGAGAGAGACTTGTTGATAACCACAAACCTAGATCAATATACTAGGGGTGGGACTTGATTATTAATCATTACTTTAAACTTTTGCTATTTTAAAAAAATCGTGAGAATGTGGCGCAAATCTTTGAATATATATTCTTTCAGAGCGAACGTTTTCAACTCAAATCTTTGCTTCTGGGGGGTCCGTGGAACAACATATTTTCAGATGGGGTCGGGCCGGCGACCAATTACATATAGTTTTTGGGGTCCTTGACATGAAAGACTTTGAGAACCACTGACATAGAAACATGTTTTTTTCTGAAAACTGTCAGGATTTTAGAAGACATTTGTAGAATCGTCCTCAGGCCTAAATGGGTTAAAGCACGCTGCATCTGACTAATAAAAGGGAACATTTCAGTGAATTAACAATACGACATATTATTGAAGCAGGGTTCTACCCCTGTTAAGATGCAATGCCATCACCTAGACAACTTCACACATCATATTAGTGTATTATTGTAATGCTGTTGTTATCCCTTGTCTTAGGGCATATTTATAGCCTAATTAGTCATTACTCATTTCTAATTATGTTATACAGTACTATCAGAGTCACAAGTGCCCCGTTTTCACTCTGACTATTGAGGCGTCTCCTTTATTAGGACACATTCGACTAGTAGTAAGATTCTATTTTACAGTATGTGTTGGTTTGAAATATTATGCCATTCTTAAGTGGTGCAACCACTTCATTAAGGAGCTATTATGAAAGCTTTATGAAACACAGATCAGAATAGAACCAGGGATGCCATGACCATGTGATCAATATGCTTTCCATTTATCTAACCTGGCCCATATCTCAATGTTTTAATGTCCAATTAATTTGTAAATGGCAACTACTCCCACAGGGGCTGCATATGGATATGTACTGTATAGGAAGGGGAAAATCTTGCATTGAAAATATTGATTAATATTAATATCAAATTATGGGATTTGAATTGCAAAAAGATAAATGTTGAGTGTAAACGTTTGTTTCTTTGTTATGTGAGGACTGATCGATACCAACAACAGGCGGAGAGTTAAAGTTGCCAAAAGTCAATTTCTTCAGGGAAATTGTACAGTAGTGGCGGAGGTTTTTCCCGGCTGGCCTGTGGTGTTGTCCAGTAATGAAATTTCATAACCAAGTGTTGCCCAGAAAAGAAGCAAAACAAACGCTCAGTTCTGAACCATTTCACCTAATAACTGTCTCATACAATTGGTGTGTATGGATTACCGCCCAGCAATGCGTTGTCGACCATAGAGACTGAGCCAGCAGAGACTGAGTTAGACAACAGCAGTAGTATTCATAGCCCAAGGTTGATCAGAACCAAGGCAGCTGTCAGCACTTGCCTATCGGATCCATCACGGAGGGACATGCATACTGTACTGTACTGTACTGTACTGTACTGTACTGTACTGTACTGTACTGTACTGTACTGTACTGTACTGTACCTCCCTTGGATCAGGTGCTGGCCGTGGTGCTGAACTCTGTTCTTCCCTCTGGTCTTTGTCTGATTGACCTTTCAGAGACACTCCACAGCTAAACAACCAAAAGTCTATTGTGTATGTTAATTACATGCAGCCCTACAAGAGTTGTCACTGTTGTCCAATTATTCCTTCATTTTTGATGAATAAATGAATGAACCATTTCTCATGTAAACAGCTTGCGCTGAGATGGCATCTGCATCTTCCCTTTTTTTCTTTCTCCATTGACTGACATGGCCTGTGTCATTTACTCCTTCCTGCAGCAGGTGTCTTCTTAATTATAATGAGCTTCAGCATGTTGGTCAAGCCCAGAGCTACCGTTTAATAAAATAACACAATTACAGGATACATAACTTGCAGAACAGTGCCTTCTGTTTCTACCCTTCGTCAAGCTTGTAGATTGGTTATTTTAGAGAATTCCTAAATATATAATATATTTTAACCTATTCACATGCTCAAAATAAAGATGACTTACAAGTATTTGTAGCTGTATGGTTAATGGATGAAAGTACATTTTGTTCATTTACAATCGAAGTGTGTGCATGCATGCACATTTTATTTGATGAGGATTACGTAGGCGTAGGGAGAGAGTTAGTATCAGGCAGGCTCATTAACCCCTGGGCTACAATTAACGGAAAAAACTGAATATTTCTAAAAATACAAACCTCCCGTTCACGGAATTAACGGAATGTCAATCAATGTCAGTTATCTAGGGTTCAACGGAGCAAGAATTAATATTTTTTCGCTAATATCACTAATGTTGGATGTAATTTACCAAAAAACGGCCGAAATCCGCGTGATCGTGCGCTATCGTGCACGCGCGCCGTCTCTATGTGCGTCGCTGTAATTTTTTTTATATTTTGCGATGTTTTGGGGTTGATTTGAGGTTAATTTGACTTAGTTATGAAAAATATAGCATTAGTTTAGCAATCCGGACCAGCCAAGCTAGTGACTAGGGTCAAAATAATACCGGATGTTGTCGATCGTTGAACCGGAAGTGACTTGGGAAGATTTGTCTATTTTGGCCAAAATCAGCATAATGGTGCCTTCCCGCCATCTGGTGGCAATTCGAGAGAATACACTAGCAATGAAAAAAATAAAAAAAACATCTGTTCAAACCACCAGATCTTTCTATGAATGTGAAAATGATGAATTAAAAATATGACAATTTGTTACCCAAACAAAAAAAAATTGATTGGTAGTCCAAGGGTTAAGTACACAACTGCTGCACGTCGCCAGAAGTTCAAGATTTCACATTTAAGAAAATGTGTCGTCTCGATTTGAATTTATATTACTCTAGAATAGTATGATACTTTTGTCCTAAAGCCCTCCGGTGCTGAAAATGTGCGAGTACAACCAACATTAAATTCTTCGTCCAATTTTATAACCCACCAAATTGGTTAGTATTCATGGAACCGACGATGGCAAAGATGTATGTTACTCTGTTCAGCCTGATTGATAAACTGTTCTATACCTCTGTCTGTACGTAGGATGAACAATAAACCAAGCCGTTTTGACTGAACAAGTGAAAACATAACTCATCTTAGTCTATTTGCATTTTAGCTCTCTAAAGACGGTTCTCTTTTATTGTGTGCCGTATCTTACTCTATTCCAGACAGCCTGTTGGAAGCTGCTTACTCTTCTCTCTCTCTCTCTCTCTCTCTCTGTCTCTCTCTCTAAATAATCTTCCTCATATGAAATGTCTGTCAGTGCATACATGTGTACACACGCACATTCACCTCTTTCCTGTCAATCCGTGTAATCCTTCCCATATGAAATGTTTGCCTTGTGTTGGAGAGAGTCCGTTCTGTGTTCACACAGTAGAGCTGGGCTGCTGGGGGAACATTAAAAATGCCGTCATCTCAGTGAAATGTCACTGAACTTCTTTCAATATATTTGGGCTTGCAACTTTCTTTGTTCCAATAATATACTTTACCGGTGCATTTACTGGGAAATGTCACCAGATGGACTGTTTCTCACATGTCGTATCTCTCTCTCTCTCTCTCTAGGAAGATTAAAACTGCCCTATCTGATCTATGGAACATCAATGACAGAAAGTCGCTGATGAACTGGATACAGTCAAATTCAAACACCTGTCCAAAAATGACACTCGCACAAGAATGATGCACTCTGAAGGAAAACGACTATTACAGAAGCGTTAGTATTGATGTATGGATGTTCCTGTGCTGCTGTGATTCTCTCTCTCTCTGTGTGTGTGTGTGTGTGTGTGTGTGTGTGTGTGTGTGTGTGTGTGTGTGTGTGTGTGTGTGTGTGTGTGTGTGTGTGTGTGTGTGCGTGTGCGTGTGCGTGTGCGTGTGCGTGTGCGTGTGCGCGCTGAAGGAAAACGACTATTACAGAAGCGTTAGTATTGATGTATGGATGTTCCTGTGCTGCTGTGATTCTCTCTGTGTGTGTGTGTGCGTGTGCGCGCGTGTGTGTGTGATTACCTAATAGTAGTTTCATTGCCAGTTTTTATGCCATCTTATCAGGATTTTGTCTATCTGTGCATGTTCAACAGAGTAATAATTGAATTAAAAAAATACCAATTAGATTCCCTTTCTTGTCCTCTTTGAAGGTCATTGTTTCATCACCAGTCTTATATGCAAGGTTTTAGTTCACCTTAAATGTTGTATTTTGTATCCATTCATTAGACTATTATGTATGGTTGATCCAAGCATATTAATAATGCAGTCCCTATTAAACAAACTAGGAAGATTCAGCCCTATTAATGTCAGGAAAGTTTATAGAAAATAATTATTCGCCAAAGAGCTCCAAGTGGTTGGTTATGTGACAGTACGTAAAATCTGGGTATGCGCATGCATAAAGTGAATGGCAAATCGAGTGGCAAAGTGAGTTTAACATTGTTTAACGTCATTTAATGCAACAAATAGGACTTTTCTGTTTGGATGTATGTGCTTTCAAGGCCAGAAAGTAGTTTTTTGCCACTCAGTAGGTGTTCCCGCAGAACATCCCGGTATGATGATGATGTTACGCACATACCCTCTGTTGTTGTCGGGCAGAAACCTCCTATCTCCATATTCTAACATACTACAGCATCACACCAAAGCATTACAAGCAGCAGATGCGCAAGCTTGAAACACCTAGATAAATGTAGATCTCCTAGTATTGCTTTTTAATTTGACTCCTGAAATGTACGGTAACAGCTCTGTTTCCACCCGATATACCTTGGTTTAGAAGAATTTCCCTGATTTTTGCCCAAATTATTTTTCTGGTCATTTTAATTTTATAAAAACTTTAATAACATAGCTAAATATGAGGGCTAATGTATTGCCTAGCAGTTACAACCTGAAATTCCCAAATTAAGAAACGGGTTAGAGTCGGCCTAGTAGCCTAAATTTCTTTCCTGGGTTGGGGAAGAATGGAATACGATTTTGAATTAGCCTTAATAGTTCATAGTCATACTGTGAGAAGTTGTAATATATATTTTTGGGGGGGGGCTCTCTGTCTGTCTTTTCGCACGTGCAGTCGCGCACACACGCACGCACACACACACACACACACACACACACACTCCCTCTACTCTAAACTCACGCTCCGCCTTTAATTCCGCCAACTCCAGCGCTGCCCTGCCCAGCCAGCCACCGAGCATCACCGCAGAGAGAGTTAACCAGTGTCAAAGCAGATTACATGCAGGCACATCTTATCTCTCACTGGGATTCGCTCACTGTCTGCTCGGTTGAGAGTTCTCGCCTCACAGAACAATACGGTGATTATCCTACCTCTCTTTCTCAAGCTACATGTTTATTTATTCATAATAGAAACGCAGAGAACATGGATGTTATAGTCCTCGATGGACATGCAGACGGGCATTTTTTAGAATGAGTTTCCCCGGAGGAGTGCTGTTTCCATCGGCGGGGCAACTTTTCCGTGCGCCGCCCGCATCGCATCTCCACTCTGCTGCTGAACACTCAAAGGGAAAAGTTTGCCCGCATCCCGGCGATAAGCATGAGCTTCATGTGAAAACCACCAAACGAGAACATCTCCGTTCTTAAAGAGAATTAGAAAACGAGATAAAAGAAAATAAAGAAACCAGCAAACATGCAGAAGAGTGTGCGATACAATGAAGGACACGCGCTGTTCCTGTCGGTAGTTGCGCGTAAAGAAGGGACCAAGCGCGGGTACCTGAGCAAGAAGACTGCGGAGAACAGCCGCTGGCACGACAAGTTTTTCGCACTGTACCAGAATGTGCTGTTCTACTTCGAGAACGAACAGAGTGCGCGCCCCGCCGGGATTTACCTGTTGGAGGGATGCACCTGCGAGCGCGTCCCTGCACCCAAGATGTCCGCTGCGGGGAAGGAGCCGCTGGATAAACAGGTGCGAATAAATGGCTGGCAGGCGAGGGAGCGCTTCCATATAAATAGGACTTTTAAAATAAAGTCCACGATGTTGTTAACAGTTCAGCAGAGAACCCCCTCCCATGCTCTTTATAACACAACCCCTTCTCCTATCCCAGCGATTTCCTGACAATTTCACACTTGTTCATATTCAAAGCTGTAGGTTATTTATTCATCTGATTGAATCAGAATTGATTGATTGATTGAAGTATTTGTAACAGTTTGCAGAATTACAGTACATTTCAAGTACAACTCAATACAAAAACTGTCAACTGTTGAGTGGACGAGACCATAAGTATTACACTTAATTGTTTACAAGAGGGTCCACCATTTTCAATTCATCATATGTACAGACCTGTTGAATATGTGCACAGCTGTCTTTTATCACAAATGCAATGGCATAATTATGGGTTAGATTAAAAAGTCTAATAGTCTACTTTGTAGGCTATATTGATGTTTGAGTGTGTAAAGAAGATTCATTTGGAGAGAAAATGGTCAGAGAGGTGCAGTTGTAGTAGCCTATATGGTGTATGTTGTTGCCATGGAAACATTATAGGCCTACATTTCTGACCATGCATGTGTTTCACTTTGATGTCTGTGTGAGAACTTTGCTCATTTGCACATTGCTTAGTGTAAGTGTATCATCAACGATAAAGTCCTAACATTATCATGTAGACAACTATGTGTTGAGAATAATTATAATCTACAAGTTAATGGTATGGAAGGAAGAAGGAGTAACATGGGTGGATATCATCCATGCAGAAACAATGGAGCAGAACCTTCAGGAGACCATAAATTAACTTTTTGTGGGTTTTGGAAGGTGATCTGTGGACCACTAGTGAACCTATGGTCCACTGAGCCCATATAGACTTTGTGGAAGATATTACTCTGCACCACTAGCATAAATAAGAGCCATATTTTGGCATTTAGTTCTCAGTCTGTTCTTTTTCAGTCTCACCAAAGGTTGGGTAACTCTTACTCATTAACCATTCCTGTGCATTAATCTGAATCCAGTGGTCTATGGGCTCCATCACTTTTCTGACATGTAAAGCCTTTTGAATTATGTATTAACTAAGCATGATGATATGAATGGAAGGCGAATCCCTTTGTTTTCCTCCCCTTCTCTCTCTCTCTCTCTCGTTCCAGCTGTGCTGTTTAATTAGGTGTTATTTTTAATCCGCTCTCAGCTAAAAGCTTGTGTTTTTACCATGTAACCGTGTAACTTGGATAGCCATACGGTCTGGAAGATTAACCACAATGCAATGCAACAACACTTTGGTTTGCTCGTTGAGGCCTTGTGTGGAAATGTGTGCGTGCATGTGAGACTGCAATAAAAAATGAATCAAGGAGAATTCCAGAGCGCCTGCTAGCTCCTGGTTCAATTCCCTGTGCAGATAGATGAGTGGCAAGTGTGTAGGAGAGAGGAGATGAGAAGTGTATTATGTCTATATTTAATTCAGAGTGTAGAAAAATGTAACCAAACGTCTACACTCGGAGTCAACTACATAATCCTTATATCCTTAGTTAACCGGGGTTCAACAGTGGTCTGTACTCTGTCCTCTCCTTTTTTTCCTCCTCTGCACCAAATGCCTTTGCCAAAATGAGCCAATCTTTGCCTTGTGAGCTTGAAGTTCTGCTATGTTAGCTGATTGTTTGCATATTTTCGCTGAATGTTTGCCTATTATGGCATTCCCAAACATGGACACTAGAGTTCATGGGGCTAAATAAACACTCTCCCTCAGTCTAGCTCCTGCTCTTCGGCATTGCTTTATGCAGTAGATAGATCTGAGTCTGCCGACAACCTGCAGTATCACACCCCCACGTTGATCCACAGTGCACCCACACACAACACTGAGCACTGCTTTTTTCTCTCACTCTCTAATACGTGTGTGTGTGTGTGTGTGTGTGTGTGTGTGTGTGTGTGTGTGTGTGTGTGTGTGTGTGTGTGTGTGTGTGTGTGTGTGTGTCTTTCTCTCACACTCTTGTACTCAACAAAAATACACAAAACCCTTCAAATAACATGGAGAGCCTTTACATTGGTCTGAATTGTTTCCACAGTAGCTGTATGTATGTATGTATGTATGTATGTATTTTTTTATTTTTTATTTAACCTTTATTTAACCAGTAAAATCACATTGAGACTGCGTCTCTTTTACAAGTGGGAACTGACCAAGAGGCAGAAATAAAAATTACACTTCAATACCACATCATCAATGTTACATTTTGAACCAGCAAATACAACATCCATAATACACCTTAAAGTACCTATGCATAAATACAACAAGTCACCTGTCCTACTTTTAGTTACTTTTTTTAGTAGCAGGGCAAAATACACCATATACACAATCTCCACGATCTGAGCCGATATAATAAATATATAGGCATGAACATAGGCTAGTACATATCCAAACATGTGCAAGTGTTGGATTGTACATCAAAGATGATCCTTTTGAAAGTTCTAAAGGGAACTTTCAAAGCCAGTTTTAGTCTGGACTGTAGATCATTCCACGACCAAGGGCCAAAGAAGGCCAGACATTTTTTACCCCCCTCAGATTTGAATGCTGGTACTACACACCGCAGCCAAGCATTTGACCTGAGGTTTAGGCCGTTTTGGATCAGATCGAATTTAGATGAAATATAAGACGGCAGGTCACCCAGAATGGCTTTATAAATGAAAATATGCCAATGCTGAAGCCTGCGAGCTGCTAATGAGAACCAACCGACTGCAGCATACAACGTGCAGTGATGTGTTCTGAAAGGTGCATTTGTTATGAATCTCAATGCAGCATGGTATAGGGGATCCAATTTGGTCAAGGATGAGGAGCAGGCAAACCTATAAATGGTATCACCATAATCCAATTGTATGCAAAAGGCCTACATATTTATCTGTGTATGGTTATCAGGCACAACCCCTCCCTCCCCTGAAGTGTCCATCATTAATCCAAGTAGCCTATAAGTGGCCTAATTCTGCAAAGGCCATGAACCACAAACAATGTTCAAAGGTGTTCACTGCCTGGAGCACCCATTGTGCAAAGAGCCCACCAGTTTCAGTGGATGTAGTTATGTTGTGTATTAAAAGGAAATATATACATTTCCCCCCAGAGAGACCTGATACAGGGGATCAGCTGGAACCCAGCATCTTTTTTGATTGATTGATTGATTGAAATATTTATTAACAGTTTGCAGAATTACAGTACATTTCAAGCACAAACTCAATACAAAGACTGTGAGTGGACGACCCAATTAAGCATTACACTTGTTTACACATTGTTCAATTCATCAAAACATTTAGAGACGTACAAATAGACACTTCTATATAGTTGAAGAACAGAACAGGAATTCATCATAAAGGAAGCAAAAAGGGAAAAGAAACATATACAGTGAGGGGAAAGGGGGGGGGGAGATTCAGATTTTACAAGGCAATGACTTCAAATAGATTAAAACAAGCCTTTTTGGCGAGTGAAGCTGTACCAGGCTGCTTGTTTTTCTCACTTTGCTTCACAGTCTGGAAAGACTCCTTGTGACTTCTGATTGGTCTGTGGAGGGGGCGGGACAAAAGTTGTCCAATGTAAAACTTGAGTCACTTCCTGACTTCCTACATAATCGAAATACAAGTCAAATAGGACCCAATCTGAGAACCCATAGGCAAGTAAAGGAGAAACAGCGCCCTCTTTTCCTTTGAATGTGGAAGTTATGTCTTGAGAGACTAAATAGGACCTGACCAGACTGAGTGGCGAAGTGAGAAAAAGAAGATCATAACGAACAGACTGATTTCCAGGCTAGTGAATCTGTGAACTTTCAGTTTCAGGGTTGATCGTACAAACCACCAGGCCACGTTGCTGCCTATTAACTCATCGATTGCGCAAAACGCTCTAAAGCGTTTTATTAATCTCGAGCGCCGTCTGCGCATCACGCTCTAAAGCGTTTTATTGGTGTTTTTACTGTATACTGTACATCAACTTCTCTGACGCCCGGACAACACATAATGTAACACTGATCATCTCCAGAAAGATCCGCTGTGAGATCCGGGAGTTTAAAGCCCCCCACCTCCTGAAAAGAGGCCTGGTCTAACCACATTCCAGGCATGCCGTATCCATTACGACGTACTGGGGAGGCGGCATCGCCGTCCTGCACACGGCATAGACCAACGCAGATCAGGGGATCTAAAATGGAGCTACCCATTTTCTAGTGTGTGTGAAATTTGTGAATACACTCGATTACCCTTCCCCTCCTGTTTCTACATGGTTTCTCCCGAGGCATCTCTCCATCGCATTACAGTTTCTTCCCCCCCCCCCACTCATTCACACAGATCCACTCGACACAGCCCTCTCTAATTCTTTCCAACGACAACTCACCGGTCTGCCGCCTCATTCTCGGAAATATAAACCCGTATATAAACCAAGAATAATCTCCAACGGTCGATCGCCATTTCACGCACACGGACAGGTATACGCGAAACGAATGACGTATTCTCGAAGGACCGCCATAGGAGAAGCAGTATACATCTGACCAACTGTCTTTTTTTCGCCGTCGCGTCAGCCATGTTTGGACAAAGAAGCAGTATACTAGGCTAGCAGATATCACACCGTGGAACCCCCCCCACACTGCGAGTTGCGATCGATCGTTTTGCAGTTTGCAATGCTACTCTCATTCTCGGAAAAAAGATTCTCGGCAGTTGATCACCATAATCGCCATAGCGCCTTCGCCAGCCAATTGCAGTGATAAGGCGTCTGGGACGTAATCGACCCGTTTGTAATGGATAACTAATACAATCCTAAGCTGCGGAAGCCATCGTGTTGTCTGTCATTTTGTCGAAATCACAGCCAGCCGGGCTACGCTTATCGCTCCTGTGGTTCATGTCCAGACATGTCGTGGAACCCCCCCCCCCCACTGCGAGTTGAGTCGCTCCTGTGGTTCATGTCCAGACATGTCAACCTCTCAAGTCACTGTTATGCTATCAAACGATCTGTTGATTTTGTTTACTGAGACAATGATCACATATGTGCATAGAATCATCATCATCATGACGTTATCATGACAGGCAGATATAAACATAAATAAATTATCATATACATACTACACACTGAATGAAAGCCCTAAATGTCTAATTTTAGGAGGAAAACAAATAAAATACACATATCCCATATACTGTTTGTCAATACTAGACTATTGAATCCATTTCATTTATAAAATTCTCTTTTTCAGAGAGAACTTTAGCCCATTCTGACCTGAGATCAGATTCATACGAGGTTTCCACTGGACACACACTGGTCTGATTAGAGAAAGCATGGACCTATAGAACTATTATTCACAAAATAAGGCATATAGCGACATGTACATACTATATACCGTATGAAACAGAAGACTCTCTGCTTTCATAAGAAAAAAACTAATACTGTAATAATAATAAAAATCACACCCATGTGAAGTGAGCAGTGCAATGTTGTGAAGTGAGCAGTGCAACATTGCACTGCTCACTTCACAGGGGTGTGATTTTCATTATTATTACAGTAGAAGTATTTTTCTTATGAAAGCAGAGAGTCTTCTGTTTCATACGGTATATAGTATGTATAGGCCTTATTTTGTGAATATTTAGTTGTCAGTTCCTTGTCTTGTCTAAAATACTCTGAGGATTTCAGAAAATGCATGGACCTGAAGAACCATTATTCACAAAATAAGGCCTATAGCGACATGTACATACTATATACCGTATGAAACAGAAGACTCTCTGCTTTCATAAGAAAAATACTTCTACTGTAATAATAATAAAAATCACACCCATGTGAAGTGAGCAGTGCAATGTTGTGCAACACTGTCTGTCAATGTCTGTCAACTTCAACCTTCCATATCTCTGCTGTTTTTTCAAAAGAGCAGCGTGCAGTGAAAAGCAGGTTTTAGAAAAAGGTCAATATCTCCAGAATGGAAGATGGTAGAATCATATTTTTTTTTTTAAATTGAAGTGGACTAGTTTGGCTTCCTTTTGATTTATGCAATGTGCGATGTGCTATAAGAGGCCCCTCGCTGTGGGCCCCTAAAAAGTTAAAAAGTCCAATGTTAATCGCTTAGCAGAAGCAATCCTGAGTAGAATTTCAAAAGTTAGCAATCAATGTGTTAATGGCCACTTAAGTGATCATTCAAGAGAGTGTCTGAGAATCTGAGGGAATAGCATAGCATAGTCTGTCAAACAAAAGTTGCCGATCCACAAGCTCACAACACCTTTAAGCTTGTAGAGCGGTTATTTTTGCCACGTGACTCCATTAAAGGGATTGTGACATAAAAAAAAAGGTTTTGGAATTGTTCTTGTTTTTTTTAGGTTTTCTAATCTCAATTGCACCCAAAAAACATGAACTTTTAACATTCAGTAGATTTTCTGTGATCTGGGGTTTTCTGGCTCAAACAGGTGGTCTGATTTGCCGGCAGTAAGTGACATCACTTACTGCAAATCCCATATATGTTAATGGTATTTGCCAGCAGATGTCACTGTTTCACTGTGTTGCCTGTTTTCATTGTAGCTCAAAAGGCCCCAAAAGCCCCAAAGAAAACTTCAGACCACAGAAAATCCACTGAATGTTCAAAGTTCAGGTTTTTTGCGTGTAATTGAGGTCATAAAACCTAAAAGAAAAAAGAAAAAGAAAAAGAAATGAAAATGAATGTCATAAAACCTTTAACGGGCCAGTGAGGCTTTCCAAAGTTGAAGCACGGGGCCCTAGTGGTAAGAGGAAGGACTGCAGGCGGACCCGTGGATTCATGACGAGGAAACCCCGTGCAGCTGGGCTTTAACATTGAGCTCCCGGTTGCACTTCCACATTTGGGCACTGGGGGGGGGGGGGGGGGGGGGGCCAGATCAGTCTCTATCCTTTTAATACTCTATGCCGGACTCCATGGGTACAGGCAGCTAAATATAAATTGGGCTTATGGGTTGAATCTTCTGGTATGCTTGATTGTAGACACTAAAGGGAAGCATTCTCCTTCCTGGTTGCAGCCACTGCAAGAACAAGTTTTGCGTGTCAGATCTGACTTCCTGGTGAATGCGTGTGTGCATGTGCACCAGCGATCATGTTTGGCTGGTAATACCGTAATTGGCACTTTCTTTTTAGTTTTTTATGGCAAAAGACAGAAAATATAATTCCCTATGGAAGCCAAGGCCGGTAAAAAAAAAAAGGAACCACGACAATTCATTACTACCACTGCAAAAAAAATCACTCACTCACTCACTCACTCACACAAAAACACACACACACACACACACACACACACACACACACAGGCACATTCACTTGAGAGGGCAATACACAGCTAGATGGAGATTGGCACATATGAGAAGAATCACAGGGGTCTGCTATGAAAAATGTAATGAAAACAAGGTCAAATGCAATCTGTGCAATATCAAGTTGTCCTACCACAAATAAATAACGATGGACACATTTGAAGATGAAACAGCAAACAGAGATGCCTAAAGACACACAACAGTGTCCCATTTCTAGCCACGCTGCAAGGTTGTGTCGTCACTGAGCCTATCACAGAAGGATCATTTGTAAGTTGTGGAGTACCCTTTGATTGCCCCTTTTGAAGACAATGCGTTCTAAGAAATCACACACACACACACACACACACACAGTCACACACACACACACACACACACACACACACACACACACACACACACACACACACAGCAGACACACACACAGCCAAGCACACAAAATGCACCAATTTAATGTTATTAATCCGCTTGTGCAAGATTAAGCTGTTAGCTCTATTCTTTATATTACTCCTTTTTGCAGGAAGGGACCGGATCTCGCCGTCTTTCCCTTTTTGTTCAAATAGTTTTAGATCAAAAACAATCCGTAACTGTTAGGCTACATTTCTGCACCTGCTTGTCGTTCATGCTTTGAAAATGGATATGGCCTTTTTATGGCTGCTGGTTTAAAATCCTAGCGGAACCTTTGAATGTGCATTGTGCACAACTGCACATGCACATGTGTGTCATAATTAGAAATTAGCTTTCATTTGGAAGTTCCAGTAGTTATAAACGCTCCTCAGAATGTTGCATTTACATGTCGCCCTCAGTAATAGTGAACATCAGGGACTAATTCATTACACCCTGGGCTGCTTTCCATTTCCCCCCATTGTTTATGCAAAGTGTCATGATCATTATGAAATGTAATAATGTCAGATCAGAAAATTCGCACCATTTGCACTTGCAGTGATGCCAGGCCCATATCTGTTCGGAGTGACGAGAGGTGAAAATTAATATGCATAGATGTGCTGGAGTGTCCATGCATCTACAGTATCTCTCTGCCTCGATGCTACATAAGATGAAGTGCACCTTTAAAAGGGATGCATCACCTTCAGGGATCCATTTCTTGTCCACAGTTGAATCAAATCTTAAGGCAATTATGGCTCTAATGTTGAAATGAGTTCTCGAGGGGGGATTCTCCAAATGAGTGTTGGTGATATGAGCACATACTGGGAGAAGGTTACTCTGTGCTTTTGGTTTAGACTGTATTTCGTACACAGCAGAAAACTGTGCATTAATAAATAAATAATGCATTAGGCTCATGCACACATGCGCGTGCGCGCACACACACACACACACACACACACACACACACACACACACACACACACACACACACACACATACACACACATATACAAACACACCAATCAATGTATTGAACATCGCATTCTGACCTCGCTGGTGTTTTAGGGGAGGCCCTTCATTGATAGAATCTCTGGGGCCATCCACCTTCTTAGATGTTATTTATTATATACCCCCCCCCCCCCAGGTACTGCTATGGAGTGACACACTTGTGCATACACGGATTGCGCACGGGCACACACACACACACATTTCAGGAAGACATTTCATAACAAAACCATGGAGAGGGATTGGGAAACGGGTGCATTGACAAGAAGTGTATTAGACCTGAGGACGATTCTACAAATTCCTTCTAAATCTTGACAGTTTTCTGAAAAACCTCATGTTTCTATGTCAGTCGTTCTCAAACTATTTCATGTCAAGGACCCCCAAAAATATATGTAATTGGCCGCCGACCCCCATCTGAAAATATGTTGTTCCAGGAACCTCCCCAGAAGCAAAGATTTGAGTTAAAAACATTCTGACAGAATATATATTCAAAGATGTGTGCCACATTTTCACGATTTTTCAAAAATAGCAGACCTACAAGTTCATAGCGCGGCACTATGAGCTTGTAGATCTGCTATTTTTCAATAGCTAAAGTATAACATAATACTTTAAAACACCCAACAGGGGTTCCCGCCCAGAATGGATTAAGTAAAAGTAGCAATACTGCAATGTAGCGTAATGTTTTGACATATTTTATGTTGGCCTAAGAGGACTAGAGGAAAGGCCATGGGGTCCCCAAAATAAATAGTGTTCGGGTTCATCCTCAGATGGACCACTGACATCATCATGCTGAGACATTACTTTAACAACAACTGCCCTGGAGTACTGGCGCTATGCTTCACTGCTGTTGTTGCCATTATAATAATAATAATAATAGCTCAGATTTATATAGCGCTTTTCTAAATACCCAAAGCGCTTTACATGGGAACACCAGGAACAGACTTTATTAAGAAAAAAAGATCAAAGCTAAAACATAACAGATACAGGGTTAAAAAGATAAAAGGATAAACGAGACCTCAACTGGGGAAGGCTATTCTGAAGAGGTGTGTTTTGAGTGAGGTTTTGAAGGAGAGGAGTTATACAACTTATGCCCTCCTGAAGCTCACGGTTGCAGGGCTTCCCCAACAATCCCTCGTTATTTAGATTTTTGGTACCAGTTGATAATCAGTAATGTCTTTGTATATTTTAATTACAGTATTTGTCATAATGTCATCATTTGAATTTTGAATCCCAAAAAACATAATTAAATTATTCATCGCAATTATTTGTACAACAATTCAACTAAAATTGTTGTGCATTACATGAAAACAAACAAAATTTACCTGAGTTTTATAGCTGTAAAGTGATGCTTCTTTGTGACAGTGCCTTCTCCTCAGTGGTCAGTGACTTAAGATTTGTTTTTCATTTGAAAAAAGGATGACGAGGCAGATGATGGGAAAATAAACGGAACCAAAACTGTGACCCGAAACACATGACGCAAGGGACTTTATAATACTGTAACTAATTTTGAGTGTGCATTCCCTCCATTGTGCCTGTGTCATGCTCCATGTTGCATGGTGTGTGACACATTCACTTGTGCCACTGCCACAGCATCAATTTTTTCAGCCTCGATGGTGATGAGGCTGACAAATGGATGCCCTCATTTCACTAAACCATTCTCCTTTACATGAGCATGAAGACATTCACGGTGAACGGTAGCCTTGTTCCCAACCTTGTTGAGGAGAAATGCCTGGTTGTGACCTACTGTAATGCAGAGCGTGTCTATGGAGAGGGACATCTCCGTTGTATGTTGTATGTACCATACAGGTTTCATGCACAGGGGATATAAACAGTTATGTAAAGCCTCAATGTAACTTTCTTGGGTGGCACTTCTGGCAAATTCAAGTACTTCCATTTAGACACTCACCCGGCTGCGAATATTGTATTCGTAGGCGATCATTTCCAAATCTATGACTCATGTTCCGAGCATCGCTGGGCCGGCAACTGCAAAAGGACAAACTTGATTTGACTGCAAAAGACACGCATGGATGTACAGTAGGCGCTGCACGCAAGGATCATGGATGTATATTATTAAGCTGCTTGTATATGTATCCATTAAGAGTATCCAGCCATTTATTTATTCAGGTAAAAGCCATTTATTTATGCAAGTAAAATCACTACTAGTAGTAGATAAGGACAGCACCACCCGCTTGGGCGGAGCTTCACCTTCTAATACAAACAGTTCAAATCCAGCTGTTACCATTATTTTTCCAACAACCACAGACTACGTTTTTACTATTTTTCCCAACAACCTCCAGACTACTGTTAGGTTTAGGCATAGTTTTTGTGAGGTTTAACAAACAGTTCCAGTACTTTTTAAATATTGATGAATTATATTCTTAACCTACAGACACATGCACTGCACATATTTAAGTTCGAGTTCAATACAATATTCTTTGCAACATTTTGTGCAGATATCTGCTTAGGGCCTGCCTGCACTAATGAAACCATGTCTTACTTTGCCATGTAGTATTGTGTAGAATAGATCAGGGTTCCTTGAGAGGGTAACTTACTATAGCTCTAATGCCAAATGCAACAGCATTAGAGCTATGGACAAGAGCTAACTCTTTACTAACCCTTAGTGATAAGTGTTCAGGAAATACATTTATCACACTGTATTTCTATCAGAAATGCATTTTTCATATGATAATTCTGTCAGAAAGACAGTTACCAGACTGCTATTTCTGTCAGAAATACATTTATACTCGGGTGCTTAAGGGCTGTGTGGCTGAGCTAGCACCAGTATTTCCCACCATCTTCAGCCCGTCTCTGGCCACATCCTGTGTCCCTGCATTGTCTCAAAGCAGCAAATATAGTTCCGGTTCCCAAGAAACCAAATGTCACTGAACGACTACAGGCCGGTGGCACTCACCCCTATCGTCGCGAAATGCCTTGAGTTTTGTGCCTTGAGTTTTGTTGAGTAGACGATCAGCATTACTGTGTAAAAATACGTGTATATCCGAATTATTGTAACTGTTTGAAAAGGTGTCATATAATCCCATGAGGGATGGGCCATGAGGTGGCATGACACTTAACCCATTTAGCGCTAGCATTTATTGAAAAATTAGGATCTAATTTACACCAGCAATTGTTTTATTCTAGCTCTTATTTTGAAAAGCCACAGTTCCAGACTTCCGGTAGGGAGCTTATCCCAGGAAGTTTAACAGGTCCCGTTCAACTGTTGTTTACAATGCCAACTGGCTAGGTCTCGGCCAGCAGGTGAGGTGAGCGGTAAAAATACCCTTGTGACGTGTGCATGCGTGCGAGTGTGTGTGCACATGTGTGTGTTTTAATGTATACATGAAAACATCCCACCTTTAGTAAAGAGTGGAGCCTCTATCCTCCCACTGTAAGGTAATCCCGGATCACTGTGTTGTGCAGTCGCAGAGCACTGCCTGTAACTGTTTACATATATACCAGTAAGACGCCCTGATGGCGAGAATTGTGCATCCGCCTAGGCTGGTGCTTTGGAATGGGGGTGTCAGATCAACATATCCGCCTGGGTGACAGCAGACTGCTGGGCGAGCGCTGCCGCTTTGGCATGGGGGGGTCAGATCAGCATATGGAATGAATTCTGTACAGGAGCGTGAGAGTGTAAAGGGTTTGATGAGGTCAGATCAACATATGGAATGTCAACATATGGTTGTATTCTGCAGTTGGTTGGTTCTCATTGACATCTCGCAGGCTGCATCATTTAAAATTGGTATATTTTCATTTATAAAGCCATTCTTGGAGATTTGCCCCCTTACATTTGGTAAAAAATGGTCTAAATCTCAGATCAAATGCCTGGCTACCGTGTGTAGTGCCAGCCTTCAAATCTGAGGGGGGTAAAAGTGTCTTGCTTTCTTTGGCCCCTGGTCGTGGAATGACCTGCAATCCAGACTAAAATTGGCCTCAAAAGTTCAAAAGAGTCATCTTAAATGTACAGTCCAACACCTGCACATGTTTGGACATTTGGCCTTTGCATAGGCCCTTATATAATTTCTTTCCTGTTTTAATATGTACATTGTGTATATATTTCTTGCGCCGGGTCATTGTTAGTTTACGATTGTTGGAGAGTTGTTGTATACTTTGTATAGATCTCTTGAGGTATGTCATGGATGTATTATTTGGCTGTTGTGAAATTTGACATGTATACTATGTAGCATTGAAGTGTAATTTTGTTTCTGCCTCTTGGCCAGTTCACACTTGTAAAAGAGACTCCGTCTCAATGTGTTTTTACTGGTTAAAAATAAATAAAAAAGTAAATAAATGGAGATCTAAGGGTAGCGTGTAGCGTGTTTTGAGTGTACAGGGTTTGATGAGGTCAGATCAACATAGGAAATGTCAGAACAAGTCATCTTCATATATGGAGATCTAAGGGTGGCAGCGGGGGCAGTGTCTTGAGTGTACAGGGTTTGGGGTTCGGGCCTTAATTTTCGGGCCTGTTGAGAACTTTAGTTTTCGCAACTGCCGGGCACTAATAACTGTGGAGCGGGCCCGCCTAGAGTTTGAATGGACAGGTATCAGTCAAAAGGGAGACATCGAAGAGGAAGGACGGGTGTGGTGGGATCAACAAATGGAATGTCAGACAAGGTCAGCTACGTACATATATGGATATCTATGGTTTGAAGTTTGAGGTCAGATGTATGGCTATCCAGGGTTTGATAAGGTCAGTGTTGTGATCTTCATGTATGGAGACAGTTGAAGACTGGGAGACACGAGGCGTGACAGCCATATAGGTGGCATGACGGACGGACGGACTGACTGACGGACAGACTGACTGACAGGTTCTGCAGGTTTTCATGGTAATCTGCAACCTACAGTCGCAATAATCACATGTAAATATGTGTTTTTGCATGTCTTACTGTATGTGTGTTTATGGCCTGCATTAATGGGTTTGTTTGTGTGCTTATGAGCGTGTATGTGGTGGTCCCGCGGTTTGTGTGTGTGTGTGTGTGTGTGTGTGTGTGTGTGTGTGTGTGTGTGTGTGTGTGTGTGTGTGTGTGTGTGTGTGTGTGTGTGTGTGTGTGTGTGTGTGTGTGTGTGTGTGTGTGTGTGTGTGTGTGTGTGTGTGTGTGTGTGTGTGTGTTTTGGAGGAAGAGAACAGCATGGAGAGCAATGGAAAAGACAACCGGGTGTGGGCTGTTGATTGCCACATTAGCTGATGTACCTTTAACAGAGTGCACTGGTTATTATGTAAAGTATCTCAACTGTCACTTGTATCACTTCAGTTTGTATTTCTGCAGATAGTTAATTGTATTTATCATGCTTTGGTGTGGACAGCCCATTGTTCTTTATCTCTGCCTGATTGGCATATATTATGTTTATCACTCCAGCTTGTGCTCTGTATCAGTCAAGTTTCTTTGCTCAACACAAAAGGTACTACACAGCTAGCACTCGGGTGACGCAGTAGTAAAGTTCCTGCCCACCACCACAGAGGTTGTGGGTTCGAATCCACCGTGGTGCATATGGCTTTGTCGGGCGTCTGTGCGAACACAATTGTCCCGTGTTCATGTTCAGAAGAGGGAAGCAGGCGGGGAGGGTGACATTGGTCATTTCACGTAATCCTACGAGCTGGGGCGGCACCTGTCAGTGGGGAGTGTTGGGCCGTATATGGAGAATGACAAGTATGACGAAGGCTCTATGTCCTCCAGGTGGGGGGCGGGGCTCCTCACTGGGGGGCTCTATGTCCTCCAGGTGGGGGCTCCTCACTGGCAGGTGAGTGAGTAGGATACAACACAGAAATTTGTGTGGGGACACGGGAGGAATCCATGTTATATCTCTCTACGATGCTCATGTTTGGCTTACACTACAGGAATCAAGAATCATGGAGTAATGACACTGTCTTGTTGTGCACAGTACAGCGTGTGTTCCTGCTACTGGTTTCATTATCTCTCCTTCCTACAGATTAGAGGCTCATAGACCCACTGAATCTGTTGGATGACATGATTTTCACCCTGGCTCCTGAAATTGCATAATTACAGCACAGGTTCAAAACACTACAATGCCACTATTCCTGACAGACTGTGACTGGCTGTAGCTATTCCAGTTCCATTTATATTAGTGGCCCCACACCGTAATTCACTAAACTCTTTATATTTATACTTTATATTGATAGTGGTGGTGGGGGTTTCTGGAGGTCTTCGTCATCATTTGTATTTTCAATAGGCCTATCTTATTACTGAAATGTGCAGATGCGACTATGGCCCGATTCTGCTACAAAACAGTGATCCAACATCCTAGTAGAGGCAGTATAATAGACTTTGACTATAGCTTCATCAGGAGTGTACAGACACCCTGAGGGCGAGGTCGCGTGCACGCATCCGCCAGAGACGAAGAGTTTGTCGTGTATTTGCGCCCAGACATATAGGCATTATACTATACAGTAGGCATATATGTATAGATATATATAGAGTTGGGGACACAATCTGCGATAGAGATGTGGAGAGACCCAGTAAGCTGAACCAGTGGGAGGAACTCAAATTGGGTAGGCAGGATGCAGAGATCCACCCTTCCCCCTTCATGGAGAGTACGTACAAAGTACAAAGCCTTGACTATGTCTTAAGATGTTTCTGTTCTCATCAAGTCATACATATATAGGATACCTGTATTTACATCCACAAACACAATGGTATGATATGTCATGTATTTCATATTTGCAATAATGAGGAGTTGTTTAGATACATAGCTCATGTTTAATTAAGTCAGCCTATATTCTTATTATGGTATGAACATGAGTGATACTAAGGAGAGACATTCCTGGCCTGGGTGCTGGACACAGGTCGGACGGGTCAACTGCGGGAGGGCTAGGAAACAAAGCCTCTGTTCATTATAGCATGTGGTTGTGATTTGGGTTTGAGCACACACACATACACACACACACACACACACACACACACACACACACACACACGCACATGCACGGGATTTGGTATGTGTGGGAAGGGACCCACAGAAGTATATAGGAGCCTCGCGGAAGGAGGAACGGGGCTTCTCAGAGAATATTGGGTCCTGTGTGGTCATGATTGTGGCAAGCTCATGGTGTTCTTCAAATAAACTCAAAATGAGAAAGAAAAGGACACTGGATGGACCTCACTTTTTTATACAACCTGCATGGCATAATTTCCACCTTTATCAACATCAATAAACTACAAATCTGGCGAGCTAGCTATACGGACGCTTTCAGCCTGTTATTTTTTTTTTTTTTTGGGGGGGAACTTGGTAAGTTACTGGCTATACTTACTGCGTTTCCACAGAACAGGTTAACGGAAAGAACCTATATTGATTTGGCGGTGGATGCAGATAATGGTGGAAATAGTGCCTTTGATGCAGTGAGAGTCCATGATGTTACTTTGTTACTAGGAATTGCGATTGCTATGAATAAAGTAAATTAATGTAAAAATGTAAAACTAAATAAAAGTGAAATTAAATGAAATTAAATAATAGTGAGATTAAATGGAATTGAATAACAGTGAAATGGAATGAAATATAATACACAACTGAAATGAAAATGGTAAATGTGATGTGCCGTGCGCATGCACGGCCGGCGTTTCTCTGACTTGGTGGAGTTGGGCCGTGCGCTAGTCAATTAATTCCATCGTCGTGCGGTGAATGTCTGCTGCAAACCTATTCGGTTATACAATCTAGTCTGGGGGTACCGCACCTTTGCGTCGCGGGTGGAACGGTGTGATTAATTTTCTTTTGTATATGTAACATTGGCATGGACAGGCACAACCGAAGAAATGCGTAACAAGACAAACACATAACAAAGCAGAATGTTTTTGGCCAGTCTTAGTCACTCCGGTGTTAAGCTGGGCTGTTGAAATGGTGCAGTCTTAGTCACAGTTTGTGTTAAGATATTGTAGCCTACTCTTAGACACTTTTCGTGTTGAGATGTTGTACCCTTAGACACTTTTGGTGTTAAGGATGATGGATACCCTTAGACACTTTTGGTGTTAAGGAATGGATGGAATGGATAATGGTTTTGTTTTGTGTTTGAATTGTTTTTTTGTCCTCCTATGCATGTGTCTTGTGTGGGTTACGTGTGAGAAATTAAGGCGGATATTGGGGTGCATACTGCATAGTGACGCCGTGAGGTGCATAGTGTCACCGGGTGCATAGTGTCTAGGGTGCATATAAAGATACCATGATACTTGTGATGAGATGATTGAATTGGAGTTGAATTAATATGGGGGAATGATTTAATTGAAATTGACTTGATATGATGGAATGTTTGTGTTGCATGGTGTAAATTGTGTGTAAATCTGTCTGTTAAGTTGGGTGGTCTGCCTATTTTGTCTGTGTGTTTGTTTTGTCTCTGTGTGAGTGTAATGAAGTTGGGAGTGGAGTATGTTATATGGTTGAGGTGGTGTTATACTGCGACTGTATATTGTTGATGGTTGTTATATGGAATAGGGGCTTGTGTAGCCTATTACATGTTGGCCTATGTGGAGTGGAAATGGTTGGTCTCTCTCTCTATGCGCTTCTCGGCAGGATAGTGCCGAGGGGGGTTTGGGAGAGGAGTGTATGGGTATGATCCACACGCACTCTGCAGTGGGGAGTAGAAGTACTCGATTACTTTTTGCTGCATGCATGTGTGTGCTGCTGCTCCTCCCTGCCCGCTCTCCTCAGTATTGAGGGGGGTGGGGCGGGGACGGGGGGCCTGCAACGCATGGCGCTGATGGGGTTTTGTTGAATGTTTTACTCCGTGTCAGAGTGGCCTGTGTACCGTTGCCTGGGTGGTTAACTGAGGGTTAAGGATTGGAAGTGCAGTAGGCTATGGTTAAAACATGTTCCACAGGTTTTAAAGGGGGGATGGTATATTGATGGTATATTGATGGTATATTGAGTTGGGTTGGAACATTTATAATAGGTTTATAATAATAATAATAATAATAGGTAATATAATAATAATAGGTAATATTTGAACAATTGAAATTTGGAAATTAATAGGAGGTTAATAAATAACTGGATGAATGAACTAAAGTAGATAAGGGAACTATAAAATGGCTATTCACGTACGGTAGAGTGTACATACGTAGGAGTGTGGAACTATTTGAGAAATTGTTTAAACAGTTGCTTTGAGTGAGAAATCTCCATCTACTCATTCTATGAGTTGGTTGTATGCAAATGAGTGTGTGGAATGTGGGGGTAGCTATTATGGTTCCCCATGTGAGAGAGGACACGGCACATGAGTGTGTGAGTGCATGAGTCAAGGGGGGGTCATTCTCTCCTTATAGTACTGTGGAAGAAACATAATAGGCTACTTCTACCTTGTCGTATTGTGTGATGCGAGTGAGTGTGGTCGAAGGGGTGGAAAATCTTCTCATTTAAAAAAGGCATAGCGATGGTAGACTTAATTGTCTGCTGTTGACATTTTTTTATTTTTGGTGGTGGATAATGATCGGGTACACCTTAAGGTGTCAGGAGAAACAGCAATGTTTGCCAGGTCATATGAAGCTTGAATTGGGTAGACGTTGGCCAGGGGTTTAAATGAGAAGATATAACAAGCCTGACAGTGATTGTGAGTGAAGGCCCATGTCATTGAGGGTTATTTTTTAAGAATTGGAGAAGTGGTACTAATGACATCGTTTTTGTGTTCTTATGTCCAAAAAACAACAAAGGCCAAGGCAAGGACTCAGACAAAAGACACAGAGGCCTGGTCTGGATGGAGAGGGAAAGTAGTGAATTGTCCCATTTCTTGTGGTATGGAACAACTTCTGGGAAATAGAATAGGCAGTAGATCTGATATAACATTTGGACAGATAGTGTCACTGCAGTTGCTTTTGTGTTAATCTGGTACTCATTTAGTGTTGAGGATGAGTTCTAAGGAAATTCTAAACCCAGTGGGAATTCTGGAGCGGGATAACCCCGCCGTTGTGGGTATTGCTGTGATTTCAAAGAAATGGAATAAACGCTGGCCTGACATTGAACAGCGATGGCCGGTAACGGGCACTTTCAATGAGGACATTATTAGAACTATGGGGGTCCTTGTCCGTACGCATAGAGCAGGACAGAAAACGGAAGCCCGAACAGTGAAGCGTAAATTTGAAATAGCAGTTTTAGATTTGTTTAGTGACGTAGGTCAAACCTTGGAAAAAGCTCGTAAGGACCAGGAGTCAGTACTAGTTGAGGCAGGGCAGGGGCAACGAACCGCCGACCAGACCTGCAAGGACAGCCGGCGTGATGACACCGCTGGCCAACAAAGTTGTGCTATCAATCTGGGAGCAGACGACTGCAGTAGGGACTCAGTGAATTCTGAGGTGAGCGTTGATGACGACAGTGACCAGGGGTCATTTGAGCGACAGCCAGAACATCTTGCTGTCACCCGACACTATGATATGGATGAGCGGGAACGTGTTGGCAACAGGAGGGAAGAAACAATCACTGCTACACAAATGCCTGTGATAATTGAGGGTCATAACCTGGTCTATTGTCCATTTTCATACGTGGACGTAACAGACATTGTAAGTAAACTGCCGCCGCTCTGTGACGGAGCCTATGCCTGGATTACTACGTTCGAGGTACTTTTGGAGGGCATTCAATTAACAATGGGTGATTTTAAGAAATTGATTGTCTGGCAAGTTGGTTTGTGTGCACTGGACAATGTTTTCAATTGTGCAGGACTTCAGAGATACATTGAAACAACTGTTGATGATGGGGACCTTTTTGATGCGTACAGGGGCCGACTCTGGCGTGTTTTGAGGGCCCTCTTTCCGACTAATATACACCCCAGCAGTATTATTATTGATAACATGAGTGAAACTGAACACCCAAGAATTTATGTGGACCGAGTGTATCAGAGATGGAGATCAGTCACAGGAAACGATCCAGACGTAAATAAATTTGAGCAGGTGGTCTTCAGAGGCACGGTTGAACAAGGGTTGCCTGAAACAGTGCAGAGGAAGTTAATGGGGGTTGTGGGTCTTACCAGCATGACTAAAGCGATGTATATAGACCATGTTGCACATTATGTCGACCTGTACCGAAGAAAGTTAACTACTCAGACAGAACAAGATGAGGAGAGGCAGAGGGCTTTGACTCGTGCCCAACTGGCAGGACAGATGGTGGTTAGTTCAGATAGTCAGCAGCGACCGCCACAGCCCAGCCAGGTTGAACCCCGGTACCTCCCATACTCTCCTCTGCCAGGGGTTAGACCACCTAGACGTCAAGGACCGGGTAGTAATTCCCATGAGAAGAACCAGAGTGTTTGTTACATATGTGGAGAATTCAGTCATTTCTGGCGTCAGTGTAACCGGGGCGACCGACTGCAACCTCCGCAGGGGTGCAGGGGTCATACTGACGGTAGACCCAAATCAGGATGTTAAAGTCACAGTATGCATATTTATGTGTGTAGGGGGGGAGCTGAACGGGGACAGCTAGCAGCCCCCACCCACGCTGGGCCGATGTGTACATGTCAATGTGTTCACAGGTCCGTGGGGGAGGAATGACAGAAGACCGATTTTGTATTTCAACTTAGAGGTTTTTGTTTTTATTTTGTGTGTTTCAGTACATGTAATATTCGGTGATGTGCATTTGTCAATTAGTTATGGTTATATTGTTTTCAGGTATTATGTGTTGAGTTATTGTTTGATGTTTATTTGTTTGTTTTATTATTTGTGGCATGTTTTGAGTGTCAACTTTTCATTTACCGGTATTTGAATTTAATCAATATAGGAATTTGATTTGGTTTAAATAGGATTTCAGTCGTATGAGGAGTTTCATTTCTGGGTTACCACATGGTTCAGTTTCAAATCTATCTACAAAGGGTTTGTCTGTTCTAATTATGATGCAATTTAGGTGATTAACAAGACGCTCCTGTGTCAAGGGGGGTCCGAAATTAAGGTGTGCCTATCACGTCAAACTAAGGTTTAATGATTACATTTTGAAAAAGGCAGGTGATGAATTCTGATGCTGTAATTGTTTTTATCTGCTTATACTGAAGTTACAGAAGTTTGCTTTAGTTTATGAGTAAGGTCAATGATAGTATTGATTGAGTAATAGTTTGTTATAGTTTGTTCCTTTGTGTTTAGGTTAGCTTGAATTATTTCCTTGTTTTATTTTGTGTAATAAGCTGTTTGTCTCTCCAGGGGGTCAGGTGGAAAAGAGGATTTGTGTGGTTCATTGGACGGGGGTCTGAAAAATTATCTTATCACTTATTAGTTATGTTAATTTGTAGCTCGTCTGGGCACCGTTAATTGTCCTGACGCGTATGAGCGTCAGGAAGGGAGGATATGTCGTGTATTTGCGCCCAGACATATAGGCATTATACTATACAGTAGGCATATATGTATAGATATATATAGAGTTGGGGACACAATCTGCGATAGAGATGTGGAGAGACCCAGTAAGCTGAACCAGTGGGAGGAACTCAAATTGGGTAGGCAGGATGCAGAGATCCACCCTTCCCCCTTCATGGAGAGTACGTACAAAGTACAAAGCCTTGACTATGTCTTAAGATGTTTCTGTTCTCATCAAGTCATACATATATAGGATACCTGTATTTACATCCACAAACACAATGGTATGATATGTCATGTATTTCATATTTGCAATAATGAGGAGTTGTTTAGATACATAGCTCATGTTTAATTAAGTCAGCCTATATTCTTATTATGGTATGAACATGAGTGATACTAAGGAGAGACATTCCTGGCCTGGGTGCTGGACACAGGTCGGACGGGTCAACTGCGGGAGGGCTAGGAAACAAAGCCTCTGTTCATTATAGCATGTGGTTGTGATTTGGGTTTGAGCACACACACACACACACACACACACACACACACACACATACACATACCGTACACACACACCTACACACACACACACACACACATGCACAGGATTTGGTACGTGTGGGAAGGGACCCACAGAAGTATATAGGAGGCTCTTGGTAGGACGAACGGGGCTTCTCAGAGAATATTGGGTCCTGTGTGGTCATGATTGTGGCAAGCTCATGGTGTTCTTCAAATAAACTCAAAATGAGAAAGAAAAGGACACTGGATGGACCTCACTTTTTTATACAACCTGCATGGCATAATTTCCACCTTTATCAACATCAATAAACTACAAATCCTTATAACTGTCTGTCTGTCTGTCTGTCTGTCTGTCTGTCTGTCTGTCTGTCTGTCTGTCTGTCTGTCTGTCTGTCTGTCTGTCTGATGTAAATAGGTTTTCAATGTAATGAGTCCCGGCATGCATGCAGGGATGGTCTTTTAGATGAGTCCCAGGGACATTTTATGAGTCCCACTTCAACGACGTTAGGAGTCATAGTTTGCCTTTTTATTTTTCAAATTGCAGCATTTAACTCCCATTTCATTTTATTGTTATAATGTGGTTATATTCATGTAGAAAACAGGAGAATAAATGATGAACTAAAGCTAGCAAAATAAACTAAAACTATAAAAAGTGCCCCTCGGGGCACAGGTCTCCACCAGGGCAGGTCAGGTTGTGGCCCCCTGGTGGCGCTATAATAAGCCAATGTGAAAAAGGTGCCATTTCTTCTTACACCTTGGATGGCAATTGGATGGCTTGAGGCATTTTGTGCCAAAAATGTGTATTGCAAAAATCCACCTGTTGGTGGCGCTCTAATATGAAATATCGGACAGATCCATCTTGAACACATGACTATAGCGATACCGTGTAACGATTTGCGGGATTTTTGGACAGAATCTGGAGAAGTAATATCCAAAAATGGTGGCGCTATAACAGGCCGTTCTGGAAAATGCGGAGGTTCATCGTTGGCATCCAGGGAGTGTGTGTGCAAGATTTGGCATCGACCGGGTTAACGGTGCCGGAGATTAGCTGGTAACAGACGGACACACACACTATAAACTGCGTGTGTGTGTGCCTGTGTGTGTGTGTCTGTGTCTTTCTTCACTCTCTCGACACTCTAAATGAAATTTCTTACACTAGACTGAAGGGCCCTGGGGGACATAGAGGACAGTCAAGCTCATTGCTCAGAGTGAGCGAGACAGCAGTGCTGAATGGTGCTGTGTTCTAGGGGGGGTAACATGTTTACACAGAGAGACAGCAGTGCTGAATGGTGCTGTGTTCTAGGGGGGGTAACATGTTTACACAGAGAGACAGCAGTGCTGAATGGTGCTGTGTTCTAGGGGGGGTAACATGTTTACACAGAGACACAGACAGCAGTGCTGAATGGTGCTGTGTTCTAGGGGGGGTAAGGGTTAGGGTTAGGGTTAGACAGACAGCAGTGCTGAATGGTGCTGTGTTCTAGGGGGGGTAACATGTTTACACAGAGAGAGACAGCAGTGCTGAATGGTGCTGTGTTCTAGGGGGGGTAAGGGTTAGGGTTAGGGTTAGACAGACAGCAGTGCTGAATGGTGCTGTGTTCTAGGGGGGGTAACATGTTTACACAGAGAGAGACAGCAGTGCTGAATGGTGCTGTGTTCTAGGGGGGGTAACATGCAGACAGCAGTGCTGAATGGTGCTGTGTTCTAGGGGGGGTAACATGTTTACACAGAGAGAGACAGCAGTGCTGAATGGTGCTGTGTTCTAGGGGGGGTAACATGTTTACACAGAGAGACAGCAGTGCTGAATGGTGCTGTGTTCTAGGGGGGGTAACATGTTTACACAGAGAGACAGCAGTGCTGAATGGTGCTGTGTTCTAGGGGGGGTAACATGTAGAGACAGCAGTGCTGAATGGTGCTGTGTTCTAGGGGGGGTAACATGTTTACACACAGAGACAGCAGTGCTGAATGGTGCTGTGTTCTAGGGGGGGTAACATGTTTACACAGAGACAGCAGTGCTGAATGGTGCTGTGTTCTAGGGGGGGTAACATGTTTACACAGAGAGAGAGAGAACATTGAAGTAGCACTCTGGAACAGTGTAGAGCTCTTAATACATTTGTTCTCAGCGGCAAAACTAGACACCCAACAAACCATGATGGCGGTTGGTGGACTGCTGTGTTTATAATGCTGTCATCATTACATGGATGGATAAAGGTGCTGTATAAATGCACCATTTACCATGTATTGCATGGAATGCCCATCAGTGCCATGCAATGTCATTTTAAATATTTCTATGCATTCCCCAAATCCTCCTCCTCCTCTATGTACTGTAGGCCTATATACGCCTTGTGATGCGTGAAATGGCAGGATAAATCAATCAAGGCTTAAATAGAAAATCAGTGGCACAGGAGCCTGATAGTGTGTTGCCATGGAAATATTATCTTGTTAGGTGGTGACATGGTTTCGAAATATGTACTAAGAAATGTTATGTAACATCTCCCTCTCTCACAATTTATTTCTCTCTCCTGCTCTCTTTTATCTCTCTCTCTCTTTCTTTTCTCTCTCTCTCTCTCTCTCTCTCTCTCTCTATGTGTCAATGAGTGCTAGATTATTGTGGACGTAATGAAATGTGGCCCTTCAGTGAATCAAAACGACAAGGCGCACACAAAGCTGCAGTAGGGATGAGGTTGGAGCCAGCATAGCGTGTGTCTGTGTGTAACTGTATGGGGTGGGGGTGGTTCTGTAACCTTGGTGATGGTGTGGTGGTCTCTGCAGCCCATCCCCACTCCTAGGGGACATGCCTCCTCTGGGTTCACTTATGCCTGATTTATACTTGGTTGTGCGCTGTGTTTTGCAGCGAACATAGCAGATCTATAGAGTTCGGTCAACTGAACCCTTATACCATTACTCTGGAGGTAGTGGTGGTGGTGGTGGTGGTGGTGAGCATCTCAGGGTGGATGGGTGGACAGAAATGAACATACAGTATGAATGGACGAGGGAAGCTGGAGAAAGGAGGTTTGACGAGAAGATAAGTGAGGATGGCTCGGGGAGAACAGGGGCAGAAGAGTGGGCGGAGAGGTGAAGTGAAAAAAGAGAGAGGGAGGGAGAGAGGAGGAAAGCGGTGGGTGGATGAAGAGAGGAGGGGGAGGGGGAGGGGGGAGTCCATGTACAGTGCAGTTCTGCTCTCCCTTCTCTCACTAAGAATAGGAGCTCTTCTGGTAACCCAGCGCCCCAGGACATGACCGCTTGAATAAAAGGCAAAGCCTCTATCGTTTTCACGTAATGCCTGGTGCGTGTGCATGCGTTTGTGTGTGTGTGTGTGTGTGTGTGTGTGTGTGTGTGTGTGTGTGTGTGTGTGTGTGTGCGTGCGTGCGTGTGTGTGTGTGTGTGTGTGCGTGCGTGCGTGCGTGCGTGCGTGCGTGCGTGCACTGGATGTGTCTGTGTCGGCTCTGGGGAAGTAGGTTAAAGGCAGATACTCGTCAGAATAATAGGAGAGATGAAGAAATTAATGTGAGAGAGGGGGGGGGGGGTCATGGAGGGGGGATCAGGGAGGGGGGACAAGGAAGAGGGTTTAATTGATGGCATTAATAATGGAGGAAGGGATTGACAGGCAAGACTAACACATAAACACATACAGTACTTCATCTGAAGACAAATCATGAAGCATAGCTGTGTGTGTGTGTGTGTGTGTGTGTGTGTGTGGTGTGTGTGTGTGTGTGTGTGTGTGTGTGTGTGTGTGTGTGTGTGTGTGTGTGTTTCTGTTTTGTATGTGTCTAATGGAGTTAATAGACCTCCAGGTGTGGTTGGAATATCCAAATAAGGTCTTCCATGTGTATTTTTGTTTTCTTCCTGAAAGCTGAAAGCCTTTGATTGATTGATTGATTGAAATATTTATTAACAGTTTGTAGAATTTACAGTACATTTTAAGCACAAACTCAATACAAAGACTGTCAACTGTGAGTGGACGACCCAATTAAGCATTACACTTGTTTACAACAGGGTCCACATTGTTCAATTCATCAAAACATTTAAAGACATACAGACATTTAGAGACATACAAATAGACATTTCTATGTAGCTAAAGTACAGAACAGGAATTCATCATATGGGAAGCAAAAAAGGGAAAAGATACAATATACAGTGAGGGAAAATGGGGGGGGGGGGAGGGGTGGGGGGGATTCAGATTTTACAGAGGCCAGTTTCGAATTGCAGCCATCCGTAGGTGCCCTTTGAGAGCGGTTTTGAAGGAGTCAAGGGATTCACATGTCTTAATGACTGTTGGTAGGGCGTTCCACATTTTGGTGGCATAGGAGCGAAAATAATTTAGTCCCTTGTTTGTGCCGAATCTGGGTTGTACATGGTTTGTTGCACTCCCTCTGGTGTTGTGGGTGTGGACTTCGTTTACATTAAGGAAGTATTTAGACAGGTACATGGGTATCTTGGTGGTGTATCGAATCTTGTGGACCAGACCCATTGCAAGATGCTGTACTCTGTCGTCGACCCTAAGCCATCCCAGCCTGTCAAAGTGGGCAGGGGTGAGGTGGGTTCGGGGGGTGAGGCCAAGTAGGAGCCTGACCAGTTTGTTTTGGGAGGTCTGGAGCCTTGTTTTAAGGGCCTTTGAGTTGCTGTGGTACCAAGAGGTGGATGCATAGTCAAAGAAACCTTGTACGAGGGCTCCTGTTAAGGTCTTCAAGGTGTTTTTGCTGACCAGTGAGGAGATCCTGTAAAGGAATCTTGTTCTTTGATTGACTTTTTTGATTACGTTGGTGGCCATTTTATCACCGGAAAGATTGGCCTCCAGGATGGAACCTAGGTAGGTAATTTCATCTTTTAGTATAATCATAGTACCTGATGATTATGTTTTAGGGGGGGGGGGATCACGACACTACAGTAGGTACAGTAGGTGACAACATTTCAGGAGAGAGCACCCATTAATCAGCTTCGTTTTTATACTGTTCCAATTTTGTTCGCTCATTTATTTGTGTGCGTCATAACTTCCAAATTCACTTGTTTAATCTGTATCCTGAGTATAGAAAACCCCACCACTCTAGCTGAGAGTGGGGCGGAGCAGTAGCAGGTTGACTTGTTGGTGGTGGGTGGGGCCACCAACTGGCACACCTGGGGACTATATAGGTATAGACCGATTCACAGAGGGGTGCCCTGGGCGCGGCCATTACTGAGGGGTAATCCATTGAGCAGGTGATGCATAGGCCAGGTGTAGCTAATCAGTGCCGCTGCACTCAATGGTACACCTCAGTAATGGCCGCACCCAGGAAACCCTCTGTGAATCGGTCTATAGGCAAACTAGAAGCCACAGACAAACATTTGTACCTTACTGGAGAGGTGCTGGTAGCACCTCTGTGCCTATATTGATGCATTACTCGTAAGTTTCCTTTCTATTTGCCAAATGCCCTTTTGAGTTTTTGTTTTGCTTAATGTGTTTATGCCTACGTTTGCTTGTAGTTTCATTTGTTTATATCTAAGCCTGTTTGCACTACTGATTGCTGCTATCAGTCTCTTCTTGTTCAGTTAAAATCATCACCCATCATCCGTCATTCACCATTGCCATCATGCTATACTGTATCTGCAAAGCCTGAATAAATCTCTGTGACATGTCAATACTGTCTGGTCCATGGTCCATGCTCTAATAGGCATGCTGGTGTAGAGGTGCACAGGTACATAGCCAGCAACCTCCCCTTACTAGCTAGAGAGAATATTTCATGGTCCCCTATCCTGATTGGATAAAATTGGTATCCCGATCTGAAAATGCATTTTCTGTTTAATAAAGATTTGGGGAGACATGGAGACTCCTGTTACTGCACACTCAACAATGAATACTATCAGAAATTAACATTGAACACATATTTTAACTAATGAAAATCACTTACCCTACATCCAGTGTAGCTTGATTTTGGATGGACGGACGGACGGACGGACTGACGGACGGACTGACTGACTGAGAGTGGCTTATACTAAGCTCAACTGCATGGTTGCAACAATAAAAGACATCCTGAGTAAATATTGATAAAGAAAGACAGTTTTGTCAACTCCATTTTGTTTCTTCTGCAGCA